>NC_067399.1:47932943-48255443 GCF_016432865.1 Antechinus flavipes
AGGGCTCTATCCTGAGTCTTCTTTTATTCTTTTATACCATTTCCTTTGAGTGATCTCATTAGCTGCCATGGATTCAGAACTATGCTGATGATTCTCAGGTCTATTTTTCTAGCCCTGACTTCTCTCCTATCTTCCAAATTCACATCTCCAAGTGCTTCATAGATATTTATGTTCCATAGATATTAAATTCAACCTGTCCAAAACTGAATTCATTATCTTTGCCCCCAGATCCTCCCCTCTCTCAAACATCCCTATTACTTTTATTCTTCCAATCACCCAGGCTCATAATCCAGGCTTCATCCTCTCTCACCTCAATCTTTCTCAGATTCCCAATTCAATCTGATGCCATTTCCTTTCAATTTTACTTTCTTACATCCTTTAATACATTCCCTTCTCTCTTCTGACACTGATATGACCATAATGCAGGTCTTCCACTACAGCAATACCTTACCAATGGATTGCTCTGCCTAAATCTCTCCCCACTCCAGTCTATCCTCTACTCAATTGTCAAATTGATCATCCTAATCTGGAAGTATCATTCCTCAAGTTAATAAATGTCAGTGACTTTTTCTTACCTTCAGGATCAAATATAAAATCACTTGGTTTTGAATGATGTAAACCAAGTAGCTAAAATATCCATGCTCTTTGAACTGCTAGGTATAAAACACAAAGGGATGTTGACAAATATAATAATCTATTTATTTACATCGACATAAAATATTTATAGAAGCAATTTTCATGGTAATGAAGAATTATAAACAGATGTCCACCTGTTTGCCAAATTATCATTAAGATAATGAAAAGTCATTATAATGTAAGAAGAATACAGAGAAACATTGAAAGATTTACTTGAAATGATGTGAAATGAAGTTAGCAGATCCAGGAAAACAATATAAACAATAACTGCACATTGTAAATGGAACCGTGACAGAACAATTAAAAATGAATGCAGGAACAGCTAGGTGGCACAGTGGACAAAGTACCAATCCTGGACTCAGAAAGAATTAAGTTCAAATCCACCCTCAGACATTTGACACTTACTTAGTTATGTAACAGTGGGCAAATCACTTAACCCCAATTTCTGTGACACCTCCCCCCAAAAAATGTTGTAAAATTATAAGGATAGGTTGGCCCAAAGAAGAGCAATAAGATTCTTCCCTTTACCCTTTATAGAAGATATACAAGTATGGAAGGTTGCATATGGTGTCAGACTTTCTTGGTGCATTAATAATTTTTCCTGATTTTAAAAATCTTTCTCTTTTTTATTTTTAGGAAAGTTTTTTGTTATAAGGATTTTGTTATAAGGAACAGGAAGTAAGGGGAAAGAGATACAGTGGAAATTTAGGTTTAGTGATTTCCCCTGGATGATACAGAGAGTATGTTTCTTTTTCTTTTTCTTTTTTTTTTTTAATTTAATTTTTATTTATTAATTACTTTATATTGACACTCGTTTCTGTTCCGATTTTTTTTTTCCCTCCCTCCGTCCACCCCCTCTCCTAGATGGCAAGCAGTCCTTTATATGTTGGATATGTTGCAGTATATCCTAGATACAATATATGTTTGCAGAACCGAACAGTTCTCTTGTTGCATAGGGAGAATTGGATTCAGAAGGTATAAATAATCCAGGAAGAAAAACAAAAATGCAGATAGTTCACATTCGTTTCCCAGTGTTCTTTCTTTGGGTGTAGCTGCTTTTGTCCATCATTTATCAATTGAAACTCAGGTCTCTTTGTCAAAGAAATCCACTTCCATCAAAATATGTCCTCATACAATATCGTTGTCGAAGTGTATAGTGATCTCCTGGTTCTGCTCATTTCACTTAGCATCAGTTCATGTAAGTCTCGCCAGTCCTCTCTGTATTCATCCTGCTGGTCATTTCTTACAGAACAATAATATTCCATAACATTCATATATCACAATTTACCCAGCCATTCTCCAATTGATGGGCATCCATTCATTTTCCAGTTTCTAGCCACTACAAATAGGGCTGCTACAAACATTTTGGCACATACAGGTCCTTTTCCCTTCTTTAGTATTTCTTTGGGATATAAGCCCAATAGAGACACTGCTGGATCAAAGGGTATGCACAATTTGATAATTTTTTGGGCATAATTCCAGATTGCTCTCCAGAATGGTTGGATTCATTCACAACTCCATCAACAATGCATTAGTGTCCCAGTTTTCCCGCATCCCCTCCAACATTCATCATTATTTTTTCCTGTCATCTTAGCCAATCTGACAGGTGTGTAGTCTTAATTTGCATTTCTCTGATCAATAATGATTTGGAACACTCTTTCATATGAGTGGTAATAGTTTCAATTTCATCCTCTGAAAATTGTCTGTTCATATCCTTTGACCATTTATCAATTGGAGAATGGCTTGATTTCTTATAAATTTGAGTCAGTTCTCTATATATTTTGGAAATGAGGCCTTTATCAGAACCTTTAACTGTGAAAATGTTTTCCCAGTTTGTTGCTTCCCTTCTAATCTTGTTTGCATTCGTTCTGTTTGTACAAAGGCTTTTTAATTTGATGTAATCAAAATTTTCTATTTTGTGATCAGTAATGGTCTCTAGTTCATCTTTGGTCACAAATTTCTTTCTCCTCCACAAGTCTGAGAGATAAACTATTCTATGTTCCTCTAATTTATTTATTATCTCGTTCTTTATGCCTAGGTCATAGACCCATTTTGATCTTATCTTGGTATATGGTGTTAAGTGTGGGTCCATGCCTAATTTCTGCCATACTAATTTCCAATTATCCCAGCAGTTTTTATCAAATAATGAATTCTTTTCCCAGAAGTTAGGGGCTTTGGGTTTGTCAAACACTAGATTGCTATAGTTGACTATTCTGTCTTGTGAACCTAGCCTTTTCCACTGATCCACTAATCTATTTCTTAGCCAATACCAAATGGTTTTGGTGACTGCTGCTTTATAATATAATTTTAGATCAGGTACAGCTAGGCCACCTTCATTTGATTTTTTTTTCATTAATTCCCTTGAGATTCTCGACTTTTTATTGTTCCATATGAATTTTGTTGTTATTTTTTCTAGATCAATAAAATATTTTCTTGGAAGTCTGATTGGTATAGCACTAAATAAATAGATTAGTTTAGGGAGTATTGTCATCTTTGTTATGTTCGCTCGGCCGATCCAAGAGCATTTAATATTTTTCCAATTATTTAAGTCTGACTTTATTTGTGTGGAGACTTTTTTATAATTTTGCTCATATAATTCCTGACTTTCCTTTGGTAGATAGATTCCCAAATATTTTATGGTATCAACAGTTATTCTGAATGGAATTTCTCTTTGTATCTCTTGCTGTTGGGTTTTGTTGGTGATGTATAAAAATGCTGTGGATTTATGGGGATTTATTTTGTAGCCAGCTACTTTGCTAAAATTATGAATTATTTCCAGTAGCTTTTTAGTAGAATCTCTGGGGTTCTCTAGGTATACCATCATATCATCTGCAAAGAGTGATAGTTTGGTTTCCTCATTGCCTACTCTAATTCCTTTAATATCTTTCTCGACTCTTATTGCCGAGGCTAGTGTTTCTAATACGATATTAAATAATAATGGTGATAGTGGGCAACCTTGCTTCACTCCAGATCTTACTGGGAAAGGTTCCAGTTTTTCCCCATTGCATATGATGCTTACTGATGGTTTTAAATATATGCTCCTGACTATTTTAAGGAAAAGTCCATTTATTCCTATGCTCTCAAGTGTTTTTATTAGGAATGGATGTTGGATTTTATCAAATGCTTTTTCTGCATCTATTGAGATGATCATGTGGTTTTTGTTTGTTTGTTTATTGATATAGTCAATTATGCTAATAGTTTTCCTAATATTGAACCAGCCCTGCATTCCTGGTATAAATCCTACTTGGTCATAGTGTATTATCCTGGTGACGATTTTCTGTAATCTTTTTGCTAATATTTTATTTAAGATTTTAGCATCAATATTCATTAGGGAGATTGGTCTATAATTTTCTTTCTCTGTTTTCAGCCTACCTGGTTTAGGTATCAGTACCATGTCTGTGTCATAAAAGGAGTTTGGTAGGACTCCTTCAATCCCTATTTTTTCAAATAGTTTATATAACATTGGAGTTAATTGTTCTTTAAATGTTTGGTAGAATTCACATGTAAATCCATCTGGTCCTGGGGATTTTTTCTTAGGGAGTTGATTGATAGTTTGTTCTATTTCTTTTTCTGAGATGGGACTGTTTAGGATATTTACTTCTTCCTCTGTTAGTTTGGGCAAGCTATATTTTTGGAGGTATTTTTCTATTTCATTTAAGTTGTCGAATTTATTGGCATAAAGTTGGGCAAAGTAACTCCTAATTATTGCTCTAATTTCCTCTTCGTTAGTGGTGAGTTCTCCCTTTTCATTTTTAAGACTAACAATTTGATTTTCCTCTTTCCTTTTTTTAATCAGATTTACTAAGGGTTTGTCTATTTTGTTGGTTTTTTCATAGAACCAACTCTTAGTTTTATTAATCAATTCAATAGTTTTTTTACTTTCAATTTTATTGATCTCACCTTTTATTTTTAGAATTTCAAGTTTAGTGTTTGACTGGGGGTTTTTAATTTGTTCCTTTTCTAGCATTTTTAGTTGCAAACCCAATTCATTGACCTTCTCTTTCTCTATTTTATACAAATAGGCCTCTAGAGATATGAAATTTCCCCTTATTACCGCTTTGGCTGCATCCCATACATTTTGGTATGATGTCTCATTATTATCGTTTTCTTGGGTGAAGTTATTAATTATGTCTATGATTTGCTGTTTCACCCAATCATTCTTTAGTATGAGATTATTTAGTTTCCAATTATTTTTTGGTCTACTTCCCCCTGGTTTTTTGTTGAATGTAATTTTCATTGCATCGTGGTCTGAAAAGGATGCAATTACTATTTCTGCCTTACTGCATTTGAGTTTGAGGTTTTTATGTCCTAATATATGGTCAATTTTTGTATAGGTTCCATGAACTGCTGAAAAGAAAGTGTATTCCTTTCTGTCTCCATTACATTTTCTCCAGAGATCTATCATATCTAACTTTTCTAGTATTCTATTTACCTCTTTGACTTCTTTCTTATTTATTTTGTGGTTTGATTTATCTAATTCTGAGAGTGCAAGGTTAAGATCTCCCACTATTATAGTTTTACTGTCTATTTCTTCTTGCAGCTCTCTTAGTTTCTCTTTTAAGAATTTAGATGCTACCCCACTTGGTGCATATATGTTTAATATAGATAGTGCTTCATTATCCATGCTACCCTTTAGCAAGATATTCCTTATCTCTTCCTTATCTCTTTTAATTAGATCAATTTTTGCTTTAGCTTGATCTGAGATCAGGATGGCTACCCCTGCTTTTTTGACTTCACCTGAAGCATAGTAGATTTTGCTCCAACCTTTTACCTTTAACCTGCATGTATCTCCCCACTTCAGGTGTGTTTCCTGTAAACAACATATTGTAGGATTCTGGCTTTTAATCCATTCTGCTAACCGCTTCCTCTTTATGGGGGAGTTTACCCCATTCACGTTTATGGTTAAAATGACCAATTCTGTATTACTTGCCATCTTGTTAACCCCGGTTTATGCTTTTCTCCCTTCTTTCCCCTTTCCCCCCCTTCCCAGTATTAAGCTTGTGAGCACCACTTGCTTCTCACAGCCCTCCCTTTTTAGTATCCCTCCCCCCGCCTTAGAGTTCCTCCCCCTATCTTACCCTTTTCCCTCCCAGTTCCCGTATTCCCTTCCGCTTAGCTTATTCCTTCCCTTTTCACTTTTCCCTTCTCACTTTTCAATGAGGTGGGAGAAGTTTCACCATAGATTGAATATGTCTAAAATTCTTCTCTTAAAGCCAATTCTGAAGGCAGTGAGATACCCACTATATTCATCCCCCTCCACTCTTTCTCTCAGATATAATAGGTTTCCTTTGCCTCTTCATGAGATGTAGTGCCCCCGCATTACCCTTTTTCTGATACAATGTCTTTTCCACATCAATTTCTAGAACAAGGTATACATGTATTCTTTATACATCTATATAGTCAAAATATAGTTCCCAAGATTAATCTTTACCTTTTTAGATTTCTCTTGAGTTCTATATTTGTAGGCACTATCTTTTACATTTGTATCCCCAGTGTTTAGCAGTGTACCTAGCACACAATAGGCACTTAATAAATGTTTATTGAATGGCTGACATAATTTTTGCCCTAGCAACCAATTCTTCCTTTTTAGAGAAAATCAAGTTGAGAATAAGAGTTGCCTTATTTCTCCACTTTTTTATTTTAAAATTTTTATTAAGTATTTTTCCAATTACATGTAAAAATAATTTTTTAACATTAAAAAAAAACTTTAAGTTCCAAATTCTCTCTCTCTTCCTGCCTGGTCCCTCACTGATAAGGCAAACAATTCAAATAGAGTATCTATGTGTAGTCATGCAAAATAAATTTCTATATTAGTCATGTTGTGAAAGAAAACACAGACCAGATACTAGGTCAGTATCCCAAAGAGATAATAAAAAAGGGAAAAGGACCCACTATTTTCTTTTTTTGTAATTTTTCCCTTTTGTTCTATTTCTACTTTAACAATATGACTAATGTGGAAATATGTTTAATATGATCATAATATATAACCTACATTGGATTGTTTTCTGTCTTGAGGTGGGGAGAAGGAAAAGGGAGAAAAATTTGGAGCTCAAAATCTGACAAAGATGAATGTTGAAAACTATCATTATATGTATTGATAGTGTATAATGATATGTGTATTAATAAATACTATTAAGTTTTTAAAAAATCAAACATTCTCAAAAAAGAGAGAGAGAATGGTTGAATCAGTCCATAACTCCACCAACAATGCATTAATGACTTATTTTTCCCACATCCCCACCAACATTTGTCATTCTCCCATTCTGTCCTATTAGCCAGTCTAATAAGTATGGAGTAGGACTCAGAATTGTTTCAATTCACAGTCTTCCAATTAATAGTGATTTAGAGTACTTTCACATATGATTATAGATAGCTTCAATTACTTCATCTGAAAACTTCATATTTCTTGATCATTTATTAATTGGAGAATGGCTCCTATTTTTATAAATTTGACTCAGTTCTCTATATATTTGAGAAATTAGAAAACTATTTTTATTAGAAAAATTTGCTTCAATTTTTTCACAGTTATGATTACTAAATAGATTTCCTTTTACCTATTTCCTCCTCCCATCCCATTTTATTCTATTCTCTCTCCTTTCATCCCTGTCCCTTCTCAAAGTGTTTTGCTTCTGTTGTCCATCCGCAATATGCCCTCCCTTTTATTACCCCTCCCCACTTCTCTTATCCTCTTTTGTAGTGTGTGGAACCTCTTGGAGAATTGACCTGCCCCTTCACTTAGACATGACCCTTAACACTCTTCCCTTTCTACTGTCGGGGTAAGATAGATTTCTATACCCAACTGAATAGGTATGTTATTCCCTCTTTGAGCCAATTCTGATGAGAGTAAGATTTACTCACTCCCTACTACCATGTCCTCCATCTTCCTCTCTACCATAAAAGCTTTTTCTTTCCTTTTTTATGTGAGATAATTTGTCCCATTCTACCCCTTCCTTTCCCTTTCTGCCAATGTCTTGCTCTTTATCATCCCTTTTAAATTTTTTAGATTTCATCTCTTATATTCAACTCACACTTGTGCCTCTATCTATATATACTCCTTCTAACTGCAGGAGAAAGTTCTTATGAGTTACAAATATTATCTTCCCATTTAGGATTGTTAATAGCTTAATCTTATTAAGTCCCTTATGATATACCTTTCCCATTTACCTTTTTATTCTTTTCTTGAGTCTTGTATTTAAAACTCAGATTTTCTATTCAGCTCTGTTCTTTTTATCAAGAATGCTTCAAAGTCCTTTATTTCACTGAATATCCATTTTTCCCCTAAAGAATTATACTCAGTTTTGCTGGATAGTAATTCTTGATTTTAATCTTAGCTTTTACCCTGTGGAAGTTCATATTACAAGATCTCTGATCTTTTAATACAAAAGGTGCTAAATCTTGTATTATCCTGACTGGCTTCACAGTACTTGAATTGTTTCTTTCTGGATGCTTGCAATATCCTCTCCTTGACCTGTGAGTTTGGAATTTGGCTATAATATTCCTGAAAGTTTTCATTTTGACAACTCTTTCATGAGGTAGTTGGGGAATTCTTTCAATATCTATTTTATCCTCTGGTTCCAGAATATCAGGGCACTTTTCCTTAATAGTTTCTTGAAAAATGATGTCTAGGTTCTTTTTCTGATCATGGCTTTTAGGTAGTGCAGTAATTTTTAAATTATCTCTCCTGGATCTATTTTCCAGGTCAATTGTTTTCCAAAGAGATATTTCATGTTATCTTCTTTTTTTTTATTCTTTTGGTTTTATTTTGATTTCTCATTGTTATTAACTTCTATTTCCTCAATTCTAATTCTTCTTTCTTGTTTTCTTTCTTTTTTTGAAGTAATTGGGATTAAGTGACTTACCCAGGGTCACAAATTTAGGAAGTGTTAAATGTCTGAGGCAAGATTTGAACTTAGGTCCTACTGACTTTAGAGCCAGAGCTCTATCTACTGTGCCACCTAGCTGTCCCTCAATTATAATTTTTAAGGAATTATTTTCTTTAGTGAATTTTTCTACCTTCTTTTCTATTTAACCAATTCAATTTTAGGAAGTTTTTTTTTTCCTTCAGCAAATTTTTGTGACTCTTTTTCCATTTGTCCAATTCAGCTTTTCAAGGTATTCCTTTCCTTATTGGCTTTTTGTACCTCTTTTGCCATTTGGTCTATTTTGTTTTTTAAAGTGTTGGTTTCCTTACTATTTTTTGCATCTCCTTTATCAAGCTTTTGACTCTTTTTTCATAATTTTTTGCATCACTTTTTTCTCTTACCAAATTTTCTTCTATTTCTCTTATTTGATTTTCAAAATTCTTTTTTAAGTTCTTCCATGGCTTGAGACAAATATGTTTTGTTTTTAGAGACTTTGGATATTGGAGCTTTTACTTTGTTATCTTTTTCTGAGTGTTTTGATCTTCCTTATCACCATAGTAACTTTCTAAGGTCAGAATTTTTTTCTGTTGTTTGCTCATTTTCCCAGTCTATATCTTGACTTTTGACCCTTTTTAAAGTAAGGCTCTGATTTCAGGGTGGAAGGCACACTTTCCCAAGTTTCAGGGGTTTTGTGCAGCTGTTTTCAGAGATACTTCTAGGGACCTGTAGGTCCTCAGTTTTTCCATGATAGCATGATGAAAGGAGAGGTATATTTACTATTTCTCTTGACCTGTTCTCTGGCCTCTGAGTGACCACAAGCACTCTTTTCAGCTCTGGAACTGTGATGAGGATCCCTGCTCCATTGTGACTACCATCTCTGATATGTTAATACTCATCCTTGCCTTGGGACTGCCACCCATATGTGAGTAAAGGCAAAGCAACAGAATTCTACCTAAAATGCCCACAAAGAGATCCCTGTAATCTCCTTCTGATCAGTTATTCAGCCTTCTTACAATCTGTGGGCTAAGAGCTCTAGAAACAGCTGCACAGTCAATGGCTCCCAAGGCTTGCTCATGGTTTACTGGGAACCAGTCTGCACCAAACTGTGCTCCAATCACCCCAAGGTGCAATAGACCTTTCCTGAAAAACTTCTAAGTGATCTTTGCTTGGAAAATTATTTGACTTTATCTTTTTGTGGTTTCTTTCACTTCAAGAATTGCTTTATGATCTTATTTAAAGGTGTTTAGATGGATTTTGGGGAGAGCTCAAATGAGTTACTTTTTTCTCCACCATCTTGGCTCTGCCTATTATTTCTCCATCTCTTAAAGAATAAAATTGTCTTTTAAGCAAGCCAAGAAAATATTAGCTGCTCTGGTTTTGGAGAAGAAAGCAAAAGGCAGTCAGTAGATGTCCAAATAATTGAAGTCCCCACATCATTTCCATATCATGCCTCTATGCTAGGCTTGTGATCTATTTCTCAAAATCTTCCTCAATATTCTCCCCTATGCCTCACCCTTCTGGTTCCAGTATTTCCTTAAATGAGAATATCTTCCTAAAACACAATATTGCATGATTCCTCCTTTAACCTGTCTTGTTGCTTTGGGATAAAATAAACTTTTCCAAAGTCATATTCTGGGGACTGGTTCTATACTACCAGATCTCAGTCATATTTAGAATGACAAATTTGTCAACTCATATAAGAATTTCTAATTCATCTTTCTTTTTTTTTAATAATAGCCTTTTATTTTTCAAAATAAATGCAATGATAGTTTTCAACAGTCACCCTTGCAAAACCTTTTATTCCATATTTTTCTTCCTCTCTTCTCCTCTTCCCCTTTCCCTAGACAACTAGTAATCCAATATAAGTTAAACATGTGCAATTCTTCTAAATATACTTCCACATTTATCATGCTGCACAAAAAAAATCAGATCAAAAGGGGAAAAAATGAAAGAAAAAACAAGCAAGCAAATAACAACAATGAAAAAGATGAAAATACTATGTTATGATCCACATTTAGTTCCCCTAGTCCTCTCTCTGGATTCAGATGTCTCTCTCCATCACAAGTCTATTGGAATCAGCCTGAATCACTTCACTATTGAAAAGAGCCAACTATCATCATATAATCTTCTTGTTGCTGTGTGCAATGTTCTCTTGGTTCTACTTAGTTAATTTAGCATCAGTTCATGTAATTCTATCCAGTCCTTTCATTCATCTATCTTATTACTCATAATTTGTGCATTTATGTTCAGATACCTGGGTCTATGACTTTCATTGCTGGCTTCTTTCTTGGATTTTGTCTCCTGTGAATTTCTGGATATGTCTAGGCTATTATTCTTTCTACATTTTAGAATAGCTACTCTCTTGTGCAGAGAGAGAGAGAGAGAGAGAGAGAGAGAGAGAGAGAGAGAGAGTTTTCTCTATCTCCTTTCCTCTTCAGTCCTCTTCAAAGACTTTTATTAGACTCCCAGGACTTCAAACAAATATATTCCTACAAGTCCTTGTTATGTGCCCTCCATCCCTTCTTTCTTTTCATTTTTTAAATCTTTTTAAATTAAAAAACAGAATAAGAAAAAAGAAAAACCAAAAAGGAATATAAAAATAATTCAAAACAAAAAAGAATATTGTCATGTGCCCAGAGGAACATCAGGGAATATTTAAAATATATAACAGCAAATACCAGTTCAAGAAAGTATATATATATATATACTTATTAGTAGAAGAAATTATATTCATGAGTGTCCTTCTTTTCTTTGCTTCCTTGTAAATTGTTCTTTTGTTCTCTGCTGCACATCTTTTTTTTTTTTTTTTAAACTTTTTTCCCCTCTTTTCTCCTTCCCCATTTGCCCCAACTAGGCTATAGTTAAAAAAGGACATATTTTTATATACATATATAGATATATACACACACATACACACACCTCTCTTTCCTATCCTTACTGACTCTTTGCTTTTTTTGATTCTTAACTTGCCTTGTTATTACTTAACCTCCCCCCACCAGTGGATCCCTCCCTTGTCTTCTTCCCACACCCTTTGGTTCCCTGTCCTCCCATCCCTCTCCCCTTATTTTTTAATAGATTTTGGAGGGTGCTGTACCCTTCTTGGTATATATATAGTGTTACTTATTAAACCCATTTCAGAGGAGAGTAGGTTTTCAGAAATACAAACCCTCCTCCTCTCTCTAATGCCTCTGTGTCTATTCTTTCTCTACACTTCATTTATATAACATAATTACCATTTTTACCTTAACTCTGCCCCAATTTTTCCTTTGAGTTACCCTATTGTCGATATTGTTAAATTGTTATTGTTTATTGTTAAATATATGGTATATGTTTCCCATGTAAGAAAAACACACACACACACACACAATTTGTCCATGTTGAATTCCTTGATATTGCTCTTATATGTTAAATTTTCTATTAAGTTCAGGTTTGGTAGATAGAAAATCCTGAAAAATCTGCAAGTTCATTGAATGTCCATTTTTTCTCATTTGACATTATAGATAATTTTGCTGGATATGATATCTTTGGCCTTAGGTCTTGTTCTTTTGATTGTTGGTAGATATGATTCCAAAACCTGTAGTCTTTTGTTGTGGCTGCTTATAAATCCTGTACAATTCAAATTGTAATTCTAGTATATTTGAATTGTTTTTTTTCTTGTTTCTTGCAAAATTTTCTCTTTGATCTGGGAGTTTCAAAAATTGGCAATGATATTTTTATGTGTTTTCACTACCTCTTTTCTCAATGAGGTAGTGAAAGGTGGATTTTTCTATTTCTAGCTTCCCCTCGTGTTCTATTATTCCAGGACAGTTTTTTGGATTATTTCTTGCAAAATCGTGCAAAATTGTTCTTTTTTCGTCTCAGCTTTCAGGCAGCCCAATTATTCTTATATTTTCTCTTCTTAATCTGTTCTCCAGATCTGACATTTTTCTTATAATATTTTATATTCTGTTCTATTTTTTCATTCTTTATTAGTGTTTTATTTTATTTTTGCTTTTGTTTTTGTTATTTCTTAGTCTCTTAGAGCTTCATTGGCTTCCCCTTACTTGATTCTAATTTTCAAATTTTCAAAGAATTATTTTCATCTTTGAGAACCTCTTTTTCTATTTTTTTAAATAATTTTTTATTGACAGAACCCATGCCAGGGTAATTTTTTACAGCATTATCCCTTGCACTCACTTCTGTTCCGATTTTTCCCTTCCCTCCCTCCACCCCATCCCCCAGATGGCAAGCAATCCTTTACATGTTGAATAGGTTACAGTATATCCTGGATACAATATATGTGTGCAGAACCGACCAGTTTTCTTGGAAAACCTCTTTTTCTAGTTGGTTAGCCTTTTTTCCATAATCTTGTTTTTCTTGGATTTTTTTTTTTTTTTTTTTTGGTATTTTTCTCAATGTCTCTCATTTGATTTTTAAATTCTTTTTTTGAGTTTATAAATTCTTTCTGGGCAGGAAACTGTTTACTGTTTCTCTTGGTGTAGAAGCTTTTTTTTACTTCAGTTTCCCCCTCTAAAAATGAATCCCCTTCTTCTCTGTTCCCATGGTTTCTATGATGGGGTTCTTTCTTTTTTGATGAATTTTTTTTAATAAGAGATATTAGTATAAGTATCTCTAGCCATTGGGTGGGGGTATGGTGTTTCTGACTTTACTTTAGCTCTCTCCTCTGACTGGGAACCCCAAAGCAAGAGCTCTCCCCTCCAGCGAGTGCCCACAGTCAGCAGCATCCCTGCCCCACCGCCTCTGCCCTCCCGGCATGCTGACTCCTTCTTACCCAGAGCGGCCTCCTACAGCACAGCTGGGCCTGGCGTTCCTAATCAGCCAAGGTCCCCTCAGTCTGTCTAGACTGAGACCCCGACTGGACAAACAATCCAGGAGGTCAAAGTTTCTGTGGTTCCTGCTGAGGCTCCACTCAAGCCCAGCTCTCCCCAAGGGGCCCCACTGGGTGTTTCTGCAGAGCTAGCCCGGAGGTGTTTGCACTTCATACGGGTTAATCCCAGAATCTATCTTCAGATCTTCTGGGTTGTACCTGGAGGATCCTGTTCTGAGCCAAGTCTTCTTGATTTTTCACCTGTCTATGTTTGCCCTGAGGTGCAAAGTTGTTCTATTTGTGGGGGAAATCGGGACAGCTTGAAATTTACCCCCCTCCACCATCTTCCCAGAATCCTATTTCCTCCATCCCTTCTCAGAACCCATCATTCCTCTATTTAAAACATGATCAAAAATCCAAATCCCATTCTCAAGGATCATTGGTCAACCAAATGTTCTCTTCCCAGGTTTTCCTTTCTCTTCTGAAGCCCTTTTCTTTGATTGGCAACAGGGATCAAACTACCTATGTTTTGATATTGTTCAGTTCCCTCCAACCCCCAAGACTTCATAATCTTTAGCAATGCTTCCTAGATTCCTTCTGGCAGTATCATTTATTTGTATCCATGTGAATCACCAGAAGTCGTAGTTATCAGGTTTGACGAGTCTTGGGAGGTTTCTCCCATGTCCTGGATACTTGCCTAGGAAAGACAGCTGCAGACCTCTATTGTTATTTTCTGGCTCAGCAAAGCATCCCTTAGCAAGCACGATAGCCTTTCTCTTCGTCCTCAGACCTCATGGGATGATCCTATCCCTCACTGCTGTCTTTTGTCATTTCTTGGAAGGGACTCAGTCCTCATACGCTCACTCCTCAGAAGGCACAAATCCTTCCTCTTTGGAGAGAGGTTCATGCCATTTACTTAGATCCTTAGTTCAGTGATCCTTCCCTTCCCCTTTATCTTTCTTCCACCCTCCAAAATCCCATCACAGGTCAGGATTTATCTCTCCCTAATCAGACGCTATTTCTTCTTTGTTGTCATGTTGAAACTCTTCCAGTTTTTAAAGGGACATTTTATTCTCCCTCTCCTCTTTTCCTTCTAACATTTGGAACATGGAGACCAATTGCTTGGTCCTAGCAGAAAGATTAATATCCCAATTTTTATGCATGACGCTGAAAATTTTTCTTGCTTTTCATAGTTTCTGGGACTGATATCTTGCCCAAGTCTTTTGACCAGGTCAACTGGTTAAATCTATTCACATAATTAGTACTTTCCCAGGTCCTCAGGATGCCGGATATTATCATTGTCTAGCCACATTGAACTTTCTTTTATTTTACTAACTTCCATTTCCTCAAGCATTTCTTCAGTTTAGGACCGTTTACTCCCACTCCCCGGGGCTTTCCGTTCCTTTCCCTCCTTTTAATTTCTTTTCTTTGAGTTCAAGGATTTTTCTTTTGTAAACTTCAAGTCATGTTTTATCTTGATCATCCTGTGAGGCTCTGAGGAAGAAAAGAAAGGCTATACAAAGATTCAAGAGAATCTTTCTCTTCTCTCAGTTCCAATCTCACTTTTTCTACCTTCTCAAAACCTCCCAAATTTCCCCTCCTCTGACCTCTGTTTTTCTTCATAATTCCAGACCCTCCAAATAAATGCTCATCAAAATTGCTTGTCCTTATTTTTCAGCCTGTCATTCTCTTGTTCTTTCTCCCATGAAGCCTTTCATAGAATAGAATTAAAGTGTACTACACAAAATATACCAGCAAAGAAATAGACATGTGTAGACTTCTACACAAAGAAGTGTAGACTTGTAAATAAGATGAAGAAATATGGGCACTTGATTTCACTCATACTTAAAGAAATACACATTTAAAGAACTTCGAAGTATCAGTTTAATCCTATTAAATTGGAAAAAAAAAACAACTTAGCAAATAAATATTGGCAAAGTTGTAGATTTAAATAATTTAAGATTTTTATACTATTTTATTCTTGGAGTTAACTAGCTTAAATATAAATATTTACTAATTTAATTAATTGTACAGTAAAGAAAAAGTTCTGATCAGTTATTCCCCCATCTCCTGAGACCCTAGCCTGGCTGATGAAATTACAGAAAATAAGAGATAAATAATAGAAAAAACAAGATGGTAAATTTCTATTTTGTTATCTCTGAGATATGAAGAAGTTCAAGTCAAGCTTGATGGAATTATAGCCATGGGTTAGCCAAAGGATTTTCCAGAGAAATGATGGTCTTTCCAAAAAAAAAAAAAAAAAAAAAGCAAAATAAACTATTTTTTAAAAAGTAGCTGAAGCAGAAGACAGCTCTAAGAAATATAAACTTTAGCAAGCAGTGAGAGGACCAACCCGGAAATAGAATCTAAACCTTGAGAAGGAATTATTCCTCACCTCTAGGAAGAAAGGGATTTTTCTTTCCTTCTCCCTCAATCCCCACCTCAGCCGTGACATCTTGCAAGCTTCTCACCTAGTAGGAAACCCTGCAGCCAGGCCCACTCAATCAAACCATGAGATCAAAGAGTTTTATGAGTTGAAGGAGAATTACATTTGACCATAAGAAGTGAATTACAAAAAGGAACAGACTTAGAAATCTCAGAACTGCTCAAAAAAGACACAGGCAGGATGAGGATACCATGAAAAATGGAAGAATAGCAGGGACCTGAAGAAGGTATGAGTTGATTGGATCAGGTACACTGCCTAAATACAGATCTCTCTATTAATGAATTCTGTGAATGGGCCTGTTATTCTCATTGTTCCTCATGTATTTGTGGAAAAGTATACCCTAGGTTTATGGAAGGTAATGCTTTGTTACTATTATTTTTTACAATACCATTACAATAAATGCCTTTTCTTTGGACCCATTATACCAAGTGGATGAATATTAGAAATAAAAAGCACCAGATGGGGCTCATTAACTCAAGTTTTAGGAATACTTTGTACCTGGGGGTTGTCTGCCCTCTAGGGACCCAACCTTTCAAGTGCAAGTTAGGGAACACCCCAGAAAGGATGCTGCAATTATAATTGATATTTATTGGGAAGTTTCTAATAGCATAACTAAACAACAACTACTCCTACTAGAAAAGAACTGTGGACTAAATGGTGGGTTTGGAGCTGGCTAATTTGGAAGGAAATATCTAATAGGATTCACCAGAGATTTGTCCTTAGCCCTACATGACTCAACATTTTTATCAGTGAATTGGATAAAAAATTAGATGCCATTTTAAAGTTCTTTTGACAGTCTCATTGTTAGCCTTTTCCACCTGTGGAAATATAAGCAGATCCTCTTCCCCAAGCAATTAACCTAATTCCCTTCTATTTACCAAATTTGGGATTTCTCCTCATCAAAATGGAACAAAATTTGGAATGATAATTAACACACTGAATAATAGTCAAAATCCAAAAAGATTCAAGCAATTAGGCTGATGGCAATTTAATAAGGATGAATATAAAATTCTACAGCTCCTTTATTTCCTGAGCTCCAGTCCTACGTCAACATCTACCATTAGACATGTCCAACTATGTTATGTTGACATCTCAAGTTCAACATGTATGGAATAGATCTAATCTTTCCTCACTAACAGACCTCCTCACTTCCCTGTCCTGAAGGCCCGGCTCTCTTTCCAATCACCCACATTCCAAATTTCAGCGTCAACCTCCCCTCTTCCCTCTCCTCACTCCCTGGTTTCCAGTTAGCTGCCAACTCGTGCTGATTTCACCTTTTTGATATCGCTCATATTTTTCCTCTTCTCCACCCCCTCAGATGATCATTACCCTAGATCGCTTCTCATCACCTTTCCCCTGGATGATTGCAACAACTTCCCAAACATCTCCTAATTCCATTTTCTTCAGGACACACCGAGCAGAGCAGGCAAAGCAATACGCCTAAAGCTGAAGTCTGACTTTGTCACTTCCCTTGTTACAGAAAGTCCGGGGGGAGGGGGGAGGGGGGCTCATTAATGCTAGTTAAACTACTTGACTTGGCACTTATAACATGAGTAATACAATGATGAAGGTAGAGAGTTGGATGGATGTGATCTAGGGCTGGGTAGTGAGCATCTACCCATTCACGTGTCAGGTAAAAATGGTTCCATCCAAAGCTAAGGACGTTAATATCCCTATTCTGGAGACATTTTTTCTGGTGGTCTGGTCCAGAGGTGCTGTTTCAGATGGGAATGGATGGTATAATGGTAAAAACAAACGGCAAGATTGCTGGGATGGCTAAATCACAGGATGTGTAGCATGATCCTGGGTCCCATCCTATCTTTGACCTTCATGCCTCTGAACAGGCTGTCCTAGGCTAGTCGAATACTCTCCCTCTAAAGTTCAACTCAAAGTGGCCACTTTCTACCCATGTTAATGCTTCCTCCTGATAAAAATTACTTTATACGTCTTTCCCTTGCTCCTACTCAGGGACTGCTCAACAGAGCTGGCAGAAACCGCACAACGAGGCTGCTTGGGTACATAATAATTTTGTATTATCTCCCCTCAACTGGTTCCTCACTTTAACCAGGCAGTCTTTTTATTCCTAAGTAATTCCCCATCTCACTCCCCACAGAAACAACTCTAAATCTTCTGTCCTCTCCTTAAGCTTCCCAACACTTCCCCTCCCCCCTTTTCAGCTGAGGACTTTGTTTCTTCTCTGAGAAAACCAAGGCCATCCAACACAACCTCCTCCTTCTTTTCCCTTTCCTTTATCTCAGAACTCTTTGACATTATCCCTCTTCTCTACTTCTGCCCAGTCTCTGACAAAGGTGACCTTTCTCCTTACTCAGGACACCTCTCCACTTGTGCGCTTGATCCCACCTCTTCCCAGTTCCTCCAGCAGATTGTAATTTCTCTCTCTCTCTCTTTTTCTCTTTCTCTGTCTCTCTCTTTTTTTCTCAGTCTTTCTCTGTCTCTCTGTCTCTCTCTGTCTCTGTCTCTCTCTGTCTCTCTCTCTCTCTCTATTTCTGTTTCTCTCTGTGTGTCTCTCTGTGTGTCTCTCTGCCTCTCTTTCTCTGTTCCTGTCTCTCTCTGTCTCTCTCTGTCTCTCTTTGTCTCTCTCTCTGTCTCTCTGTCTCTGTCTCTGTCTCTCTCTCTCTCTGTCTCTGTCTCTCTGTCTCTCTCTCTCTCTCTCACACACACACACACACACACACACACACACACACACACACACACTTGAATCCTCAAACTATTTATTTCTTTCCTTACTGCCTTGTTTTTCTTGTCCTTAAAAAACTTTCACAAGACCCAATCACTCCCTCACATTATTGTTCTAGATCTCTCTTGCCTTCTTCAACAAATTTCTTTAAAAAAAAAACAAAAAAACAAAAAAACTGCTAATGCTTACTGACTTCACCTCCTCTCCTTTCTTTCAATTCTTTGCAATCTGATTTCCAGTCCCCTTACTCAACTGAAACTGCCCTCTCCAGAGTTATTGAGAGAAATGATTATTAAATAACCAATTTTGTTCCTTTTTGCTCTTTCCTCATTTCAAGGAAAGCTCTGAGCTTGCTGGAAATTTTGCTCCATTTAGACCATCTTATCTACGTGGAGTTGTTGCCCCGCTTAACTAGAAAAACCTTATTTAAAAAATCTAATCATTGTGTTCTAGTCAGGCAGGTCATTAGAATAAGCCCACCTCTCATTATAATATTCGTTCTCTCACTAACTTTTAACCAATCAGAGTTGATTTCTACCCTCAGTAACACTCTTCCAAAGGCATATAAGCATTGAATGGCTTCAATGAAG
This sequence comes from Antechinus flavipes, assembly GCF_016432865.1. NCBI lineage: Eukaryota > Metazoa > Chordata > Mammalia > Dasyuromorphia > Dasyuridae > Antechinus > Antechinus flavipes. Next base: position 47,951,986 of record NC_067399.1, read on the forward strand.
GGTCTTTGGCTTATGACAGACAATCAAATGATCATCCTCTTCTTAATTACTTACTAGCCATAATTAATAACATGATTAATTACCCAGAAATTAGATCTCTTGAACTTTTCATATATCACATTACCAACCATCTCTTGATTAACAAATCTGATGGTCTTTTCTCAGTCTTCATCTTTCTCTTCCTACCGGCTACATTTGACGCTTGACAAGCCTATTCTCAAGTCTATTCTCTCCTCTCTGTGTTTTCACAACATGACTCTCTCCTGGTTCTCTCCCTTACCTGTCTAACCACTTCTCCATCTCCTTTTGCTGGCTCATTATCTGTATAAACACATCCTTACTGTGGATGTAAGCCGAGGTTCTGTCCTCCTACTACATTCTCTCTCTCAGTAACTTCATCAGGCTCAGTGGGTTTAATGATCATCTCAATGGAGATGACTGAAAGGCCTATAAAGTCAGCTCTGGTCTCTCCACCGAGCGTCAGTTCCAATTCACCAGTTACCCACTGAATATTTCAAACTAGATGGGTCAGGACATCCCAAACTCAACATGTCCAAAACTGAAGTCATTCCCATCTACCCCACCCTCTTCCCCAAATTTTGGTATTATCTTTGTTTCTTTACTCTCATTTATCCCTCATATAACTTAATCAGTTGTCAAATCTTGACATCTGACCCCTTCCTTTTCCTCATCCAGCCACCACATTAGTTCAGATTTTCATTATCTGGAATATGGCAACCGCCTCCTAATTTGTTTCCTAGCCTGGAGTCTCACTGCAGTCTATCCCACATAGTGCTGCCGAAGAGATTTTTCTTTAATGCAGATTTGCCTATATCATGTTCCTACTCAATCAACTCCAGTGCTTCCCTTGCCTCGAGGACAAAATAATTAACTCCACTATACGGTTTGTAAAGCTCTTCACAGTCTCACTCCCATCTCTCTTTCTAGCTTCATGAAACATTACTCCCCCTCCCACAATCCGCAATCCGAGCAAACTGGACTTCCCTCTGTTCCTCACGGATAACACTCCATCTCTTGTCTCTGTGATGCATTTCCTCTTCATCTCCATCTCATGGAATCCTTCTCTTTCTACAAGGGACAGCTTATACATGAAACTTTTCCTGATCCTCCCAACTGCTAGTATTCTTACTCCCAATCTACTGTGTATGCTGTATATATATATGCTGTATATATATACATACATGTGCATATATTTATATGTATATTGCACATATAGATAATAGGTGTATGTAAATATAGATATAGATCTATAAAATTAGGATAATAGCATAAATAGTGAAATGCAAAATTAGCCACAAAAATCAAGAGAATTTCCATATAGGAATAATAAAATCCAGAAGGAAATAAGGAAAAAAATTTAAAACAGGCAAAAAGAAAAACAAGAATTTTAAATTACCCGTGAAAACCAATAGTATTTATATATGTGTACATACATATGTATATATCAATAATAAAATACAGAATGAAATAATAAAAAGTCAAATGCTTAATAATAAAAAGCAAAATGCTTAATAATAAGGATAGGTAACATTTATATAGCACTTAGTATGTGCCAGAGAGTTTTGCAATTATCTCATTTGTTCCTCAAAATAACCTTATTAGGTAAATGCATTTATATAGATATATATGTATATTTAATTATGATTATATATACATTAATGTATTTGTATATGTGTATATAATCTTTCCCACTGGAATATAATTTTAGGGAGATTTGTATTCTCAGTATTTAGCAAAATGCCTAACAAACAATAGGTATTTACTAAATGTTTGTTGGTTGGCTGATTTTTTAAAAAATCTATTTATATGTGTACCTCTTTTCCTCCCAGGAGAACTTAAGATTCTTTGGAGACTATTTGCATTACCATTGCCTAACATAGTGCCTGATTTATAGTAAGCACTTAAAAAATGCTTGTTGATTGAATACTTAGGTTCCAAAAACTGACTTTACTTACAAGAATGATTGGTTAGACAATAATTTCAGGGGGGAAGATATAATGGACTGAAAACTCCATATGAGTCAATAAATGGATATGTCACCAAAAGAGTGACTGCTATCCTGAGTTATTTTAAGAGATGTGTGACATCCAGAATGAGGGAGTGAACATTTTACTGCTTTTTCTGCCAAATCACACCTGGAATATTGTGGTTCACCTCTAGGTGTTACATTTTAGAAAAGACAGCGTTCAAACAAGAGTGATCAGGAATGATGGGAGGACCAGTGGAAGCATGTGATAGCTGCTCTCCACAGCTGAAGGAATCATGGGAAAGAGTGAGTAGACATTGTCTCCTGCTTGACCTAGATTAGGATCTAGAAATAGGAAAATTGGGTGAAAGTTGCAGAAAGGTGTACACTTAATGTCAGATGAAACTTCCTAATATTAAAGCGATTAGATAGTAGAGTGGGTTACTTTGAGAGGTGGTGGGTTCTCCCTAATTGAAGGTCTTCAAGCAAAGACTGAATGATCACCAATTGGGAATATTGTAAAATGGATTCTTTTTGCTGAGTGAAATGAGCAGGATCAGGAGATCATTATATACTTCAACAATGATACTATATGGTGATCAGTTCTGATGGACGTGGCCATCTCCAGCAATGAGATGAACCAAATCAGTTCCAATAGAGCAGTAATGAACTAAACAGCTACAGCCAGGAAAAGTACTCTGGGAGATGACTATGAACCACTGCATAGAATTCCCAATCGCTCTATTTTTGTCCGCCTGCATTTTGGATTTCCTTCACAGGTTAATTGTACACTATTTCAGATTCTGATTCTTTTTGTACAACAAAATAACTGTTAGGACATGTATGCTTATATTGTATTTAATTTCTACTTTAACATATTTAACATGTATTGGTCAACCTGCCATCTGGGGGAGGGGTTGGGGGGGGAAGGAGGGGAAAAATTGGAACAAAAGGTTTGGCAATTGTCAATGCTGTAAAATTACCCATGTATATAACTTGTAAATAAAAAGCTATAATTAAAAAAGTGGATTCTTTTTCAGACATGGGTTGGACAAGACAATTTCTAAGGCTCTTTCCAAATAATAATAATAGCTAGCATTTATGTATGTCTTAAAATGTTTACAAATATTAACTCAATTTGATTCTCACAACAACCTGAAAGGTAGGTGCTATTTTATCTCCATTTTACAGCAGAGAAAATGGACAGAAATTGAGATTAAGAAATTTGGCCCAGGATTACATACCCAGTAAGTATCTGAGGCAGGTCTTGAACTCAAGTCTTCCTGATTCCAAACCAGCATTCTATCCACTGAAAATTCTTTCTCTTTTAATTCCAGTGCCTTGTCTAATTTCCTATTTATATAATTTTACATAGTTTACTTTGTATATATTTGTTCACATGTACTTTCTTCCTTGAGGACAGGGGCTGGAGGTCTTTTTTTGGCCTCTTTTTGCATCCCTAATTAAATGCATTTCCTAATAGCTTTTGATGCTGTATCAAACTGGTCTAAAAGGTAGTATTTATTTTATATGACTATATAATGTTTGTAAAAAGTTTATATTTATTGATTTTCTTGTTTGATCATCATAATAACCCCATTTTACAAATGAGGAAACTAAGGCTAAGATATTAAATGACACACCTTAGATCGTGTTGCTAATGTATCTAAGTCAAGATTAAGTTTTAGAGCCTCCAGTGCTCTGTCTACTGTTTCACCTAGCTAGTCTACCTACTACTCCCTGAACTGAGTCTTTTACCTTTGACTTTATGGAACCTGTCCCTTTCTACCTGGAATGAAGCCTTTTCACTTTTGTGTCTTATAATCCCTGGCTTACCTCAGTGTTCAACGCATGAACAAAGTTGTTGTTTTTTTCCTTCTGGCAAATGCATGTTGCCTCCCTCCAACAAAATGTGAACCACCTGAGCATAAGAACTGATTTTTCATTCAGTCTTTGTATTTGTATTCCCAGTATCCTTGTTAAAATGATTTTGTGAAACTCCAATTTTAGGCCAGCTTCCTGCCATACTGCTACACCAGCTGCAAACTCCTTCCCAAGGGCTCTGTGCTTCTGAATAATGAAAGCTGACTATATCTAGAATGTCTTGGATGCACCATGTAGTTCTCTGATCATCTTCTTTTCAAACCATTGAGATAGTTCTCTTGTTCTAGGAATAAGAATCAAATTATAACATTATTTCTGGAATGAACAGATCAATCAATTTCTCTATGACTTTTCTAATCAACCATCTGACTTCCTTGACTACATCACTTCTCCTTGGTTTCTGCTCTCCTATATGTTTTGTCCTTTTCTGCTAGAATATAAGCTCCTTCTTATCATGAGGATGGACATGAACCCCAGAAAATATCTGGAAAAAAGGACCTAGAAAGACCAATTATGGGGGTGGAGGTGGGTAGTGTCAAATACTTCATGTGACTCAGACATCCATAAAAAAGAAGATCAAACAAGATTATATGATGATCAATTCTGATGGATGTGACTCTTTCCAACAATGAGATGATTCAGGCCAGTTCCAATGATCTTGTGATGAAAAGAGCCTTCTACAGCCAGAGAGAGGGCTGTAGGAACTGAGTGTGGACCACAACATAACAGTCTCACTCTTTTTATTGTTCGCTTGCACTTTCTTTCTCATTTTTTTTCCTTTTTGATCTGGTTTTTCTTGTGCAGCAAGATAATTGTGTAAGTATGCATACATATATTGAATTCAACATATATTTTAACATGTTTAACATATATTGGATTACCTGCCATCTAGGGGAGAGGGTGAGGAGGAGGGGAAAATTTGGAACACAAGGTTTTGCAAGAGTCAAGGTTGAAAAATTATCCATGCATATGTTTTTAAAATAAAAAGCTTTAATTAAAAAAGGGACAACAGCAAGTAGAGGGGTTGTACCAAGAATACTAAAATAAATTCAGATAAATGGGCCAGAAGCTAGTGGAAACAGATAGAGGAAACATGCCAGGGATTCAAAAATAAAAAGCCATTACTCAATAGATAGATATTTGGTTAAGGAATCAAATAGGCAGTTCTCAAAAGAAGAAAGGCAAACTGTCAGTATTTATGTGAAAAAAAATGTTCCAAAGCACTAATAATAAAAAGACAGAAAAAAAAAAAAAAAAAAAAAAAAAAAACTGCGGTTCTACCTTACACCAGACCAGGAAAGATGACAAAAAATGGAAGAAAAAAAATTGAACACAAAATAATTAATGTAAAAAGGCACTCTAGTGCACTATTTTGAAGGTATGACTTGGTCAAGCCATTTTGGATATCAGTTTGAAACTATACCCCAGCCAGAAGTCATTAAATTGTGCATATCCTTTTCCCTAGCAATCCCACTTTTAAGCATACCATCAGTGCATCAATAAACATTTATTGAATATCTGCTATGTGCTCAATATTGTGTTATGCACTGGGAATGTAATGAGTCAAAAGACAGTTTCAACTCTCAAGGAGCTTACACTCTAAGGGGAGACAACAAGCAGATAAATACAAACAAATCATATAAAAGATAAACAGGGAATAAATAAGAAAAAGATGGCCCTAAAATAAAAGATGTTGGGAAGGTTTCCTATAGAAGATGGGATTTTAATTGGGACTTAAAAGATCTCCCTGATGCAGGTCCGGGTATTTTTATTCACTGAGTCACCTAGCTGCCTGAATAAATGCATATAAACATAATGCAAGGTTATTCTCCTAAGAAGTGGCAAAAAGGCACATATTGAGAGAGACTTAGGAAAGCTTTAGACTGATGCAAAATGGAGCAATTTATACAATAACTCCCGCATTATAAAGGAAAACCAATGTGAAAACCTTAAGAAACTTCAATCAGCACAGTTTAATTCCAATTCCATGGACTGATGATGAATCATGTTTGCCACATTTTGGTAGGACAGTGATGGACTAGGGATGCAAAGTGGACATAGTTTTCAGAAATAGTTAATGCACAAATTTGGTTTTGCATAATTACAATTATTTGTTATGGGAAAAACTTTTTTTTTTCCCTTGGTGGGGGAAGAATATGAGGAAGGTTGAGGGGAGAAGAGGGGAGAAAAGAAAGAAAATAAAAGAACATCAATGAAAAATTTTAAAATTCCTAGAAGAGAGCAGAAAGAAGTTCAGAAGATGATTCAGATAAGCAAGGAAGTATGTAACAAGAGATAATAAGCCCACCTCTTGAATTGCAGAAGTCCAAATGGACTTTGGAGAATGTGCTGACATTCTGTAAATTGTTCACTCTGCTAATTTTGTGATGTAAAGGAGTATTTGATTGATTGCACAATTAAAATGGGAGGTGTCTTCCAAAAATGTACTAGTTGACCAGAACTTTCCCCCATTTTTGGTCAACCCTTCTTGTCCAGCAACATTCCTGAAATAAAAGAGAGACATCTGAGACTAATGTGTGACCCTTGAATACGGGCCTTGGTTCTTCAACCCACCATTTGTTCTTTCATTTTTTAGGTAAAGGAGACTAGAGAGAGAGGGCTGGTAGTGGAGCACAGTGCAGGTTTTGCTGCCAATCTAGCTTCAGTAATAGAGTGAGAAATGGGACTCTTTAGAACGGAGCCCACTGATATCTAAGACGGGAGCTCATCATGCACCAATGTTGAATTTAAACACGAACATGGTGGCACTAATGCTACCTACATAGAAACTGTTTTCTGAGCCCGTTCTTCCCAGAAACCAAGAGGGTATAGGGGAGACTGTGCCCCCCAGATGTTGGGGAAAAACACTGTACTTTTGTTCTTGCAATATTTTCAATGTAAATATCTCTTTTAAAAACCAGTTGATATTAATTGATTTATTAGAACTAATTTTTAATAATTATTAGTGGCTAACAGTGGAGAAAATATTTTGATGGGAGCTCAAGTCAATAGTATTTGAGAAAGATACCCCAACTCAGAGGTGTTCTTAGAATCTTGACGATGTGATATAGTCAGCCTCACTCTGGGAGAGAAAACTAGAAAACATATTGCTATGAATTTTAAATTTAACCAAAACCCCAAAAAACCCAAGATGTACTTAGTGGATGTTCAAAATTTCACATATTTTCTTTTTCTATTCTTTGCCTATAGAAATGTTCTTGCTTGTTGATGTTTGTCAAGTCCATAATAACAAAAAGGGAAGAAAATAACGTAAGTTTGTGGAGGGAAGGAATTGTCTTGCTTTTTGTATCTTCAAAGCTTAGCATAGTGCCTGTCATATTATAAGTACTTAATAATTGCTTTCACTCATTCATTTGTAAGGAGCTTGGTCTTAAACACCCAGAACCCAATCACATAAAAGGAACTAAGAACAAGGTATTAAAAGTATAAAATTACAGCCACATCAGGTGATCCCTTTATGTGGTATGAAAAAGTCCCTTGAGAGAATTAGAAAGGAAGTATAGTAGGGACCAACCCTTCCCCACCTTTCATGGAGTATGTTAGAGCTACTCTTCCTGTTTCCAATATATGAGACTGTTGATGGTAGTTTCCAGTTACATGGTGACTTAATGAAAAAAGTACTTCATATCATGTGACATGGTTAACTCTTTATGGTCTCTTGTTCTTCCCCTTGGCCCTGATATTGGTGAGATTGCTGCAATGGCCTTCTCTGGGCTACAACTCCTATGGCACGGACCACACTGTCTTCAGCCGCCTGAGAATGGGAGAAATGACTCTTTTATAGAAGAAACATTGCAGAATAAAAATAAGAACTCCCTGGATGATCTTTAAAAATTTACTTCACAAAAATCCAAGAAGGGTTCTTGCAGAGAACCCCCGCAACATAAAAGAAAATAGTTAGGGAAGCAAAAGCCACTAACATTACAAACAGAGATACTGGGCACAAGGACTGGGGCCAGAATTCCTGGAGGGAGGATATGTGGGCCAACTGGACAGGAGCTTCAGAGCAGATGCTCCTTTGCTGAATCCCTCCCCACTCACTACAGACCCCAAGGCAGTAACTCTATATCTCCTTTCTTGGGTTCATCTGAAGCCTTTTTCCATGGGAAAATTCTATTTCCCTTTCTTTGCTTAAAATGTTTTCTCTGCCTCTCTAAACTCTATAAACAGTGTTAACTACCAGTCTATTGTACTTACAGAAATATATGGAGAGAAGGCCTTTGAGGGAGAGGGATACAAAAAAAAAGATAAAGTGATGGATTTAATATCTCAGTACTGAAGTACTTTGCCCGAGTACTGTCTTTAGCAGGGATATTGGAACAACAAAAAAGGAAAAATTACAAATCATGATATCGTAGATTTTGAGTTAAAAGATATTTTAAAGGTCATCTAGTCTCAGACATTAGAGACACATTCAAACTCAAATTTTTTGGCTACAAAGCCATGATTTTCGCCAACTGCCTGAAAACGAATGCATCCCCCCATTATTATCTCCAGAACATCCAGTATATGTCTTGCCTACATATGCTTCTTTGCATGTTGCTTCCCTCATTAGACTGCCAATACATGGAGTATGGGGACTTCTTGTCTTTCTTCAAATCCCCGATGTTTAGTGCAGCGTCTGGCACCGTGTAGGCATCTAATGCTAAATATATACTGACTGATCTATCTTCTTAAAGCAAAAAAGGAACATTTGTATCAGGAAACCCATGTAGACTCTAGGTCAGTAGTATGGTGACAGAGGGCAATTAGTTGAACAAATGGTTCACTATGGCTGCCCCTGCTTTAAAGAAAGATGGAAGGCAAAGGAAGAATGTGGTAGAAATTGGAGCAGGCAGTCCAGCTGGCACAAGGGACTATCCTAGGGAAAATCATGAAGCCCTTGGAGAGAGGGGAGAAGTCTATTTTCTGTCATTTTCTCTCTCTCCCTCCCTCCTTCCCTCCCTCTCTCTTATCTTTCTGTCTCTTTCTGTGTCTCTGTCTCACTCTCAGTCTCTTTCTGTCTCTGTCTCTGCCTCTGTGTCTCTGTTTCTCTATCTCCATCTCTGTCTCTCTATCTCTATCTCTGTTTCTCTGTCTCTCTCTGTCTCTGTATCTCTCACCCTGTCTCTCTGCTTCTGTCTCTTTCTGTCTCTCTGTCTCTGTCTCTCTTTCTTTCTCTGTCTCTCCCTGTGTCTCTGTCTTTTTCTCTTTCTCTCAATCCCTCTGTGTCTCTCTGTCTCTATCTCTCTATCTCTCTTTCTCTGTCTCTCTGTCTCTCTCTGTATCTCTGTCTCTGTCTCTTTCTATCTTTCTGTGTCTGTCTCTGTCTTTTTCTCTCTATTTCTGTCTCTCTATCTCTCTGTCTCTGTCTCTCTTACTCTATTTTTCTGTCTCTCTCTCTCTGTCTCTGTCTCTCTCTGTGTCTCTGTTTCTGTCTTTCTATCTCTCTGTGTCTGTCTTTCTCTCTCTCTCTGTCTGTCTGTCTCTCTCTCTTTCTGTCTCTGTCTCTCTTTCTGTCTCTGTCTCTCTTTTTCTCTGTCTCTCTCTGTGTCTCTCTCTTTGTCTCTGTTTCTGTCTCTCTCTTACAGAATGACTGCCTGCCTTTTCTTCCACCCTTATCAGATCTTCTCTCTAAAGGAGAGTGAACTAGACTTTACTCTTTCATGACTCTACTTTACTCTCACCATGACTAGAAGAACTGAGTAATGTCTACTGAGGAGATCCTCATGAAATGTCATGGAAATACCAAGCCACAGGCCTTCCATGCAAAGATTGCTCCTCAAGTTGCTCACAAACTGGAGCTTAATGCCAGAATTCACTTTGGTTCCTATGGCCAACAAAAGGACATGAAAACAAGTCTTAACTTGTCTTGTGAAAATGCTGTTGCCCTCCTCTCCCCACCAAAAACCAATATTGAAAAGCTCTTGGAAAACGATGTGCCATAATGAGAAAAGCAGGATGGTGGAAGTCAGAAACCTCAGTCGTACTCCTGACCTTACCCCTTACTTATATACTGAACCATCCTGGGCAAGTCCACGAGCTTCTTTCAAACTCAGCTGTGAAATGAAAGTCCAAACAGCTTCTCGAACTTCTTCACAGACAGGCAGATTAAAAGGAATTATTTACGTAAAAGCTTCTGTTTGGGGCAAAGCAGTAAACGTAGGGGATGATTATTATTGAGGACAGTTGTTTTGACCCAGACTTTTCCTGCAGCCCATGTGATTCAGTTCAGCCTAACCCAGGAATGTCTAGTCAGAGTAGTTCATAAGCCAGTCTCTGTCTACCCTGGAAAGCACAGGCCTTCTGAATCACGATGATTCCACTTATACTCTCCCTAAAAATTCAGATGGGAATAATGTGATTTAGGGACATGAGGATTTTCTCAAACTTGTAAATGCAGATCTCAGACAGTGAGGAAGCCAGCTAAACACAGGATTTCAGCAGAAAAAAAGGATGTACTTAGCAGAAGGAGATTAACTGGCTTATGAATACAAATTTCTGGGTTCAGATCTAAAAATTTAACAGATTGGAATGACCCTAACTTTCTGTCTTTTAATATGTCTAATATTGTTAGATTTTAGACTTCACTAATTGATTAGATTTATCTAATAAATACAATACTGTGCTTATATTCCATTTTCAGGTTTAATCTTCCCCAAACCCCTGTGAAGTAGATGCAATTACCCTCATTTTAAAGATGAGGAAACTTAAAGACTAAGTGTCTTGCTGAGGATCTCACAGATATTAAGCGCTTGAGGCAAGATTCACTGATTGAAAATCTAACTCTCCTCACTGTAACAAGATTATATGATGATCAATTCTGATGGATGTGGCTCTTTCCAACAATGAGATGATTCAAACCAGTTCCAACAATCTTGTGATGAAGAGAGCCATTTGCACCCAGAGAGAGGACTGTGGGAACTGAGTATGGATCACAGTATGGTATTTTCACTCTTGCTGTTGTTTCCTTGCATTTTGTTTTCTTTCCCAATTTTTTTCCCTTCTTGATTTGATTTTTCTGATACAGCAAGATAACTGTATAAATATGTGTACATATATTGGATTTAACATATATTTTAACCTATTTAACATATATTGAATTACCTGCCATCTAGGGGAAGGGGTGGGGGGAAGGAGGGGAAAATTTGAAACAAAAGGTTTTGCAAGGGTCAGTGTTGAAAAATTACCCATACATATGTTTTGTAAATAAAAAGCTTTAGTAAAAAAAAAAAAAATCTAACTCTCAACTGACTACTGCCATGTCACACTAAAAGAATAGGAATTAATAATCCAAATTCAGTAAAGGTCTATTAAGAGCCTACTATGTACAGGCTATAAAGAGAGCTCTCTGGGAGCCTTCATTTTGGGAGGCACATATGGTAAACACCTAAATAAGTATAATAACAGCAGAGTGAGATTGGGAGAAAGAGAGGGAGTCAAACAAAGTATTCTGGGAAAATTCGAGGAGGAGGAACAGAACACACTTCAGCAAGGTGACCCTTGAAGCCCTCCCAAAGAAGCTGGCTTCTAAGCTAAGTTTCAGAGGAAGATAAGGAATGAGAAAGATAGAGAAGAAAAGGAAATGTATTCCAAGCATGGAGAATGGCCTGTGCAAATAAGGCAGGGGCTGGTATGTCAAGTTTAGTGAATAGCTATAGTCCAGTTTGGCTGGAATGTAGAGTAATAAGAAAAATGGTTAAAAAAAAAAAAAGATAATGGGGAGTCTTAACTGCCAGGCTAATTAACTATGATTGACCCATTTGGACTGAAGAGAAGCACAGGAAATTTAACGCATCATTTATTGATCAAAAAGCAAAGCATAAATGAAAGTCATATGTCTCTGTGTGACCCTTTTATCTCAATTCTAGGACATGCTATAGAACTCATTCAAGAATCCTTTAAGAAGTCCCTTCAAGAACTAGTATGCTGAGCAACTAGGTGGGACAGTAAATAGCACCAGGCTTGGAATGTGGAAGACCTGAATTCCAATACAGCCTCAGACACTAGGGGACCCTAAGCAAGTGACTTTGCATCTGTCTGCCTCCATGTCCTCATCTGTAAAATGGGGATAATATTAGCACCTACCTCCCAGGGTTGCTGTGAGGGATTAAAATGAGATGGTATAAGAGAGGCCTGTGGGAACTGAGTGTGGATCACAACATTGTATTTTCACTCTTTTTGTTGCTGTTTGCCTACGTTTTGTTTTCTTTCCCATTTTTCCCCCTTTTTGGTCTGATTTTTCTTGTGCAGCACGATAATTGTAGAAATATGTACAGAAAAATTGTACATGTCTTGACATCTAAGGGAGGGAGTGGCAGGAAGGGGGGTGAAATTTAGGACACAAGGTTTTGCAAGGGTCAATATTGAAAAATTATCCATGCGTATGTTTTGAAAATAAAAAGCTTTAAATTAAAAAAAAAAAAGAATTACAAAAAAAATGAGATGGTATAATTAGGAACACACACATACATATATGTATATTCCTGGCACGTAATAAGCCCTGTAAAAATATAGCTTTTAATAGCTCTTAGGACTACCTACAGCCTGACCTAAGTGGCTTCTGAGCCTTAGGGTTTATATGGTTTTATATTCAGTAGGACAAAGGGAGCCAGAGTCCTTTCTGAAGGAACCAGTATGAGATAAGCAGACCCAGGCACCTTTGAACACACAATCATGAGTTAGTTAGATAAGGAAGCATAATGGAGCTGGCAAAATTCCTTTGGTGCTCACCCAGGTATTCATCAGTCATTCTAGCTGCTTTTCTAGCTATGTACCTGTCCTCCCTTCTCCCTTTGGGACAAGGGGCCTAGTCTAACCAGATTGTCACAGCAGCTTTTGCTTTCTTCCCAGAATTTGGGAATTGAATTTGAGGCACTGGAGTCGTATCCAGTTGGGAAAGTCCAGCCAGCAACTGAAGACATGAACCGGGAATTGAAAAGAAAGTTTTTGGCTGGATGTGTAGATTTGGGAACCATCCCATAAATGTGATTATTGAAGCCACAGGAGTGGGATACAATATCACAGGATTTAGGCCAGAAGAGGATCTCTAAAGTCTTCTAGCCCAAACCCTCATTTCATAAGTAAGGAAAATGAAACTCAGAGAGAAGGGATGTAGTCCGGGTCAAATGGTGGAGGAATCGGGGTCTGGATTACAAGCCCCGTTACCCAATTCAAAATCCAAAACTCCACAGTTTCCCTATAAGATAACCTAGAATGATGGTAGAGAAAGTCAAATCTAGGAAATTTAATGTGGGCAGGACTTTGTTACAAATGCTGGGCTTCGGATGCACGAGATATTGAAATTTCAGAGCTAGGTCTTTTTTTGGGGGCAAGAGTTGGGAATTAAGCAGGTTAGAAAAGAAAATGAGGGGCTCGTAATAAATCTTCCCTTAAACCCCTTCCAGCTCAAATAACCTGAGAGTCAGTCAGCTAACTTCTGAATCCTGGATTCTAACACTTACTTGTTTTATGACCTAGAGCAAAGCTCTGAAAAATTATCCATGCGTATGTTTTGAAAATAAAAAGCTTTAAATTAAAAAAAAAGAATTACAAAAAAAATGAGATGGTATAATTAGGAACACACACATACATATATGTATATTCCTGGCACGTAATAAGCCCTGTAAAAATATAGCTTTTAATAGCTCTTAGGACTACCTACAGCCTGACCTAAGTGGCTTCTGAGCCTTAGGGTTTATATGGTTTTATATTCAGTAGGACAAAGGGAGCCAGAGTCCTTTCTGAAGGAACCAGTATGAGATAAGCAGACCCAGGCACCTTTGAACACACAATCATGAGTTAGTTAGATAAGGAAGCATAATGGAGCTGGCAAAATTCCTTTGGTGCTCACCCAGGTATTCATCAGTCATTCTAGCTGCTTTTCTAGCTATGTACCTGTCCTCCCTTCTCCCTTTGGGACAAGGGGCCTAGTCTAACCAGATTGTCACAGCAGCTTTTGCTTTCTTCCCAGAATTTGGGAATTGAATTTGAGGCACTGGAGTCGTATCCAGTTGGGAAAGTCCAGCCAGCAACTGAAGACATGAACCGGGAATTGAAAAGAAAGTTTTTGGCTGGATGTGTAGATTTGGGAACCATCCCATAAATGTGATTATTGAAGCCACAGGAGTGGGATACAATATCACAGGATTTAGGCCAGAAGAGGATCTCTAAAGTCTTCTAGCCCAAACCCTCATTTCATAAGTAAGGAAAATGAAACTCAGAGAGAAGGGATGTAGTCCGGGTCAAATGGTGGAGGAATCGGGGTCTGGATTACAAGCCCCGTTACCCAATTCAAAATCCAAAACTCCACAGTTTCCCTATAAGATAACCTAGAATGATGGTAGAGAAAGTCAAATCTAGGAAATTTAATGTGGGCAGGACTTTGTTACAAATGCTGGGCTTCGGATGCACGAGATATTGAAATTTCAGAGCTAGGTCTTTTTTTGGGGGCAAGAGTTGGGAATTAAGCAGGTTAGAAAAGAAAATGAGGGGCTCGTAATAAATCTTCCCTTAAACCCCTTCCAGCTCAAATAACCTGAGAGTCAGTCAGCTAACTTCTGAATCCTGGATTCTAACACTTACTTGTTTTATGACCTAGAGCAAAGCTCTGAAAAATTATCCATGCGTATGTTTTGAAAATAAAAAGCTTTAAATTAAAAAAAAAGAATTACAAAAAAAATGAGATCGTATAATTAGGAACACACACATACATATATGTATATTAAGGTAGATGAGACTTCAGAACAGAGGATATCTATCTAGCTTACAACTCTCATTTATTCTAAACCCAGAACTATGCTGAACTTGGCAAAGCTGATTGTTAAATTTTCAAGCATACTTACAACTGAAAATGGCAAATATTACATAGAGGGGATTGACTTGTTTTGTCAATTATCTAGACTTAAGAAAGTAATGGAGAAAATGTCATTAATAAAAGTTAAACTGAAAAATGTGCTTTGTACATTTTGGGGGTGAGTGAGAGTCAGTTGTTAAACATTTACCAGCATATCACTGCCTGAATCGAATACCTTCTGGACTGCAAAACCACAAGGAAAGGTGGTGCAGAGAACAGGTGTCCTTTTAATCAGAACAGAAGTGATTTAGACATTTTTCAGTCATGTCTGACTTTTTGTGACCCCATTTGGGGTTTTCTTGGCAGAGATATTGGAACGGTTTGCCATTTCCTTCTCCAGCTCATTTCACAGATGAGGAAACTGAGGTAAACAGAGTGATGTTGCTTGTCCAAGTTTCTAGTATGTGACCTATGGGTATCACTTAACCTCAGTTTCCTCCAATGTAAAAAATAGAGGGAATAATAGCGCCCACCTAACAGTAATATATAAACGGTGAGTGCTATATAAATATTAGATTTTTTTTTTAAAGGGGAAGGAATCCATCTTAGAATTTTTGTCCATTCTCCAAAGTGGCTGTCTTCTCTGAGCAGAAAGTAGTCGACAATGCTCAGAATTGCTGCCGTAAAATTTTAGCTGAATCTCCTTTCCACTCCTTCCTTACTATCTATTCCTTCCAGGGTTTTAATAGTTAAGGAAAGAAAACAAAAAAAGGCTGGGGGTGGAGAAGGAAGCCTATCAGATTCCTTCCACCCCTGACAACAGCTGAGGGCGCATTTTCCTGGGCCCTCTCTCTCTCCGCACCCACCAAAATAGACCCTGGATCCATGTATCATTCAGATCACAGAATGTGAGCTCAGCTGAGATCTGCTGAGATCCCTCTCATCCTGCCTGTTTATAGCTTTGAAGGGGATGGATTACACTTAACTGAACTTATAAATCACAGATTCCAAAGCTGAGTTTTCAAAAATAATGTTTAATATAATGTAATAACATTATATTCAATTATATTGAAATAAAGATGTAATAATATATTGAAATAAAGATGCAATAACATATTAATTGAAATAAAGATGTAATAGCATATTATATTGAAAAAAAGATGTGATAATTTATTATACTGAAACAAAGATGCAATAATGTTATATTGAAATAAAGATGTAATAAAATGTTGAATTATATTGAAATAAAGATGCAATAACATATTATATTGGAATAAAGAAGGACAAAGAGTGGTCAAGTCCCCCCCAACACACACACACACACACATATACACACAGACACTTTTTTTTTTTTTTGGAGGGGGGTAACTTTATAGAACTTCCAAAAATCTATTCTTCCTGTCCTACCACAAAAATCCATGGGGCTCTTTACAAATAAACTACAACAAAACAAATGAACAAAAGCAGAGCTTGAGATTTTCAGACAGTAGGTTCCTTCAAATCACTATGAAAATACAAATACAATTTAAAATAAAATTCTGTGGCTGGGTCTGTTTTAGCACTCGGTCTCCACCCCCTTCCACCACCAACCCCCCCACCCCACCCCACATGTGATTCTCCTCTCACTACTGGAAGAGAAAACTCATTGTATTTATATCCTACATCAGCAAAAGCTTTTTGGTATGTGATTTGGGTTATTTATTGCAGTAGCCAGATCTGGTTTCTGTTCTGGCGAGAATTCAATTCAGCAAGGACTTGTTCAGTGAATGCTGTGTGCTCAAGAGCAAAGCTCAGAATCATTTGAGACTGGTATGACTATAATAACAGCTCATATTTCTGTCATTCTTTAAGGTTTACAAAGGCCTTTGCTCAGAATGGGCCTGTGAGATAAGTAGTAGAGGTATTACTGAACTGTTTTATTAAAAAAGAGAAACTGAGGCTAGGAGAACCTGAGTTGGCCCAAAGTCATCAAATAGCTTGGAAGTGTGAGAGCTAAGACTAGAACCCAGCCAAGACTAACTATTGGGATCTTTTCACCATTTTTTTAAGGAGTGAAATACCAAGGTTTGTGTGAGTTTTTATCTGTACTCTGCTGCCTTTGATAGCCACCTTCTTGACAAAGGAAACCAATCATATTGAAATAAATTTCAGCAACATATTACATTGAATTATATTGAAATAAAGATGCAACAATACATTGAAATAAAGATGTGATAATATATTATATTGAAATAAAATGTAATAATTATTATATTGAATTATATTGAAATAAAGATGTATTAACATATATTGAATTCTATTAAAATAAAGATGTAATAATATATTATGTTGAAATAAAAATGTAATAATTATTATATTGAATTATATTGAAATAAAGTTGTAATAACATATTATATTGAATTCTATTAAAATAAAGATGCAATAATATATTGAAATAAAGATGTAGTAATAGATTATGTTGAAATAAAAATGTAATAATTATTATATTGAATTATATTGAAATAAAGATGCAATAACATTCATTGAAATAAAGATGTAATAGCATATTATACTGAAAAAAGATGCGATAATTTATTATACTGAAATAAAGATGCAATAATATTATATTGAAGTAAAGATGTAATAATATATTGAAATAAAGATGCAATAATATTATATTGAAGTAAAGATGTAATAATATATTGAAATAAAGATGCAATAATATTATATTGAAGCAAAGGTGTAATAATATATTGAAATAAAGATGCAATAACATTATATTGAAATAAAGATGCAATATATTATATTGAAATAAAAATGTAATAACATATTATATTGAAATAAAGCTGTAACAACATTATATTAAATTATATTGAAATAAAGATGCAATAACATTATATTGAAATAAAGATATAATAGCATATTATACTGAAAAGATGTAATAATTTATTATATTGAAATAAAGATGCAATAACATTATATTAAAATAAAGATGCAATAATATATTATGTTGAAATAAAATGTAATATATTGAAATAAAGATGTAACAACAATATATTATATTGAAATAAAGATGCAATAATATGTTATATTGAAATAAAGATGTCATAATATATTGAATTATATTGAAATAAAGATGTAATAATATATTATGTTGAAATAAAGATGCAATAACATTATATTGAAATAAAGATGTAATAGCATATTATACTGAAAAAAGATGTAATAATTTATTATATTGAAATAAAGATGTAATAATATTATATTAAATTATATTGAAATAAAGATGTAATAACATTATATTGAATTATATTGAAATAAAGATGTAATAGTATTATACTGAAATAAACATGTAATAATATATTATATTGAAATAAATATGTAAACATGTTATGCATTTATTTTTGTGCATTTAAAAACATGATTCTAAGAAGGGATCCAGAGGCCTTGCTTGGGATAAATAATATAAAATAATAAAGGTTAAAAAACCCCTGATCTGTCCAATGATTTCAGACTTTTTCATTCAGAACATTCCTGTTTTCTTTTGTCTCTTGTCCTACTATTACTGAGAATGAGAAGGAAAGACAGGAAGACAAGGGGAAGCAAGGGAACATGAGAAACATGCATGTATTTGGCACCTACTGTGTGCCAGGCACTTGCTAAATGCTTTACAAATGTTCTCTTTTTTTTTTTTTTTTAATTTAATTTTATTTTTTTTTCAAATGTTCTCTTTTGAGATAAAAAGTGTCCTTGTCAGATCACTTTATTCAGAAAAGGTCAATAAGGAGAGATGGACAGCTCAGCTAGCCAGTTGTTGGGTAACAAGGTCATACAAATAATCATGGAGGACAAGGGATTGGGAAGATTCAGGCAGTCTCAAGATGGCTAGGAACAGTGACAGTGGATGTCCAGGGAAAGGGAGGAAGCCTGATAAGCCATATTAATGCCGCCATTCAGGAGTCACTGGGAACTATAATGCCATAGAATTTCCATTGATCCCTGATCTCTCAGTCTATCTGACAAGGGAAGGCAGCTGGGTGACTCTTATTGGAGACAAAGTCATTTATCTTCCATGGGCCAACAAGCTGGAGAGCTGTACCCTTCCACCCTTGTTTCCCAAGGCTGAATGTGTTCCTTCCACACAGGCCTCTGATGGCTCCCACTTCTCTTCTACACTGTAATTTGGCTCCAGAGTATTACAGAATTTCTAAATTTTCGGGACGTTTCGGGTAATGGAATTCATTCTTTTAAGATGGCCTCCTAAAGAGACCAACCTCAAACAAGCACACACATTCTGATCTATTTAATTCTAATTCTTAATCTATTTAATTTCATGGCTGAAAATGTCACGAATCCAGCCTCCAATTAGAGATCAGAAGCACAAGGGGGGTTTGAGAGAGATATTGCATTCTGCTGAGCCAACTTGACTGGCAAGCCTAGGGCATGGCCGTTCCAAGCTAAACACTTTGGCCCTTCTGCCTTTAGTCCTCACTAAATATTAACTCCCTACAAAATATTCTCAGTGCCAGGAAAGCACTAGTGTCACCATCTGTCACCTGGAATCCAGCCCGTGCACTTCAAATTAGCAATAAGCTAGAAACACTCCCAGCCTCAGGGGTTTCAATGGTAGGAGGTGCAGGATCATAGTCAGAGCTGAGGGGAATGGTCTGAACCCCCTCGTTCGTCAGAGAGATGAAGTCACCCAGGTGGCCAAGCTGGGATTCAAACTCAGCTCCATATCCCATTGCCTCTCCATTTGTCTCTCCAAGTCATTTATTAAGGCTCTACTTGTGTCAGGCATTATGCTAAACCCTAGAGGTAAAAACAAGGGTAAAAAACCAGTCCCTGCCCCTAACAAGCTTACAATCTAACCAGAGAGACAATAGGTCATCAACTACATAGGACAAAATAAAAAATTAGAGAGATAATCTCAGAGGGAAAATGCCAGCATTAATGAGAACTAGGGAGAAAGCTTTGAGTAGAAGGTGGGATTTTAGCTGGGACTTGGAGGAAGCCATGGAAGTCTAGAGGCAGAGATGAGGAGGAAGGGACGTCCAAGTAATGGGGGATGGTTGACGAAGATGCAAGAATTCAGAGAAGGGCTATCTTTTTTCTTTCTTTCTTTTCTTTCTTTTCTTTTCTTTTCTTTTCTTTTTATTTAATAGTTTTTTATTTACAAGTTATATGTATGGGTAATTTTACAGCATTGACAATTGCCAAACTTTTTGTTCCAATTTTTCTCCTCTTTTCCCCCATCCCCTCCCCTAGATGGCAGGTAGACTAATACATGTTAAATATGTTAAAGTATAAATTAGATACACAATAAGTATACATGTCCTAACAGTTATTTTGCTGTACAAAAAGAATCGGATTCTGAAATATTGTACAATTAGTCTGTGAAGGAAATCCAAAATGCAGGCTGGCAAAAATATAGGGATTGGGAATTTAATGTAATGGTTCTTAGTCATCTTCCAGAGTTCTTTCCCTGCTCCATTGGTACTGATTTGATTCATCTCATTGCTGAAGAAGGCCAGATCCATCAGAATTGATCATCATACAGTATCGTTGTTGAAGTATATAATGATCTCCTGGCCCTGCTCGTTTCACTCAGCATCAGTTCCTGTAAGTCTCTCCAAGCCTCTCTGTATTCATCCTGTTGGTCTTTTCTTACAGAACAATAATATTCCATAACATTCATATACCACAATTTATTCAGCCATTCTCCAATTGATGGGCATCCACTCAGTTTCCAGTTTCTAGCCACTACAAACAGGGCTGTCACAAACATTCGTGCACATACAGGTCCCTTTCCCTTCTTTATGATCTCTTTGAGAAGGGCTATCTTTTGAGCAGAACATCAAAGCAGCCACTAGATCATCGAGTACATGGAGGCAAGCGAAGTCGCAGATCACTGGAAAGGTAGGAGAGAGGCAGGTCATCGAGGGTTTTCAAAGCCAGAGTATTTTATATTTTATACTAGACATAGTAGAGAACCTTAGTATTTAGTAAAAGCTGGGGAGAACCAACATAGACAGATCTTTACTTTAGGAAGATCAACTTGGCAGCAGAATGGAACCGAAAACCTAGGACAGAATCACTGATAAGAAATAAGACCGGAAGTAGGATGTTAGGATTTCTAGGTCCCTTAAAGCCTCGTTAGAACTCGTTGTATGGACAAAGGGAATATCTGTCTTGCCTATACTGGTGCTGTCTAACTCTGTACATGGTTTAGCGAGGGGCTCTAATGTAAGATCTTTTCCCAACCACCATCTGCATAGTCAATGGGAAACCATTTCATATTTGGACTCTCTCATTGTACTTGACATATCCCTATTTTTTAAAGAGAAATAAAAGATCGAACTAAGGCAGTTGGGCTTGTTAAGTGACTTGCCCAGGGTCACACAGCTAGGAAGTGTTAAGTGTCTGAGGCCAGATTTGAACTCAGGTCCTCCTGATTTCAGGGCTGGTGCTCTATCCACTGCATCAACTAGCTACCCCAACACATGCATTTTTAATAGAAGAGATGAGAAGAGAAATAAAGATCAAAGTCATAAAGTAACTACAGGTAGATAAACAGAAAGAAAAAATAGTATGTGCTTGGCACATGGTAAGTTTTTAATAACTTGTTTACTGAATTAAAAAGAAATGAAAATAGGGACCAACTATCATACTTACAGTCCAAACTGAAGGTGTCAAACTCAAATAGAAATGGATCCTTGCGTACTGGGGTAGCTAGATGGACAGAGCACTGAGTCTGCAGTCAGGAGGATCTCAATTCAAATCCAGCCTCTGATACTTACTAGAGCTGTGCCATTCAGGGGACTTTTCCCTTGGTTTCCTCATCTGTAAAAATGAGTGAGAGAAAAAAATGAAGAAGGAAACCCCAAATGGGGTCACAGAATCTGATGCAACTTAACAGCAACAACAACAGCTGCATATTGATTTTGTTGTTGTTCAGTCATTTGGTTATGTTTAATTCTTGGTGACTCTATGAACCACAGTCCTTCTCTCCTCCATTATTTCTTAAAATCTGTGCAAGTTCATGCTGGATGCTTCCATTATACTATTTAACGATCCCCTTTTTCTTTTCCTTCAATCTTTCCAAACATCAGGGTCTTTTCCAACAAGTCTTGTCTTTGTATTATTTGGCTAAAGTATTTAAGCTTCAGCTTCAGTATTTGACCTTCCAGTGAATAGCCTGAATTAATTTCTTTAAATATTGACTCATTTTATCTTCTTGCTGTCCAAAGGACTCTCAAAAGCCTTCTCCAAAAAAGCATTGATTTTACAGCATTTACCTTTCCTTACAGACCAAGTCACACAGCCATACATGCTATCTAAAAGGCCATACCTTTGACAATACAGAAGTCTCCGTTATTTAATACGTTGTCCAGATAGCTTTCCTTCCAAGGAGCAAGCAGCTTTTAATTTCATGGCTGCAGTTACCATCTGCAGTGAGTTTGGAGTCCAAGACTATAAAATCTGACACTCCTTCCATTTCTTCTCCCTCAATTTGCCAGAAAGTGATGGAACCAGTTGCCATCATCTTAGTTTTTTTGATAGTAAGCTTCAAGTCAGCTTTCTACACTCAACAAAAATCTTCTTACTTCCTTTTTGCCATCAGAATGGTATCATTTGCATATCTGAGATTGTTGCTATTTCTCCCACCTACCTTAATTCCAATTTTGATTCATCCAGTCTGCAATTCAATTGATTCTGTATATAAGTTAAATAAGGGGACACCTTGACATATTTCTTTTCCAATCTTAGACCAATTGTTCCATGTTCAGCATGAGAAGTATGAGAAGTTGGGTTACCATAGACTCTGTCAAAATACGCTAAAGAGAGAAATGAAATACCTTATTAAGATATCTCCCACCAATCACCTGTGAGGAATGGTTAAGTCACAAAGTTCCTGACAAAAGAGATTAGAGTTAAATCATCCCAAACCAGCTAGAGTCAGTGACAGGTTTGTGGAATGAGTGGATAAAGGGGATTACAAATCCACCAACCCTCCTTTTGATAATGGGCATATTGACTTAGGACAATTTAATATAGTCTGTGTTGTAACTTTTTAAAATTTTGTTAGACATTTCTCTTTTAATCTGGATTGACTGTACTCTCCCAGAAGTTTGAAATCTGGTTAACTCCAAAACATTCATTCAATATTCTTATTGTCCTTTACTAAAAAGCAAGTTTCTAGAAAGCGGAGATGATGTCTTATATATCTTTGTATCTCCTCCCAGAGACCATACAATGTTTCATTTTTTATAATGTTTTAATACTGAATAAATGTAGAGGGATTTAGGAAAGCTGGACAAGGCTAGAAGAAAGTAGGACACCCTACTCTTTCAGTATTATTAAGAGATATTGCAAGGTCATTAGCATGGACTCAGAACCAAGGTCCAATTTATTATAGAAGTTAAAGGAATATGCTCATCCCAACCAGAACATCAAGTGGATGTGATGATGGGGTGGAGAGCAAACTCAGAGAGCAAAAGAGAACATTTTGTCTTGAAGATTTGTGCTGACTGGGTATAACTGTCAATCTGACTCACCAAAGAACTGAAATAGCCCCGAAGCTTTGGGTTCTCCTACAAAAGCACCATGGCAGCTCCCACTGTGGCAGAAGCAGCTGCCTTGCAGTTTTAATTCCACAGATATACAGCAGATTACAATCTACTGAAAAAAGTAATACAGTAGATAATATTGAAAGCCCTGTAAGACATGACAAGCTACAGCTCCAGAAGCAGAGAAGTGTTCTGGTCGCAAACATACCTCATTGCATCCTAAGATAACATGGAAATATGTGAAAAAAGTGTGCTTCTCTGCTGTAGAGGGACCATTTCCTGTTATTTATCTTGCTATTTTGTCATTTAATTAAATGACTTTGCTTTAAATTAATGCATCTTCTGATTTGATCTGGTTCCTTCATAATGAAACTTGTGAACTATGGCTTATAATAGAACTTAATCCAAGTGCATGGATGTAATTCTTGGGCTTCCACACTAAAAGAAAAGCAGGCTACAAATGAATGAGGCACAATGGTAGTGCTAGACTTTGAGTGAGAAAGACCTGGATTCAAATTTAGCCTCTGCCACTTTCTGTATGACTCTGGATAAATCACGTACCTTTCTGGGTATCATCTGTAAAGTGAGGGACTTGGACCCAATGACCTCTAAGATCCCTCCTAGCTTTAAATTTATGATCTTATAAATGAATTTCACAATAGTTCTTCAAATCCTATAATGTGCAAGGTACCTAGGGGGAATGTTAAAAAGTTCCTTCTTTAAGAACTTTACAATTTAATAAAAGAGACAATATGTGCATGTTAAAAAAAAAAAAAGGCTATGCAACAATATGAAAAATGTTACAAATCAGTTTTGAGTAACCAGGGAAGAAGTGAATTCAAATCCTGTCCCAGCCCCTCACTAGCTGTGTAAACCTGGGCAAGTCATTTAATCTCTGTTTGCCTCAGTTTCCTCTTCTGTAAAATGGAAATAATAACAGCATTTTCTTCCTAGACTGTTTGTGAGGATAAAATATGATGATATCTGAAAGGAGCTTTATGAATCTTAAAGCAAATGCTAGTTATTATTATTTGTTACAAGTGTTAAATGTCAAATAAATGGCACCAAAAAGAAATTAAATGAGTTCATTGACAACACAAGAGCATATGGGTTAATGAAGAATAAATGGGGTGTGATTTCTCCTACCTCTGAAGGCCAGCTCTAATGTATTTAATGAATTCTCATTATGTGTGCACTGAACTGAGAATTCTGATGGACTGGCCACGTTGTTCGAATGCCAAACATATGCTGTACTAAAAGACTATTTTACAGAATTTACACAGGGCAAACACCCACATGGCAGTCAAAGAAGCAGGACACTCTCAAGGTCTCTCTGAAAACCTTTGGAATTGATAGCATGACATGGGAGACAGGGGATAGAACCATTCAGCACAGCATAGCCTCAGCAAAGAAAGTGCTAAGTGTTTTTATTCCATCCTCACTGATAATACCCTATATATGTTCAACTTTTCTTCTCATTCTTCTCAGTTACTGTGCTTTATATGCCCAAGTACAAGCAAAATGTTAATAATGCAGATAAGACTTAAAAGCATGTTGTGGGAGTGGGATGGGGGTGGAGAGCAATTAGGGTTAAATCACTTGGTCTGGGTCACACAGCTAGTGAGTGACAAGTGACTGAGATCAGATTTGAACTTAGATCCTCCAGACTCTGGGGCCAGGGTTCTATACACTATACTATTTACTCATCCCCATTTGTAGATTTTTTTGAAAAATCTGGTTGTTAAACATTCAGTAAAAATTTATTTCTTATTCTTCTCTCAAAAACCTTCCATAGTATAGTAAGAGAGAAGAGTACTAAATTTGAATTTAGGGGACCAGGGTTCAAATACTGTTTCTGTCATTTATTTTCTCTATGACTTTGGGAAATGCATAATCTCTCTGTGTCTCAGTTCTCTCATCTATAAAATGAGATTAGACTAGATAATTTTTAAAGTCATCTTCAATTCTAATCCTATATTCCACTAATCTATTCAATTCATCGGAGACCCTGTAGGTTTCTTTTCTTGATTTATTTTTTAGCATTTTTTGGTTAACAAGAAAGCACTTGGAGTGTCCATCCCTCCTTTGCCCACATCCTGATCACATTTCCTCAACAATATCTTTTTTCCCTTTCCTTTTCTTTTTCTTTATTTTAGGTTTTTTTTCCCCCCCCGAGGCAATTGGGGTTAAGTGACTTGCCCAGGGTCACACAGCTAGGAAGTGTTAAGTGTCTGAGACCAGATTTGAACTCAAGTACTCCTGACTTCAGGGCTGGTGCTCTATCCACTGTGCTATCTAGCTGCCCCTCTTTTTCTTTTTAATAATAATGGCTTTTTTATTTTTTAAACACATGCAAAGATAGTTTTCAATATTCACCCTTGAAAAACTTTGTGTTCCAAATTTTTCTCTCTTCCTCTCTCCTCCCCAAATAGCAAGTAATCCAATATAAGTTTCTATTCTTTTAAACATATTTCCACATTTGCCATGCTGCACAAGAAAGTAAGATCAAAAGAGAAAAAAAAAAAGAGAGAAAGAAAAACACAACATTCTGTCTCCATAATCCTCTCTCTGGATACAGATGGCTCTCTTCATTACAAGTCTATTAGAATTGGCCTGAATCACCTCGTTGTTGAAAAGAGCCAAGTCCATCACAGTTGATCATCACATAATCTTGTTGCTGCTGTTACAATATTCTCTTAGTTCTACTCCCTTCCCTTAGCATCAGTTCCTGTAAGTCTCTCCAAGTCTTTCTGAAATCATCCTGCTGATCATTTCTTATAGAACAATAATATTCCGTTAGATTCATATACCATATCTTACTGAATAATATTTTTTATTCCATTTCTTGTACCTAAGTCATTGTTTACAACATGCTATAACCTACCGACAAGCTTTGGCTCACAATGAACAGAGAAGGCTAATAATCTATAATGTATTTACTCAGTACTCTCCTTCCCCCCCCAGCCTCTATGTTTCAGCAGGGCTACACAAGACAATGCTGGAATTTGCAACCAAATTCAGCTGTCCCCTTCCCACTCCCAATATACCATAATCTGTAGGGAGAGTGGAAAACATGATGGAAATGTAATGGGTATATGGCAATGCATAATTGTGTTGCAGGAAGGTTCAGCCAGAGATCTGAGGAACAGAAGATGACAAGGGCAGAATGTCATTTTGTGTGAGGATTTGGGGAAGCTCCACTAGATCTGAAAGAAAGGGGACTAGTAGGCCAGTTCTGCATCCCAATTCCCCCTCTTGAAATGAAAGAAGTCGATAAAAAGTGAATTCTCCAGTATAGGAGGAAATGGAATCAGTTTTTCAGGATTATCCCCTGAGAAAATAACTCTTAAAGGGGAAAGAATCAAAAAGTGAACAATAAGGGAATTTCTGAAGCTCTCAGAAGGAAGAAAACTCAGTTAAAGACCTTAAGTACAATTAGAAAAACAATGACATTATTAATAACAGAAAGTAATATGGTCTCCAGATGAATTAAAAGAGTCCAGGAATCTATGGGAAAACAAATTTGAAAGATGAAGGAAAATGAATTAACAACTAATGAGGCAGAGGATTCTATGGATTCCCAAGAGATCACGGGACCACAGCAAGATGGTCCCAGATGGTTCAAGAGAAAAACAAGAATCATGAAAGAATTTATGGTCTACACAACAGAAATAATTGCCAGAATAGAAAAAAAATACAATTTATAGAAACAAATCTCCCTCGAAAAACCAAAGAAACAATAATGAGTTGAGAATACAAATATACGAAAGTGAAAAACAATCTAGAAGGAAAAAAATAAAAAGTAATAATAAAAAACATGATCTCACTAGAGGTTTTTCAAGAAAAAGTTGTATAGGATCATTTGATCAGATACTGTATATGGCAGAAGAAATTCTTCTGACAGCAGGAATTGAACAATGGAGTCACTAAAGTCCTATCCAACTCTGGAATTCTGCAATTCTGTACTGCTATAACTAAGTCTGAACTCATCTTTCCTCCAAAACCTGCTTTTCTTCTTATCACAATATATAGAAAATTGGATTTGAAGTCAGCAAGACCTTAGTTCAAATATTGATTGTGCAGCTTGCTACTTGTTTAACCCATGGCAAATCACTCAATCTCTGTGTTCCTTTTTCTCATCTGTAAAATGGGCATAATAAGAGCACCTACCTAAGAGATTGTTGTGAGAATTAAATGAGTTAACATAAGCAAATCACTTTGCAAATCTCAAAGCAACAAATAAATCCTAGTTATTATTATTTCTCTCAAATGCTCACACATGTAGTTTGGTTCCAAATCAAAACACAGGATTGTGATCAGACAAAAGATACTCTCTTAGCATGGCCTTGTTAAAAATAGTTTGTTTTCTTAAAATTTGGACTGGTGTGGAAAATCTGGAACATGTGGTCACAGTGCATGGAGTAAAAAACAAAACCAACCTTTCCCTCCTCCCCCCAAGTTTAAATCCTTCCCAGAGAGTGGGTATTTGTGTAACCCTGGCAAAAATCACTTAACCTCTCTCTGTCTCAGTTATCTCATCTGTAAAATGGGAATAATAATAGCACCTAGTTCCTGGGGTTGTCATGAGAAGCCACTGAGTTAATGTATGAAAATGTATGCAAACCTAAAAGGGTTTATGTGAAAGTTTATTATTGTTAACAGTTATTATACATTTACTTTCTCACATTCTAATGAGACAGGAAAAGCCAGCCATATAAACTTTATCTTTTTCTCTTAGAAGGGGAAAAAAACTGTATTTATCAAGACAAGTGTTTATATGGGATCTCACCTACTTCACCTTTGCCTTTTATTCCTCCATGGAGCAAGTACATTAAGCCATTCAATTCACAACAGAACAAAACACAGACAAAACAACAAAAATCAGCCAAAATGTAAATCACATGATTTCAACTCTTCATCAACATATTAGGGAGGATACAGAAATTTGTTTGTTTGGCAGGAGAGATGAAAGAATGAAGAAAAGCTATTGAAGGAAGGGTCAGACTATTCAGTAGAATAGAACTGATTTCAGTAACGTGTGGAAGTAACAGATAAAGACAAAGGTAGGGTGGCTACCCATGCAATTCTATGAGCAAGAAAGACACACCTCAAATGATGGAAATTAAGATTTTTTTTTTTAACCTCAACACATTTTTCTCTGAACTAACAGAATACACTAACCAAAAACTTCAGATTCATAAGCGTGTCCTTTTTGACTGTTCCTACAGGTTTTTCTTTAGGAGATTTATTAGCCTCTTGGTAGTTAGCTATGGGAGATGAAGTTAGGAAAGTGCTCAGTGGGTTTTTTTTTAAATTCTCAGTTCTTTCACTATCCATCAGAAACAAAAAATGTCTTTTATCTGGGTTCATCTATGTCCATGTGATATACTCACTTGCCCATCTGCCACTGAATCACCCTTCTAAATATTTTATTCTAACCATCCTTACCACCCCAGACAGAGGCAAGTTGTGTGATTTTTTTTTTAGCCAGGTCCAATTCATTTGGCTTTTCTTGGCAAACATATTAGGTGGTTTGACAACCCTCCTAAGGAAGCAGGACCTTCTGCTTCCTCCTGCTAATTTTACAAATGTGGAAACTGAGGCTAACAGGGTTAAGAGACTTGCCCCAGATCACACAGCTAGTAACTGTCTGAGACCAGATTTGAACTTAAGAAGAAAAGCTTTCCTGACTCCAGACCTGACAATCTATCCTATCTACTGTACCACCATGCTGCCCAATTTGCTCCTAGTGGTTAACAAAAATCAGAAACAACCTCCTTGACTTTTTTTTTTTTCCAAAAACTATATCATTAAGTAGAATATAAGCTGCTTGACACCTGGGATTTTTGTTTTTGTTTTATTATTATTATTATTATTATTATTATAGCTTCTTATTTACAAGATATGTGCATGGGTAATTTTTCAACACTGACCCTTGCAAAACCTTTTGTTCCAACTTTTCCCCTCCTTCCCTCACTCTCTCCTCCAGATGGCAGGTAGACCAATACATGTTAAATATGTTAAAGTATATGTTAAATACAATATATGTATATATATCCATACAGTTATTTTGCTGCACAAGAAGAATCAGACTTTGAAATAGTATAAAATTAACCTGAGAAGGAAATAAAAAATGCAAGCAGACAAAAACAGAGGGATTGGGAATTCTATGTAGTGGTTCACACTCATTTCCCAAAGTTCTTTCGCTGGGTGTAGCTGGTTCTATTCATTATTGAACAAATGGAACTGATTTGGTTCATGGGATGGATATTTGTACTGCCAATACATACATAATGTTTTCATAATAGATAGTTAATAAATGATATAGAATTGAATCAAATTCTATTAATTCTGTTGATACTATCCATTCAATTTCTAGTTGTAAAGTAGACTCATGGACTCATGAGGTCTTTTCCTTCCAATTAACCCCAAAGTCGCCGAATCAATAGATCATACAATCACTTGGCCAAGGTGAAACACTTAGGGGGCCATATGCATGTTGAGATTCATTAAGAGCAGAGTCTGCCAAGTCTAGGTGGAGTTAATAAAGGGTGCTACAGTAATGGAATGATAAACTAAAGGGAGATATGGTTTGGGAGGGATTTTTAACCCTATACCTCAGGGCCATTCAAATTCACAAAGCAGGGAACCTAAGATAATGGCTAATGAGGTAATTAGGGAAGATAATAATCTCTATCCTACTTACAAACTATGTTTTAGTTTGTATGTAGGATACTGATAATTCACACAAGAGAAAGGAAAGGAAAAATGTACCAGGATGCCAAAGAAAACAGCTATTTCCAATAGAATTTGGCTTGTGATATTTTTTAACTTGGAAAAAAAAGTCAAGGCAGAGGAAGGGGGGAGAGGAAACACACTCTTTGGGAATAAGGGTGGGAGGAGGAAGACCTTCTCTCCCCTAAGCTTAGAACACAGGGTAGCGTGAAATCCTTTGTTTTCCCAACATAGGCAACATAAATGGCAAAGAGTTAGGGAAAAGATCTTTGTGGAAAGAAGAGAATGTGTAAAATAATACAGCTGGAACCAACGCTGAATGTGGGCAGGAGCTAGTTCTAGGGGCACAGATATGATTACAACTCACTGGGCAAGAAAATACAAAGTATGTTGCAAGTGTCAATATTCATAGTTAAAACACTGTTGTTTTCTTAGTTGTACTCCAGAGGGAAGGGAGGTGGACATTTAACCACTTAGGGTCAAAATGCATTTTAAATGAATGCTCACACTTAGGATTTTTAGTGTTTAAAAGGAGATCCTGGAATCCTTCTCACTTGAAGCATTTAACCGTTCTCTTCTTTCTTTAAGCTCCACCCAAAACACTTTCTCTCATCCTTTCAACAGAGGACATTTCCTGAGATTTTACTGAGAAAATTGAGCTTTCTCTGCATTCCCTTACTCCTCAAAATCCCTTAATATCATTTCCCATTCTCTTCTTTATTCCAGTCTCTGATAAACAAGTGGCCCTTCTCCTCCCAAAGTCAATCCTTCTACTTATCCCTTTTATTCTACTTCATCTAGTCTCCTAGCTGACTACCTTCCCCTCTATATTTCTAATTTTCAATTTCTCTCTACTTTGGTTTCTTCTTTTCATCTATACAGGTGCTCAGGCCTTCTTCCTCTTTAAAAAGTTCATACTAGTCTTTTTTAATGTCATAGATTCTTTTCATCATCTGGTGAAATCTATGGATCAGAAGAATATTTTTAAATGTATAAAATACATAGGACTATAACAAAAATCAGTTATATTGAAATAAAGTTGCATTTTTCCATCTCTGTTCAAAATCCCCCTAAAATCTACTCTTAGTTAAGAACCCTTGCATTAGACACTAACTTCTCCTTTAGCTTCTTTAGCTATCATACTATATCTC
Source organism: Antechinus flavipes (assembly GCF_016432865.1). Taxonomy (NCBI): domain Eukaryota; kingdom Metazoa; phylum Chordata; class Mammalia; order Dasyuromorphia; family Dasyuridae; genus Antechinus; species Antechinus flavipes. The sequence goes on from NC_067399.1 coordinate 47,983,087, forward strand.
TCCTCCCTGTCATAGCCAAACTTGTAGAAAAATCTGCCTATAACTTTCCTGCCCTCCATTACCTCTCTTCTCACTTGAAGGTTGAAGGGTTACTTCAACCTTCAAATACAATTTCCAACCTCACCACTCAATTGACTGCTCTCTCCAAAGTTATCAATGATCTCATAATTGTCAAACCCCATGACATTTATTCAGCCCTCATCTCTTTTAACTTCTCTGCATCGTTTGACAGTTGGCCATTCTCTCTGGATTCTCTTTTCCCTCTGGGTTTTCTTAAATCTAATCTCTCTTAGTTGTTCTACTTGTATAGTTGCTTCTTCATAGTCTCCATTGTTGAATCAGCCCCAATAAGTTTTGTTTGTATTTTATTTTCTTTCTCATTTTTCCCTTTTTGATTTGGTTTTTCTTGTGCAGCATAATAATTGTAGAAATATGTATAAAAGAATTGTACATGTTTAACATATATTGGATTACTTGCCACTTAGGGGAGGAGTGAGGAGAAGGGGGGGGGGGATTTGGAACACAAGGTTTTGCAAGGGTCAACGTTGAAAAATTGTCCATGCATATATTTTGAAAATAAAAAGCTTTAATAAAATAAAAATAAGATTTAAAAAGATCTATCGTCCATCTACTTACCATCTATTACTCATATTTATCATCTATCATGTATCTTTCTATAATATAGATGACTGATGATAGATAAGTAATGGATAGATAGATGAAAAGGAGATGATAAATGATAAATAGATAAATGATAAATTTAAATGATAGTTGTTAACTAAAAAGCAAACAAAAGGTGAAAATACTATGCTTTGATTCACATTCAGTCTCCATATTCTCTCTCTGGATGTAGAAGAAACTTTCCATCACAAGTTTATTGAAACTGCCTTGAATCAACTCATTGATGATTGGAAAAAAACAAATCCTATCACAGCTGATTACATAATCTTCATTGTGTGCAATGTTCTCCTGATTCTGCTCACTTCACTTAGCATCAGTTTATATAAGTCTTTCCAGACTTATCAGAAATCAGCCTGTTTATTATTTCTTATAGAGCAATATATTCCATTACATTTATATAACATAATTTATTCAGCCATTCCCCTACTGATGGGCACTCAAGTTTCCAGTTCCTTGCTGCTGGACTGCTACAAATATTTTTGTACACATGAGTCCCTTTCCCTCTTTTATGATCTCTTTGGGATTCAGACCCAGTAGGGACACTGCTGGATCAAAGGGTATACAGAGTCTTGAGTCTGACCTGTGCCTAGACTTCTAGACTTAGCTCGCTCAATCCTGAGCATAGAGCAGAACCCTACTGGAAGGCTTTGCAACTTGGTTGTATCTACCAGAGCTTCTACTACTCTACTGGTTTGGATTTAGAAAACTCTCGATGAGATATTGAATGAAGTATTGGAAGAAGTCTCTAAAGAAAGAACTATAACGTAACGTAACATAACCACAGCTGTATATAAAACAATCTTGATTATCCTTGAGGACTGCATGAGGTAAGGCAATAAAATGGACCCCCAAAGTCAATGGGGCAATAGATCAGGTAATGCATTCTTTACATAAAACTGAAATGCACAATTCCTATATTAAAACTGTTCAGTGAGCCCACCAACCATTCTATCCTCAAATAGGGTTTCTTTAGAAAATTTTAAAAGCATTACTAACAGGTAAATAGGCAACTGGTATTTTCCCTAGTATCAGTTAACTGGCATGTAGAACATGTGTTGCACATTCAATTCAAGTCAATGCAATAAACATTTATTAAATATGTTTAATTAATTAAATATCCTAAATCCTGGGGATAGAAAAAACAAAGTTCATGTCCTTATCGAGCTTATGTTCTAGGAGTGAAGAGGAACAACATGAAACCAGGGAAGGAAATACAAAATACATATATAAAGTGAATAATCCAATAGACTTGTAATGGAAAGTGTCATCCCCATCTAGAGAAAACTACGGAGACCGAATGTGGATAGTATTTTCACCTTTTTATTGTTATTGTTGTTTGTTTGCTTGGGCTTTTTTTTTCCTCGTATTTTTTTTCCTTTTAATCTGATTTTTCTTGTGCAGCATGAAAAACATGGAAATATATTTAGAAGACTTGCACATGTTTAGTGTATATCAGATTGCTTGCTCTCTTGGAGAAGGTGGAAGGAGAGGGAGAAAAATTTGGAACACAAGGTTTTTCAAAAGTGAATATATTTCTTTCTTTGCATGTATTTGAAAAAAAAATACTATTTAAAAATTGAAAAAAAATAATTGGGTAGGGAGAGTCCTAGCAATCACAATTAACTAACAAATAAATATACTGTGTTCTTCAGAAAACTTCTTATCTTGAAACAAATATGCCTTTTAAAATCTCCTCCCTCACAAAATAACCTTCAAATGTTTCTATTGAACTTATTATTATATTCATGCATTACAGTTAACACTTTAATAAAGTCATATTATATATATAGCACCTTAAAATATCAACCAAATGTGGTTACAACATAAGAAGATACATTGTTAATAGGCTTGACTCAAACTGGCCAACTTTTCTTCAAGTTTCAGGAAAATCATTATTTTTTTTTATTAAAGCCAAAAAAAAAATTTCAAATGCTAGAGTTAATTAATTACTTCAGTCACTGCAACAACCTCCAGTGAACACATTTAACACACATATAGGCTTTTATTGTAGTAATAAAGCCCCAATTCTCTTGGAAGAATAACACAAATATAGGGGGAAGGTGGCTAATATGTAATAAACATGTACAGTGTCATTTGTGAATGTGGACTTTTATTCTTCTAGTTTTTATCATATGCTGACAGCTTGAGATGCATTAGAGACATTATTGGACTTGGAACAGGCCGATGTGAACTCAAGTTTAACCTCTGGGTCAGTCATTTGACCATTGGTTATCTCAATTTACTCAACTATAAAATGGGTATCATAATAGCACTTACTCTAACAGTTGTGAGGATTAAATGAGATAATAGTTATCAAATGCTTAACAGAGTGCTTAGCACATAATAAGTGCTCAATACATTCTTATTTTTTTTCCTCTTTCCTTCTTCCTTCATCCTTTCCTTTTTTCTCCCTCCCTCTCAAACTCCTTCTCTCCCTTCCTCTCTCTCCCTCCCTTCCTCCCAAACTTCCTCCTTCCATCCCTCCTTTCTTCCTTCCTTTTTTCCTTCCTTCCTTCCTTCCTTCATGTGATATTAAAATATCATTTCAGGTGTCCAAGGCTGTAGTTGAACTTGGGTCTTCCTAACTCCAAGCTCAGCTCTCTATCCCCTGAGCCACTGTTCCTTTCATAAAATTAGTCTAGATAAAAATTTAAGGAAAATTAAACTTAGGAAATAGCCTTAAATGAATGTGAGACTAAATATATGACCAAATTTTGAGTTCTATTTTTACTTTTCTAATTCTACTCTTTTCAGCTCTAACACTATCCTTTCCTAATATAATTCTGGAATCCATTATCTCCTGTGAACTTTAATTGTCCTACTATCTTTAAAAAAAGAAAGAAAACTATCATTACCAACATTCTGCTTAGCTCATAATATTGAGGTTGATGTGGATAAAGCGTTTTGAGTTCTTTTTAAAGATTATTAATTTTTGTAGATGTATAACCTATATTATATTGCTTGCTCTCTTGAAGGGGGGAAGGTAAGGAAAGGAAGGAAAAAATTTAGAACATAAAATCTTATGAAAATTAATGTTGAAAACTAATTTTACATGTATTTAGAAAAATAAAATACTACTAAAAATATTATTTTAATCTAGTTTTATTTATTTTATGATATACTCTAAGATTCTATATTCTTTGACTTGATGTATGTAACATTAGCTGTGTCTTGAATTATTTGGTTTCTTTGGGACCTTACCCCCTCCCGATTTTCCTGAGATTTAAAAAAAAGCACCTAACAATTTCTTAGCATCAGTGCATTAATAGAATGTAAATGCTTAAAGGCAAGAACTATCTCTTTTTCATCTTTGGATCTCAGTGCTTTTGTAGCTTAAGAAATCCTGCCTTTCACGTAGCAAGTGTTTAATATGAATTTGCTTAATTGAAGCTTTTCAAAGAACAGATCTTGAATAATAAGAATTTAATACATTTTGATGACTGATAATATAAGCAAATATTAGTGCCAGTAATTAATATTGGAAATATATTTCTGTCATTTAAATATTCTTTGTCAAATCTTAATGTAGATTTCCTTAGGTTTTTTTTTTTAATTGTCTTGAAAAATATTTACACATTGCCCAAGTAGCCCTTTTATATTGAGCAGCACATGGAAAAGAGGTTCAATAAATGTTTGTTGAAAGGAAAAAAAAATCAATGAATAGATATTTCATTTTGCCCTTTATTATATGTGAGACAACTCCAAAATGAAAATTATTTTCCCAAACCACAAAATTTCATTTAGTGGCTGAGTTCTTCCTGTTGATGTCCCAGTGGTCTTAGAGGTTATTTCCCATGAGAATTAACAAATATACATCCAATTGGTACCCAGACACTCAAGTGCAAACAAAGTGCTTAGTGTCCCTCAACATCTCCCCCATATTAGCAAAGGGCACATTTTCTATGTGTTTCACTATACTTATCTGAAATCAACAAGTACTCTGACAGTATATACTATGCTTCCAAAACTATAAAAGCAAGAAGAAAATATGGTTCTTGCCCTCAAGAAGTTTAAGAAAACAAGCTTAAAGGATATGGGGGGGGGGGTGATCAAGAATGATATATGTATTAATTTGTGCTGTTGATTCAGTACTAGTAAGTAGTTGGGAAAGGATTGTAGGTCTAGAGCTAGAAAGGACCATGGAGAGAGTGCATCTAGTCCAACTTTCTCTTTTTACAAAGGAGGACATTAAGAGCAGGAATAATGATTTGCTCAAAGCCATATATGTCAACAGTGCAGAGCCAAGATTGAAACTCGGGTTCTACATCAATCAATAGATCAATGACTAAGCATTTATTGTAAGCTTATATGTGCCAAGCACAATGCTAGGTACTGGACATATCAAGACAAAAACAAAACAGTCAATATCCTCAAGATTCTTAAATTTGACTGGGAGAAACAATCAATAAACACTTATTAAACACCTTCTACCTGTCAGGTGCTGTGCTAAGTGCTGAAAACAACATATATAAGTAGATATAAATATATGTATATAGAACATGTGTAAATCAACAAGCAATTTATTAATCATTTATTATGCAATCATAATAGCATTTACTTGACATTTTCAAATTTGCCAAGCATTTATGGGTTCTCTCATTTGATCCTTACAATAACTCATGAAGTTTAACTGGGGGAAACGTTGTCTTCAACATATATAAGTAGATATACATGCATGCGTATAAAAAAATGTGTAAATCAATCAACAAGCATTTATTAATCATTTATTATGCAGCAATGGTAGCATTTACTTGACATTTTCAAATTTGTCAAGCATTTATGTGTTCTCTCGTTTGATCCTTACAATACTCTGTGAGGTGGCTGATGTTAATTTTTCAATTTATGGATGAAAAAACCCCTCAGACTAAAGGGTTAAATGATTCACTGTTTGGCATAAATCTAATAAATGTTTGAGGAATTTAAACGAGGTCTTCCTGAACTGTACCATCTGCCTCTGAAGGGGAGACAGACAATGTGTCAGGCACTAAAGGTTCAAATACAATAAATATAAAAATCTCTTACAAGGAATTTATATTCTAATGGAGAAGACAATAAGTATATACATATATACATTGTATATTTATGCATATATATTATATACAGAAAAATATTTAAAGGATAATATGAAGTAGTTAAGAACAAAATAGTTTGAGGGGGTAGCACTAGGACATGGGGAGATGAGAAAAGTTTTCATGCAGAACACATCTGAACTAATTGGTACCTGACCAAATTATTTGTCCTCCCATCCCTAGACCAGTTGAAATCACAGAAGTGGACAGTTAACCAAGAGAGGTGTGTTAAGGTGTTGATCCTTTGAAAGATATAAAAAAAAGTTTCCTGATGAAATCAGAAGGACAATCTGCCATAGGCTGTCTGAGGACTGACCGCTTACCTGCTGACCATAAAAAAGCAAGCCTGTCAGTCCTGTGAGGCAGTTGAGGCAGAAAACAGCTTTGTGGAGTGTGACCTTTACATGTCCTCCCGGAGGGTGGTGAGGTGAGGGAGGGGATTGCTTCCTTCCTCTCTTCCCCCACCCATTGGTCATGGTGTCTTATAGCGGAACTATTTATCTAGTAGTGGACACCCTGAAAGAGCAGGCAGAGAGGGCAGGAAGCAGTTTCAAAGAGCGTGACTCATGGCATTGCCTATGAGAGCCAGCCAGGGATTCAAGGGAGAATTAGCCGTGGCTGTCCAGCTGCAGGAAAAAGCATTCCCCACTTTCCAGGGAGGAGCAGCACGAGGGCATCACGAGCCGAGGAAGGGGCCTGGGGCCCTGAAATACCAAAGGCCACACGTGTTCTCTCCATGGATGTCTCCCATCGGTGTTGCCATGGTTTTTGCTACAAGCAGCAAGGGGCTCAATGGACAGAGCTGGAGTCAGGAAGACCTGAGTTCAAATTAGCCTCAGAGACTGGCTAGCTGCGTGACTTAATCTATGTTTGCTTTAATCTACTGCAGAAGGAAATGACCAAACAGTGTGGTAGCTTTGCCAAGAAAATCCCAAGGACAGTATCAAAATCCTCTGGGCCACAGTCACAAAGAACTGGACAGGACTGAACAATAATCACTCTGGATTTTAAAAGGAGTGATTTATAGTTACTGTTTTTATTATATGTCTTTGCTCAAGTTAATGTGGAGTACTGATTCACTATTAAATGTAAGCACAGAAATAGGAATTCATGACCTATAGTTTTAGGAAAATGGATCCAGAAAGTACCTTTCTGGGGATCCAATCTACCAGAGTGAGTTCAGGTTGAGTTCAGGTTCAGTCTGTGTGACTAGAAGGATGATGGATGATGGTAACCTCAATAGAAATAGGGAAGTTTTTTGGGGAAAAAGCATATTTAGTATTCATTACATAGGGAGGTTCAATTCTGGTGGTTCTTGAAGGATAAGTTTTTTCTTTTTTTAAAATTTTTTTTTCAATTTACATATAAAGATACTTTTCAACAGCCCTTTTTAAAAAAATAACTTTGAGTTTCAAATTTTTTCTTTCACTTCCATTCCCCCTCCCCAAGATAATAAGCAATTTGATAAGACCTATACATATACAATCATGTAAAGATATTTCCAAATTAGTCATGTTGTAAACAATGAATCAGAACAAAAGGGAAAAGACATCCAAAAAATTTTTTAATGAAATATTATGCTTTCATTTGTATTCAGATTCCATAGTTATTTCTTCTGCATGTAGGTAGCAATCTCCATCTCACATCTTTATCTTTTTTTTTTGTTTTTTTTTTCCCCCATGGTTTTTCCTTTTGTTCTGATTTTTCTCTCCCAACACACTTCATAAAGAAATACAATTTAAAAAAAAATAAATATACATATATAACCAAAGTAAAAAACTTTTAAAAATTTTAATTATTCATAATGTTATCTCTTCTTTAATCATAATTCTTCCCTTCTCTATACAACTCCAAAGTCATCTATTCCTTGCTTTCCTAATTTGCCTAAGATATCACCCTTCATACCTAGATCATGTACTCATTTTGACCTTACATTGATATATGACATGAGATGTTGGTCTACACCTAGTTCCTGCTGTAATATTTTCCAGTTTTGTCAGCAGTTTTTGCCATATAAGCGAGTTCTTATTCCAGAAGCTGGAATCTGGGTTTATCAAATAACAAATTACTATAGCCAGTTACTATATCTTGTGCATTTAACCTATTCCATAGATCCAACACTCCTACTTCTTAACCAGTACTTCATAAAAGTTTTAGATCTTGCCACTTTGCTTTACTTTTTTTTTCCATCAATTCCCTTGATATTCTTGACCTTCTTTTTTCCAGATGAATTTTGTTATTTTCTAGCTCTGTGAAATAATTTTTGCTATTTGATTGCTATTATACTGAAAAAGTAAATTAATTTAGGTAGAATTGTAATTTTTATTATATTAGGTCCGCCTACCCATAAGTAATTGATATTTTCCGATTGCTCAGATTTAATTATAGTTGTGTGAAGTGTTTTGTAATTGCACTCATATAATTCCTGAGTTTGTCTTCACATGTATATTCCAAATATTTTATATTATCTATAATTATTTTAAATGGAATTTCTCTATCTCTTGTCTATAGGTTTTATTGATAATATAAAGAAATACTGATTATTTATGAGTTTTATTTTATTTCCTGTAATTCTACTAAAGGTGTAGATTATTTCAAGCAGTGTTTTAGTTGATTCTCTGGGATTCTATAAGTATACCATCAGCTCATCTGCAAAGAGTTTTGTTTCTTCATTGACTACCTTAATTCTTTCGATTTCTTTTACTTTTCTTATTGATAAAGCTAACAATTCTAGTACAATATTGAATAGTAGTAGTAATAATGAACATCCTTGTCTCATTCTTGATCTTATTGAAAAGGTTTCTAGCTTATCCCAATTTGAAAAGGTTTCTAGCTTATCCCAATCTATCTTGCTTGTAGCAAAATAATGCTTGCTGATGATTTTAAATAGATACTAATCATTTTAAGGAAAAATCCAGTTATTTCTTCTAGGGTTTTTTAATAGGAATGGATGCTCAATTTTGTCAAAAAGAAAAAAAAAGTTTTTTTCCACATTTATTAATCTATCTTATCTTACAGATTTTTAAAAATATTTCATTTTTTTAATAATAGCTTTTTATTTTTCCAAACATATGCATAGTTTTCAACATTCATCTTTGCAAATTTTTCTCCCTCTCTTCTCCTCTCTCCTAGATAGCAATCCAATATAAGTTAAATATGTGTAATATAAGATAGATTTCTTTACCCTACTGTATTTATTTCTTCTGCATGTAGGTAGTAATCTCCATCTCATGTCTTTATCTTTTTTTTGTTTTTTTTTCCTCCCATGGTTTTTCCTTTTGTTCTGATTTTTCTCTCCCAACACACTTCATAAAGAAATACAATTAAAAAAAATAAATATACATATATAACCAAAGTAAAAAACTTAAAATTTTTAATTATTCATAATGTTATCTCTTCTTTAATCATAAATTCTTCCCTTCTCTATACATCTCCAAAGTCATCTATTCCTTGCTTTCCTAATTTGCCTAAGATATCACCCTTCATACCTAAATCATGACCTTACATTGATATATGGCATGAGATGTATGTATATTATTCCCTCTTTTGAGTCAAACCTGATGACTAAGGGTTGTATGTATATATAATTAACAATGATCACCCTTCCTTATTTCTGCCTTTCATACCTCCTCATATGATATAATTTACTTTATTCTATCTCTACCTTTCCTATTCTTCCAGTATAATCTTTTTATTATCCTTTATTTTTTTTATAATCACATCAAAGTCAACTTATACCTATACATTATAAGTATACTCCTTCTAACTGTCCTAATAGAGCTATCATTCTTAAGTATTACAAATATCATATTGAATGCCATGTTGTTTTTTTCTTTCCTATTTACCTTTTTATGCTTCTGTTGAGTCTTGTTTTGAAGTTCAAATTTTCAATTCGGTTTCAATTCAGTCTTTTCATCAGAAAAGATTTAAAGGCCCCCCCCTCCAATTTCTTTGAATATCCATTTTTAAGCTGGAATATTATGCTCAATTTTGCTGAATTGGGTGTAATCCAAGTTTCTTTGCCTTCTGGAATATCATATTCCAAGCCCTCCAGTACTTTAATGTAGAAGCTGCCAAGTCCTGGGTAATCTTGACTGTGGTTCCTTGATATTTGAATTGTTTCTTTCTGGCTGCTTATAATATTTTCTTTTTGAACTGACAGCTCTGGAATTTGGTTACAGTATTCCTTAGAGTTTTAATTTTGGGATAACTTCTAGGAGATGATTGGATTTTTTCAATGGCTAGTTTACCCTCTGGTTCTAGGATATCAGGGTAATTTTCCTTAATAATTTCTTGTAAAATGCTGTTCAGGTATTTTTTAAAATTATTATTATTTATGGCTTTTGTGTAATTCAATAATTCTTAAATGATCTTTTCTGGATCTATTTCTCAGGCCAGTTGCTTTTCCAATGAGATATTTTGCATTTTCTTCTATGTTTTCATTCTTTTGATTTTAACTGATACTTAATGTCTCATAGACTCATTAGTTTCTACTTTAACAATTTTAATTTTAAAATCTTCAATTAGAAAGTAACTCCTTTTCCATTTGGCCAGTTTTACTTTTAAAGTAGAATCTTTTCTTCGATGGGTGTTTTGTTTTGCATTTTGCCAATTCAATTTTTTAAGAAATTGCTTTCTTTAATTTTTGTGCTTTCTTCCAAGTTGTTGGCTCTTTTTTGGTAATTCTCTTGCATAACACTTATTTTCCCAATTTTTCTTCAATATCTCTTGATTTTTAAAATCCTCTTTGAGTTTTTCCAAAACAACTTTTTGGGCTTGAGACCTATTCATTTCTCCTTTGAGGATTCAAGTGTAGACATTTTGACACTGTTTTTCTCTCTCCTTTTTTACACGGTTAAGAAGCATTATGTCTGAAGCCAAATTTAAACTCAGATGACTTCAGGGCCGGAATTCTATCCACTGTACCATCTAGCTGCCCCCAATGTTGTCCTCTTCCAAGTTGTTTGGATCTTCCCTGTCACCATAGTAGCTTCTATGATCAGAACTATTAGTTTCTGCTTTTTTTAAAGTAGAGTGGGGGAGGATTGTGGGAAGATGGTTGGGAATTTCGAGTTCTCCCAATTTCCCCCACAAATAGAACAACTTTGAGCCCCAGGGCAAACACAGACTCAAGAAAAATCAAGGCAATTTTGGACAGAACTGGGATCCTCCAGATACAAACTGAGAAGATCTGACAACAGGCTACAGGCTAGGGATTAATCTGTCTGAAGTGCAAACGCCCCTGGGCTAGAAACCATCAGGCAGGGACCCGGGGGCTAGCTGGCTTTAGCTGAAGCCTCAGCCAGAACCACAGAGACTTTCACCTCCCCGACTGTTTGCGGAGTCCAGGAAGACTGATCAGAAACTCAAGGCTCAAATGTGCTGCTGAGACTCAGGCTCTGGGTAAGAAGGAACCAGCACTGGTGAGTGCAGAAGCAGCAGGTCAGGGGCACTACTGGCTAGGGTAACTTGCAGGAAGGGAGGGGGAAGCTCTTGGTTGGGGTTCCTGATCAGAGTGGAGAAGGGAAACTTGAGGCAACATCTCCTCACCCCATGATTTGAGGTGCTTACACATACCTCTTATTAAAAAAAAAAAAATGAACCAGCAAAGAAGAAAAAATTCCATCATTGAAACATATTATGGGAACGGGGAAGATTGGGATTCCTCTTCCCAGGAGGACATTTTAGTTAATTAAAAAAAAAAAAAAGTTTCCTCCCCAAAGAGTAACATGAAATGGCTCCCTGCCTATAGAGAATTTATAGAAGAAGTCAAAAAATAATTCAAAAATCAAATAAGAGACATTGAGGGAAAAGAAGCAGCTTGGGACAGCTAGATAGCACAGTGGACAGAGCACTGTCCCTGAAGTCAGGAGGACCTGAGTTCAAATCTAGTCTCAGATATTTAACACACCCTAGCTGTGTGACCCTGGGCAAGTCACTTAACCCCAACTGCCTCAGAGGAAAGAAGGAAAGAAAGAAGGAAGGAAGGAGGGAAGGAAGGAAGGAAAAAAGAAAAGAAGGAAGGAAGGAAGATAGTTTGTGGAGAAAAAAAGTTAGACAATAAGAAAAACAAGTATAGTCTCAAAAGATGAAAATAATGCTTTGAAAATTAGAACTGGATAAGAAGAAGCTAGTGAAGCAATGAGAAAACAACAATAACAAAACAGATTATAAAGAATGAGAAAATAGAACAGAGTGTAAAACATAAGAAAAATGACAGATCTGGAGAACAGATCAAGAAAAGATTTCTTCTAGTAATATATATACTTTCTTGATCTGGTAATTTATTGTTATAGGTTTTGAATCTTCCCTGATGCTCTGCTGGGCACATGACAATGTTCTCTTTGTTTTGCTTTATTTTTTTTTCCTTTTTTTTTCCTTTTTTTCTTGGTTTTTTTTTTTTTTTTCCAAAGGAAAAAAAAAGTGAGTTTAGCTCCTGGGGCTGATCACTGGCTTTCTGCCTCGGGGCCTCTGGTGTTGGTAGCTTGCCCACTGCACTCAGGTGGTCGTGCCCTGGGTTTCAGAGCTTGTGCTTTGCTTGCTGCACTAAGGCCTCACAGCTGACCTGCTGTGTCATTGGCGGGCCCTGATCTGTGCTACAGCTAAGGGCCTCCCACTGGCTTGCCGGCACTAGACTGAGCTCCTCTTTTACTCAAGTGAGACAGATTTTACTTGTTAAGGGACAGATCAATTCTCCGAGAGCCTCCACAGCTGTGGATCATAGCATCTGAAGGAGTTGCAGGGCAGCCTTTGCTAACACAAGTGTTACGGACTGGGAATGAGATAAATTGGAGGCAGAGGGAAGAGGCAAGAAATCAGACAATACAACAGCTTCTCAGTCAGAGAGGTCAGAGAACAGCAACGGCCTCTCAGTCTCCTTATATCTTCTCATAAGAAAAGATCCATTCTGGGCTGGGTCTCCAGCAGCCACTGTCAGTGGCTCCCATGTATTCCAACACTTTTCTAAAGTATTTCCAAATTATGTTGGGCTAGAAAAATGTTTCACTCTGTCAGTGCATTCAGTCTCTCCAGAATTCTTTTAGAAGTTCAATTGAACACTTTCCAAGAGAAACTGGGGAGAGCTTAAGCATTTTCCTAGTTTCCCTTCATCTTCTATTGAAATTAACTTGGGGCAGCTAGGTGGCACAGTGGCTAGAGCACCAGCCCTGAAGTCAGGAGGACCTCAGTTTAAATCTGGTCTCAGACACTTAACACTTTCTAGCTGTATGACCCTGGGCAAGTCACTTAACCCCAATTGCCTCAGCAAAAAAATAAATTACTCAACCCAGTTCAAGCCCTGCCTTGTCATTCCCATTACTTACAAAGCAGGAGGTTAAATTCAATCCAATAAACATTAGAATTATAAATCTAGCCTCACAAGACAATCTTCCAATTAAGACTATTTCAAGATAAATAATGGATATGCCAAATGCTTTGCAAACATTAAAATGCCACATAAATGTCAGCTATCCTTATTATTAATGATCATTTTCCCAATGAAATACATAAACTTCACCAAGTGGTTGGCCATATTTCTCAAGAATTTCTAGTTTTTCTGGTTAAGGTTGTAAAGATGTCTCCCCGTACAGGGCAAAAAATATTCCAAATTCAGAACTTGGATTATGAGGATAATTTGAAGAGGTACAAACCTAGCCTACTGACATAAGGAGGAGGACTGATGATGTCCTGGGACATCTGGGACGGATTGATCAATCTTGATTCAATCCTGGTGCACAGCTGAGTCATGCCTCTGGCCTTTAAAATGCAACAGACACAGATGTGAAGGAGAGAAGACAGATCCTTGAGCTGAGAGCTGCAGACACACAGAGAGAAGACTTATTGGTGGGTGAAGGAATGGAGGCAGAAAATTTCTCATCTAGAAAATACTATCCACATCCAGAGACTGAATGTAAAATCAGCACATGAATCTAGGTTCACTTTTTTTCTTTTTCTTCTGTTTTATTTCTCTTGCGGTTTTTCCCTTTTGTTCTGATTTTTCTCTCCCAATATAATTCTTAAGAAAATGTTAACAAAAAAAATGTAACTGTATAACCAAAAAAAAAAAAAAGTTTTTACATGTAACTGGGTAAAATTAAAAAACAACAACAACAAATGAAAAAAAAAAAAAAAAACAATTCATCCATGAAGAAACCCCACCCTATCTATATCCATACACACAGACACAGAGGTCCAAAGATGGTAGCAATGGAGGAACAGTGGCAGAGGACCAAAGGCTTCACAGGCTCATAGAGTTAGAAGGAACCTTATGGCCCACCCCTTCATTTTATAAGCCATTGAGAATTAAGTGACTCCCACAATCACATAAGTCACAGTGAGTAGCAAAAGGAGAGATTGAAAGAAGAGTTCCTAAAAGAAAAGGCACTTAGTAGAGAAATTATTGCAGCAAGACACCAGAAAAGACCTGAGTATTGTAAAGTACATCAAACATGCTGCCCAACACCCTCAGCCTCAACCACACACACAGCCTCAACCAAATTAAAACATCATTTGGAAATAATAAAATAAATAAAAATATATTAAATCATAGGTAAGATTCCATTTTAAAAGTAAGTCACTATGAGAACCTGCAGGGTACCTTATCTATGGCCTAACAGCCCCCCATTTTTGATTCTGATACTACTGGAGTAGGGATTTTGGAATAAGCTAAATCTCCTGAGTCCTGGAGAGAGGCATACAAGGAGTTCTAGAGCCAAGACACAGAAGAAAAAGATTTTGGAGCCTGAAACATAGCTTCCACTAGTGCTTTGAGTTACAAAACTAGGTCCTGATCCACATCTGACAAGTAGTTATATCGCTTCAACTTGACTCCTTTTGTGGAAACAAACTTCCCTTCTCTGAAAACTTTAAAGGTGGGAATCAAATGATACCTAATGAAAATGATTCTAATCTGCTCTGAAGATTTATTCAAATTAGAGAAGTTGAGAAGAATAAAACAGTTTCTATTTATGAGCCTGGCCAGTATGGAAATTTATCATGGAATCCCACTGAAAATCATTGATGGATAACAGATAACTGGACAACAGATGTGGTCCTCATTCTTGATTGTTTTAAAATATTTTTTCCCCTAATTATACAAAAAGACAATTTCATCCTTTAAAAAAAAAAAAAAACATCGAGTTCCAAATTTTTTGTCTCTCTCATCTCCCTCCTTCCTGCAATATTAAGTAATTAGATGATGGTTATACATATTTAATTATGCAAAACAAACAACTTAGGAAAAATTAAAAGTAGTCTAGCAGAGATTGATTATGGACTAATATCTTACACCATTTATTAAAATAAGCTCAAAATGGATACATAACCCAGATAAAAAGAGAGATTACAAGAAAATTTGAAGAACATGAAATATATTACCTATCAGTCTTATAGATAAGTGAACAATTTGTGAATAAACAAGACACAAAGAGCAATGAAATGGATAATTTTGATTACATTAAATTTTAAAATTTCTGTACAAATAAAACAAATGTAGTGAAGAAGAAAGGGAATGTAGAAAAATTGAGGAAAAAATTTTATAGACAAATTCTCAGATAATATCTCAACTATATAAAAACTTTTGTCAAATTTATAAAAATATGAAACATTCCTGAATTGATAAATTGGAACAGGCAGTTTCTCCAGTGAAGGATTCACAGAAATTTAGTCATGAGAAAAAATATTCTAAATCACTGATTAAAGAAATGTAAATTATAACAAACTTAAGATATCATTTTATACCCCTCAGATTGGCCAAAATGACTGAAGGGCAAAGTCACAAATGTTGGAGTGGATGTGGAAAAATTGGGACACTAATTTGCTAATAGTATTGTGAACTGATCCAACCATTTTGGAGAGCAATCTGAAATTATGCTCAAAGAGTTACCAAAAAAAAAAAAGTTAAAGAATCTGTATGTTCTAAAACATTTATAGTAGCTCTTTCTGTGTTGACAAAGAACTAGAGATTGCAGGGATGCCTGTCAGGTGGTGAATGGCTGAACAAGTTGTGGTATATGACTGTGATGGAATCCTATTGTGCTTAAGATGTGATGAGTCTGATGATCATAAGAAAACATGGACAGACTTACGCAAATAATGAAGAAATTAGGAGACTCAAGAGAATGTTGTATAGAATAACAACAATATTGTTTTCAGAAAATTTGGAGTGACTAAATAATTCTGATGATTATAAATACCCAAATTAACTACAATGAACATAAGACAATGCTGTCTATATCCAGAGAAAGAACTGGTAAGATTAAAGAATGTTTTTACACATGTCAAGATATTAGGACCCTGTCTCCCAAAGCTAAGGACCAACAAGCAAGCAGTACACTGAACTTGGAATAACAACAATCTTTTGTGCTCATCCTCTGCAAAATCCCAGAATTTTTTCTGATCAAGAAGCCATACTATGAATAAAATTTGTCTCTTTATTGCTTGTTAGCCCTCATGGTCAGGACCACAGTTCACTGCTTCATCGTAAGTATAATAGGTTTGAAACCCTGAGTTGATGCACTGGAATCAGACAAGCGAGCACTTAGGCTAATTGCCAATTGGACAATACTCTATTAGCATATGTTGATCAAGGGACAAGGCTTAATTGTAACTTGGGAGCAGATCACTAGACTCTTGGTTCTTAAAGGAAGAAGATATAGGGAGAGATAATTGGAAACTAGTAGATCAACTAGGTGAATATTACAATGATAAAGGTCCTGATTCAATTTCCAAGGAGACATTCTATATATACAACATAATACAATTGGCCTTAAAGAATCCTACAAGTTATAGAAAAAAGAAAAGTTTTAAGAACAGCCAGATGAGGAAGTGTGAGGAAAAAGAGGAAGACAAAGGATGAATTAATGGCAATATCACCAGAGAGCAAGAGGAGTTAAGTGAGGTTAAAGGGCATGGTGATTCTCACTCTTACAGCTCAGCTTCAACTGCGCCTACAGAGGAGCAGGTCATTGACACACCCCCATCAACTTCACCTTCTGGGATGGAGGGAGGAGTAATGGGAGGGGCAGTGATACCACCAGCACCTCCCCCCCAGCAATCACTCCCTTCTATGACTATATTGCAAAAGGCAGTACTTAAAGCCACAGAAGAAGGACAGAATTTAGCTGATTTAAAAATAGGAATGTATCCTGTGATTCAACAGTTTAACTCTTCAAGTCAAGAAAGTAGAAGATACAATCCTTTTGATATAGAAATCCTCAAAGACCTGAAAAAGGCTTGGACTCTTTATGGAACTATATCAGCTTATGTTAAGATGTTATTATAGAATTTGGCTTATGAAATCTTAACCCCTAGGGACTGGAAATCTATAGCAAGGACATACTTAGACCTGGACTCTAGCTCTTTAGACTATTAACTTCTTGATTTTTGACAAAGATGCACTGGCTCCAGCAGACAGGTTTTATAACCCACCAGAAGGGAAGTGTCCAGTGCAAGCAGCTCCACTATCTTTAGATAATTGCCAGGTGATGTGGAGAGACCCAGAAAGTGGTGAATGAAAGGGACCAGATAGGTTAACTGCTTGGGGGAGAGGGTTTGCTTGTATTTCTACAGATGGAGAAGGAATCAGATGGGTGCCAACAAGCCATATTCACCTGGTCCATCGGAGAGAGCCAGAGCAGACCCTTGAAACAAAGAAGACCCAAGAAACATCGGGTGGCTCAGTCGCTGACTGTGCCCACCACTGAATGAGCATGGCAGTTATGGCGTCTGACTCATGGGCATCAAAAATTGTTGGACTTCAAAACCTTCAGGAATCACTGGATTCTTTGAGACATGATAAGACTGTTGTAGGACTTCAAAACCCTCAGCAATCATTGGATTCTCTGAGACATGATAAGATTGTTGTAGGACTTGAAAACCCTCAGGAATCATTGGATTCTCTGAGACATAAAAAGATTGTTGTAGGACTTCAAAACCCTCAGCAATCATTGGATTCTCTGAGACATGATAAGATTGTTATAGGACTTGAAAACCCTCAGGAATCATTGGATTCTCTGAGACATGAAAAGATTGTTATAGGATTTGAAAACCCTCAGCAATCATTGGATTCCCTAACACATAAAAAGACTGTTGCATAACAATACTATATGATGATCAATTCTGATGGACATAGGCATCTCCATTAATGAGATGAACCAAATCAGTTCCAATAGAGCAGTAATGAATTGAACCAGCTACACCCAGCCAAAGAACTCTGGGAGATGACTATGACCCATTACAAAGAATTCCCAATCCCTCTATTTTTGTCCACCTGCATTTTTGATCTCCTTCACAGGCTAATAGTACACTATTTCAAAGCTCGATTCTTTTTGTACAGCAAAATAACTGTTAGGACATGTATACTTATATTGTATTTAATTTATACTTTAACATATTTAACATGTATTGGTTAACCTGCCATCTGGGGGAGGAATTGGGGGGGGAAGGAGGGAAAAAATTGGAACAAAAGGTTTAGCAATTGTCAATGCTATAAAATTACCCATGCATATATCTTGTAAATAAAAAGCTATTTAAAAAAAAAAAAAAAAAAAAGACTGTTGCAGGACTTTCAAAAACTTGCAGGGATCATTGGATTCCCTGACACGTGAAACAATGGACAATAGATTGGTTTGGGACTATCTCTTGGCTGCTGAAGGAGGCATATGTGTGACTGTTTTTACATACCTTCCTTCTAGGACTTCTGGAAATCTTTTACAACACCATGCTGATTTATATTATTATATCACTACTTGCATGTACAATTCATATTTGTTATACCACATTGAGCCTGCACTGACTGTGGGGAGAATCACCACTAATAGTCTCTGTGTTATTGCTTTGTGCTTGTGTAATACCTCCCATGCTGATGGGTTTGTGCATACCTGTTTCTAATAAGACCCTTCAGCCCAGAAATCCGCTCGCAATCCCCACTTCCCTTTGGTGCTTTTCATCTCCCTTCCTGAGAAGTCAGAGAGGGTGTGACTGTGTTCTAAAACAAAAGAAAGCAGGAGATGTAAAGGGCTGAAACTCTGAGTTGATGCACTGGAATCAGACAACCGAGCACTTAAGGCTAATTACCAATTGGACAATACTCTATTAGCATATGCTTGAAAAATGGTCCTTCTCACTATTCTGTGCTAGCTCCATCTTTTGGTGTATAAAGAGAATTGCAGGAAGAATTAGGGGGTGGAGTAAGATAAGCCAGAGTCATTTTGGTGGTAGACGAGAAGAGAGGTTGTGGAGATCCTGCATCCATCCCCTTCACTTCTACCCCTAAAGACCAAGAATAAAGACCAAGGACTTTTGCTTATCCTGACTCTGGCTGATTCTAAGGCATCCAGGGTGCTAATGCGGTCCTCACAATAAGTATAAGTGTTGAGATGTCCCCCCATTGCCTTGGGTCCTCCCCATTAAGGATGGGGCTCTGACACAATTGTCCTTGCTTCCAAGCTCTTTTCCTAACTTTGTAATTAAAACTTATTAATGTCCCCACTCTCCTTTCTCTAGCCAGCTTTCTTTGGCTCCAGCCACCCAGAGGCTGGAGACTGGTTCCGGTTTGAGATATATATATATATATAAAAGAGAAATATTTATGTGTGTGTGTGTGCATATATATATTTGTGTCTAATGTATTCATGGAGGGACTGGGAGAGAAGGAAAAAAAGCAGCTACATAACTTTATTATATGTTTAAAAGGAATAATAGTTGTACATAACATCTGCAATTTCATGTATAATATTTTGTGCTATTCTATGTTATTGAAATACTATTTTAAGTTCAGAATAATATAAATAAAATTTAAAAACAAATTCTTTATTACTGACTCAATTTTTTGACAGTACAGTAAGCACCAGTGAAAAGGTTACTTAGAGATAAGCAATTCAACAATTTAGTGAGCACTGTACAGGATGCCAGGAGGGATATGCAAGAATGAGACATGGCCTCCTGTTTTTAGAGAATATACATTCAAGTTGGGGGAGGGGGAGGAGGGGCGGGACATAAATCCATTGTTATTGCTTGTCAATCTTCATGACCTCATTTGGGTTTTTCCTGGCGAAGAAATTTCCTTCTGCAACTCATTTTACAGGCAATTGAGGCAAACAAGGTTAAATGATTGTCCAGGGATACACAAATGTCTTAGACTAGATTTGAATTCTGGATAAAGAGACTTCCTGGCTCCAGCCCAATACTCTATCCACTGTACCACCTCTAGCTGCCCTTAAGGACATATACTCATCAAACAGTTAAATAATGCATGATCATTTATGGTTTACAGACTAAAGGAGTGATGAGTTCAACACAAAATAAAGAGTGACTTATGGTCTTTCTGAAGATAAAAAGCAATTAACAAAAATTAATTCTCTATTACATCCTGGGAACTACACTAGATGTTTAGAGATACAAAGTGGTATATTATAATCTCCACCATTTTAGGGACCTTGTGATTTAGTCAGAAAAATGGAATACAAATATACACACATACACATGTATACATATATATATATTACAAGTCAGATGGCACATAAGAAATAAATGCCTTATACCACATAAATGCTTCATAATGAGTTACTGAAATTAATCTGAGTAAAACAAAACTATGTATATTTAGAGAAAAGAGATCACTGTGTTTGGTCTGGAATAGTCTGAGAAGTCATCATGGAGAAAATGGAATTTGACCTGAACTCTGAAGGATGACTAGGATTTAGATAAAATGTAAACTTCTTTATTTAGTTTTTTTTAAGTTTAAATACAATTTAGGTCATATTTCTTGTTCTCACAATTTTCTCCTGTCTCCATAAATGATTTCCTTCACCACCTCCATCTCTTGGGATTTCAAGCTTCCTTCAAAGTACAAATCAGACTATACCTCCAACCTCAAGCTTTTCCTCATTACCTTCAGTTGTTAATACTCTGACTTCTCCCTAGAATTATTTTGTCTCTTTTTATCTTCAAATATTTAATATCTCACCTCTATCCCCAATATGAAACAAATTATAGACAAGAACCATCTTTGTTTTTATCTTTTTATACCCAGCAACCTAGTATGGAAGTAATGGGGAAACATTCATCTAGAAATAGTCACTAGTTATTTGGAGTATCGTTTGTACTGGAAAGGAACACATTCACTGGAAAATAAGACAATCAGGATAACAGGATCAATGTTCCATATCAACTTGGGAGATAATATTTTCTATCAAGTCACATTTTACATCTGAAAGTTTCTGCAATTTATATGATAAAATGTCATCACTATGTAAGGCAAAAAATGCATTCCCTGATATTTTCTTTCCCCTCACCCCCATACATTTTTGAGAAAGATCTAGTATTTTTTAAAAAGGGTTGTGACTTTCATGTCACCCTAAACTACATGAAATTAAAAAAAAGAAAAGAGCAAGCAGTTAATGTGTGCCATGGAAAGGAAATTAGCATGGCGGAGTTGGGAAGAATTCCCAGAAGGAAGACAGAGGAGGAAAAAAAAAGCAGCAGCACAGATCCTGAAAAGCAATCCTTCCCTTTTTCTTTGAGGGGTCAGATCCTAAGACTCTTAGGGTTCTTAGGATCAGATTTTCAACTGGAAGAGGCCAGAGGTCATTTAGTCTGATCACTTTATTTTGCAGATGAAGTAACTGAAGTCCCAAAAAGTAAAGTGGTATAACCAAGGTCAAAATCTACTTTTGTTAGTGGATAAGCACTTATTAAGTGCCTGTTAGGCACCGTGTGAAGTGCTAAGTCTATAAAATGAGGCAAAAGGCAGTCCCTGAACTCATGGAGCTCATAAGTCAAACCGGATTGGGGGAAGGAGGGAGACAACACGTAAACTATGTATAAATAAGCTATATATACAGGATAATTAGGAAATACTCAAAAGAGAAGACACTAGAATAAATAAGGGTTGGGGAAAATTTCTTGTATAAGAAATAATTCTAGCTGGCACTTGAAGGAAACCAGGAGTTAAGGAACAGCATTCCAAAGAAGGGGGTCAGAAAAAAATGCCTGAATCTGAGAGATGGAGTATCTTGTTCCCGAAATAGAAGAATGCAACATGGTGGAAATGTAAGAAGGCTGGGGGGCATGTGGTGTAGGTTATGAAGGGCCATGAATATCAAAAAGAATATATTTGATCCTGGAGGTAAATAATAGACACTGGATTTTAATTGAGAATGACACCACTGGATGTGCACTTTGGGAAAATCACTTTGCTGGCTGAATGAGGAGACCCACCAGCAACTATCGCAATAATCTACTGCAAGGTGATGAGGGTCTGCACCAGGGGCCAAGCAGGCAGAAGAGGCCAAGCCAGGATTTGAATATAGGTCTTTGGAATCCAAATCTAAAGCTCTTCATTGAATCCAAAATGCTCCATACAGACTCTTGTATTATCTCTATAGTTTTTCTTGCTTAATCTAAGTCCTCTCTATGATATCAAAGACACAGGATTCAGCATCTCTTCACCCCAGTTCTTCCTCTGTGCAGTTCTTCCATTGAATTCTAATAGACTATCTGCTATTAATTGAACAATCACAGCAAGCTTATGACATGACTCGTTTTTGTTATGCCATTTAATCAGATAGATTTTAGGTAAAATGCCCACAAGGAAAACTGGTTAAGATTCCAGGAAGGAAGATTCTAAAAGAAAGTTGACTACGGAAATGGTGAATTCCAAGCATCTGGTCCTTCTCTTTTCACATCCATGTGGTTCTAATGTTAACATGGGCGTGTTTGAGTCACAAAGATTAGAACCAGAAACACAAGAACAATAGGAAGCTGCTTTGAGACTGGCACTATTGGGCTGAAAATGCCATTTGTTATGCTGGCTAACAAACAACATTTGTCGTTTGCGTTATTGAGGCTGTTTTTCCCGATGACCTTATCTTTTCACATTATGACCATCTCCAAAGCTGGAAATAATCCTCATGGAGGTTAAGTTCAAGGCTTTCACCTTATTCAGATTTCCACACAACATAAAAGCTATCTACCCAAAACAAAATGAGTAAAGAGATTTACCCTTTTAAAAAATGCTTTCATGAGTTTCTTTAATAAAATACCAATCACTGGCACTGAACAAGATCTTTAGAGTATAGGGCAAATTTCATCCTACAAGAGTCTAAAAAATTTTAATTCAAAGACTCCCAATTTCTCCTCCTTAACCAAAGCAAAATTTTAATTTTATTCCAGCTTTCCTTCCTACCTTTTAAGGCTTTTCTTTTCTTTTTTTTTAAATGACTTTTTATTGATAGAACGCATGCCAGGGTAATTTTTTACAGCATTATCCCTTGCATTCACTTCTGTTCCAATTTTTCCCCTCTCTCCCTTCACCCCTTCCCCCAGATGGCAAGCAGTCCTTTACATGTTGAATGGATTACAGTATATAAGGCTTTTCTTAAAACCCTAAGAAATATATTTTTAAATTTATTTTTTTAATGTTGTATTTAAACAAAACAAAGCAGAACGTCATCAAAGACCCAGCAGAATGTCAGCGAGGATTCAAAATATAATAATGAATTTCCAGTTCAAGAAAGGATATATGTAATAAATTATATTCATGAATGTTCTTTTCTTTACTTCCTTATAGGTTGATTTTTTGTTCTCTGCAGTGCACTTTTTTACTTTGTTCTTTTTCTCCCTTTTCATCTTCCCCACAATCCCCAAGCAGGCTATCTGTAATAGATACATACACACACTTATACATTCACACCCATCCACATTCCCGTACATATATACATGTCTCTATACACACATACATACATGTCTACATTTACTCACATACACATATACAAATACTCATATATAAATATGCACCTACAATGTACTACAATTAGTATAGCTGATACATAATATAAATTACAGATTTTGACTGTGTCTAAGATCAATGAGTACTAGCCATACTTGTTAAAAATAAATTCAACTCCTGTTCTTAGTGTTTATGCAAATCTCTTCTTTCTTATCTCTGCTAAGTCTGCTCCTTAATTTGCCTTGCTATTTATTACTTAACACTGATCCCTCCTTATTTTCTCCCTTCACCCTATGCATCCTCCTTTGCCTTTCCCTCCCCCCTTATTTCTATATAGGTTTTGCAGGGTGCTATACCCTTCATGGTAACATTCTTTTTTTTTTTTTTTTTAATTTATTTCAAATTCTCTCCCTCTCTCCCACCTATCACCCATCCAGTGAGAAGACAAGCAATGTGAGCTGATATTTCAAAATCAATTTCTGTGTGGCAATATTAAGTTATATCACAAGTTTCTCAAGAGAGTGATTTCAGGGGATGTTTTATTTCAAGTAGGGATTTGTTTTTTCACTCAAAAATCATTTGCAGAATAATTTCGCTTTTAAAAAAAGACACTGATATATGAAATTGAGATGTAAGTAGTTAACCTGATGTTGAAATGCATAGGAATTAATTAGAATTATTTAATTAGATTAATTAATATCCAACAAAGATGGACAAAATGTAATAGGCTGGTCTTGGCTGAAATTCCTATTCTCTAACTCATGTTTTGTTTACTTAGCTGGCCTTATCATGGGAGTTTAGCCTGCCACACTGAACACATGGCTGGAGAAACTACTACCCTGCAAGGAAGGATCAGTAAAGGTAGACTCTTAATACCTTCTGATCACTGACAGACCCAACAAGGATCAGAAAGTAGCTGATTATCACCAGCAGTCCTCATTTCTACACACTTAGATGCTCATTTACAGCTATCCTTATTTTACACATTAAGAAACTGAAGTAATGGTAATTAGCAGAGCCAGGATTTCAATGGACTTGCTCTGCCTCCAAATCCAGAACTTGTTTCCATTCTAGAATTTATCCCATCATCTTTGGCAACAAAAAGGGAGCAACTTAAAACCAGTCTTTCAATCTTTCTACCAGAACTAGGTAATGATAAGGTGATTTAGTTAAGTTAGACATTTTGTCTAATGTGGACTTGGGAGTAGGAAGAATTCAAACCTCACCTTGGAAGCTGCATGACAAGTCAACAAACCTTTCTTGGCTTCAGTTTTCCCACTGGTAAATTGGAGACAATAATATACCTAGTATCCATTGGTGTTTCAACGACTAATTAGAAAATGCATATCACGTGCTACAAGGCAGTGAGGTAAGCTGTGTAGGTATTGGCTCAGTTTTACCAATAAGGAAAAGAAGATTCAGTGGTATTATGGGACTGAGTGGCAGACCTGTCATGGAGCCCAAGTATCATCAGACCAAGCTTCATCTTCGTACTATTGTACAAGGTTATGAGATTTATTGGAAGAAAAGATTCTGGATTCACATGGTAGTAAAAATCATTCAGTTTGAGTTTAATCAGTAAATTTACAAGATTCTCATCTCAGTATTACAAAGCCAGAAGCCATTAAAGTACACTAGTTTTCTTATATTGATTTTATAATTACTACAGCTTTGATCTCAGAACCGAAATTTTCCCAAAAGCATCTTCCTTGTTTATCTTTACAGAAAATATATTATTATCTTATGTTTTCACTTTAAAAGACCTACTTAAACATTTGGTTTACACTGTTAATTGTCCAAAAAGTCTATGAGATTTTCTCCCCCTCTTTATTTATCTTTATTGAGGCATTTTCTTCAGCCTGCAAGCAGCAACAAAAATCCTTCAGACCAACATTTTCAAATCAGAAGAGTCCATTAACCAGAAATTTTAGCCTAGCCACAGATTATATTCATAGGCTTCAAATGATCTCCTTCCAAAACACCTGAGAATAAAGAAATCTAACAGACTCCCAAATCTAATATTAAAAAATGTCACCAAGTCAGGAAAAAGAGTATCTTTATTGTTGTTCCCACTCTAACAAACATTCACTGTCTGTACATCCCATTAGAAATAAACAAAGATCTTTGTGCAAAGTATTCTGAAATTTAAAAGGTAAACACACTCCGTTACTGATTACACAAGATGGATACTGATGTCACACATTTATTATTGGTCAGGTAAGTATGCTGTAAAGAAGGGCAATTTAAATTATATTAATATTTTTTCTCCAGTTGGGTAAATTTAAGACATGTGTGCTGAAAACAAAGTTGCTAGTTAAGGAAGAAATAAGGTGCCAAACCAAGAAATAGCAGGTAATTGGAGAAACATTTCTCCTCTGCATCACCCCCGCACATTCCACGGCTAGCTCTTGGAGAGTTGAGACAGCCAAATCCTGCTCAACTCTCCAATGCTTTTGTCATGTTGGCCAACTACATAGGGAGATAGTTCGACAAATCAGATTCTTGTTGGGACAAGTCAGGACTGACTACCTCTTGCCCTAGGAGAGTAGGAGCAGGTATTAATTTTCTGCCTATGTCATCTCCATCTCCTAAAATGGAATTTAAACTAGATAGGTATCACCTCAGATTTTAAACATGAGGTGCTGTAATGACATACTTGGCCTGTAAAATATTTTTCATTATCCCACAACTGAATAGGAATATTCACAAGTGAATAGGAACTCAACAATGCTCTTATTTCACAATACTTACTTTTATGACTTCTGCTACAGGAACGAACTCCAGAGGTTGAAATTATAGGTTCCAATGGATTTTGCTTCTGGTGAAGTTATTCCCCTGAGAAACACAATAATAACTTTGTTTCTACCACCTCCCTCTCTTGACACGTAGAAAAATCACCGAAACTAATTCCTCCAGGGGTAGGACGAGAGAATTCTAGGGAGCTGGCACAAAGACTCGCCAATTGGCACAGCCGACGGCGTCTATTCTTGGTGGCACCAGTCCCCCTCCCCCGCCTCTTTCCTAAGTTTATTCCCTAGACATCATGCTTCTGACTCAGTGTAGCTAGTCTATGGGAGCTAATTTTCCTCAAGAATAAACAAGAAAATGCCCCTGAGGCCAGTGCCAGTGAGCACTGGGAGCCAAGGGGGAGTTCTTCCACAGATGCCTGAGACCAGCTTTTGCCACCTACCCAAAGGTGCTGAAACTGCCGCGTATTCTGTAACCTGGGTCTCCTTGCTCTCAGACCCATCAGAAAGTGCAGCTGTGGTATGGGCTCTCCCGCTGGAGAGGTCCCTGCAACATAGGCGTTTCCAATATAACATGGCAGCAAATGCACCCAACAGCAATTTTAATAACCCAACTAAAGATGTCATATGAGCAGTTTAAAAGTCCAAAAAGGAACTCGGTTTGGGTGGGTTTTATGTGTGGTAGGGATGAGACCAAAGAATTTTCATCTGGCTCAGGGGAAGAATAATTCCAGATATAAACAGGAAAAGATGTCCCGTACAAAACAGAAAAACACATCAAAACATCATTTTTACATGAGGATAGTTTTACAAAATCTCTTATAAGCCAGCTGGTTTGCATTCAACTGTGAACGTTGCCAATATACTTCCTCTAATGCGTCTGGGTTATCTTCTGGCTTCATTTACTTTGAACGTTTCCTTCTCTAACTCAACATCCCCACCACCACCAAATACAAAAAAAATATACTCATATTTCTAGATAAACCCATTTATCCTCATTAATTGTCACCAATGTCTTTACTCGAGGCATTCCTGTCCTGCACAATTTAAAGGAATCAACAGACAATGTTCCTTTACAAAGAGCAACTTAACAGATTTTCTCAACCATACAGATCACATCTTAAAATAGAGGTTTGCAATAGATGCCAATACATTTTCCAAAAGAAAGATTGCATCATACATATCCCAGAAATCCATAAAATTTCTTCCAGAAACCTTTAGGTATCCAGCAGGCAGTAACCATATGTGCATGTAAAAGTTTATAAATACTATTTAATGAGTTCTGTATTCACTCATCTGCTAAATCAGAGGATGCAAGACCTTGGTTGAACTTTTTCTTAAATAGTTTGCATGGGCAGACACAGGTTTGCTGAGCAGTTTCCTGTCTCGTTGGGTCCCTGGCAAGTGAAGGAGGGGAGGAGGAAATGGTAAGAGCTGGTGGGGCTTCCCTGCTGGAAGAGGCACTGGTCCTTTAACCATGTTCAGCAACAAAGTTAAGAAATTCTCAAAGGACAGGTGGGAATCATCAACAAAACAGCTCCTCAGTGGGATCCAGTGTGGTGTGTACACAGGTGCTCACAAGGAGAAAGGAGAAAGTCTAGGGTTTGGGACAGTCTGCTCCTGGGAAACCAAGTGAGCAACAGATAAAAACACCCATGGCAAGAAAAAAAAACAAGATGTCTCTTTTATTTTAAATACGTTCCAACAGGAATAGTTACAAATACCTGGGAGCCACAGAGGTGAAAGAGAGAGGCATAAACGCAAACATTTTCTCTTCTTGTTTAATCCCACCCACAAATACCACATTATTGTACCAATTATTTCCCATCCCAAATGTCATAGATACATTTGGAGTCACAGTCTCTTAAGCAATCAGTACCCCTCCAAAATATACTACATTAAACAAATACCCTGAGAAAGCTCACCAAACTAACCTGGAGCTTAGATTTGCTGTTCGTTTTTAACAGAACCCCCCCCCCCAAAAAAAAAAAAATAAGTATCAAGCTATAGGAATGGTTACTGTGTCTTCAAACTGTTTCTTCACTTGCCTAGAGTAGTACCTCAGAATCCTGTTCATCCAAATATACTGTCACTCCTTGCCACTTTCACACCCAGCTGTCCCTCAGAGCTCCTAAAAAACTCATCAGCTTCACTAATCCACTAAAGGAAAGACGAGCTTATTTCAAACATCACTTTAAAAAAAGAAGAAATTGGGACCACAGAGGCCAAGTGTTGCTGTTACGGGGAAATGAAAGTACAATATTATCCTCAAAAATGCCAATTTAGAAAATTGTGTTCTAGGTGACAGTAGTGATACACTTGGTACTTCAAGGTAAATAATGCAGAAACAACAAAATGAAGGGAATTAAGTTAGACTGTAATTTTTAAAAATTGGTATTTGCTTAAAAGTAGCTACCAATATAGAGAGAAAAAATAAATATTCTCTAATCCTCAGAACCAGATATTTTGCTGCCCTTCTTTTGAGAATGCCTGTTCTAAGTTCAAAGTGCCAGAGGCAGACACTTTTATTGAACGACATTATAAACCAGCATTTTCTTCTCTGTAAAAGCACAGAATTGTTTTACATACACACATTCAAATGACTTCTTCACTTTCCTGAACTGACTGACAGAAAATTGTAAAATGAAGAGCTATTTACAAAAACTTGAGGAAGATGAGCTAGAGAATGGAATGCTCAACAATTATGGTGCCTCTTGGGGGTAAGTAAGGCATTGCAAGTGTATGATGAGGCGCATGGTCCCAGTTTGGAGGTGGACCGATGACATGCCCATTTTGACTCAGCAGGGGAGCAATAAAATTGGCAGGATTCAAAGAGGGCGGAATCCAGCAGTCCTACCAGAGCAGGACTGCACATTTTCTCTTTCTCTAGGATGTTCACTTTCCAGGTTCCAGCAAGGCTGGCTCAGGACAATCTGCTCTCGGCCATGTAGAAACGATACATGACAGCTAAGAGGACAGCACCCATGACAGGGATGATCCAAGTTGACCAGCAGCTAAGGAAAACAAAGTAAAACAAAATGCAATAACGTTATGCCCATTTATCCAAAATGTTTTGCACAATCAATACCTTTTTTTTCCCCTAGGCAAAAAACTGGGAAATTTACTTCCAAATAACAACACACTAGTGAATAATGAACTGACATTTCTAAGTGTCATAGTATCCAGTCACATTCAATAATAATTAAGATTTCTGCAGAAGACTTTCTCCATCAAGTTATGTAAATCTAAATAATATTATAACATGAAAATGACTACTGAAAGGCAAAGACACACTCAGCTAAAGGGATTGCATAGATTTTTCTGAATAAATTTCAAAACCAGAAAGAAACTGCTTGAAAAAAGATTTCTTCTTTACTAGAGCTTTATAGGTCTTAAAACCATTAAGGTTCCACATGGCCTAATTGGCCCTCTTCTTGATATATATGTAGTTAATGAGGCATAAATAACTTGAACACATTCTTGTCTCGTCTCAGTGAACAAATATGACATGGTGGGAACAGTACCCTTATGTAGGGCAGAAAAGAAATCTAAAGATTATGATAGACAAGCTAAACTTGTGAATTGGTGAGAACCTTCCTTTTAAAAAGCAAGATTTTCAAAGTTGTAACTTTTTATTGTATTGTAGAAAGTAAATATTTATTATCACGACAGATGGAATACTTGTAAAATACAAGAAAGTTTGTTAAAGTAATACTGTACCTTTTGAAAAATGAACCTGAATTCTGGAGATATGAACAAAAAGAAAGAAAGAAAACATGATTAGTACTGCTTATTTAAAACTGGAAAATGCAACATAAGTACAAATTCTACTTTATTTTTACTTTTTTCAAACTCTACTTTAGACCAAAGCTTCTTAAACTGTGGGTCACAACTCTGTATGGGGATCACAAAAAATATGGCAACAGTAAATGGTCTCAAATATCCCGATTTATGTAAAGATAAACAAGCACATTCAACTCACTAGCATGCAAATTTGCTTTCATCTTTAATAAAAAGTAAACATTAAATGTAAACAAAGAATTATTTTAAAATAAATTTCTTTATGAGATATTATCATTGATTTGTATGTCTATTTTATGTACCTACATAGTCAAGGTTATATAAAAATTTCTAGGATAAAAAAGGGTCACAAGGGGAAAAAGTTTGAGAAACCCTGCTTTAGACCAACTAGATACAACTTTTAAAAATCTTTAATAGTAGGTATGCAAGAGGAGGGGAGCTCAGGGATAACTATTCCAGTGAAGTGGACTTATGCTCCTACTAGGCTATCCAATCTATTGGGCTTGCCATTGACAAAAGCTCAGATTACATGTTCTTGAAACAGATCAAAATTTTTAAAGTTCTTCTGGAATACAGTGGCTAGTTATGTAGTATTCCAGAAAATGGGAGTATCATTACATTATTATTTCTAAGGAAAACTGATTTGCTTTCTACACTTATAACTGCATACTACAACTATGATTAAAGACTATAAAACTTAAATGCTACCATAAAAAGAGAAGTGAAGATAAGAAAGGAGAACATCCACCTAAAACTCATAAAAAATAAGAAAGATTCCATCCAAACACCTTGAATCCAAATATCTCATTGCTTATATTTCAGATGACAGATAATTTCAGAAATTAACACTATCACTCAAAAAGTCTAAAACCACTGACAGTGAGTAACAATTCATAGATTATAAGGTTCTTCCTCTCAAAATATGATTGTTGCTTAAGTGTAGAAGTCTGTAAATTTCTGACAAATTAGTGAAAGGCTTCCTAGCAAATACTTTTGAATAGTGTGGAATGAAGTTTCAATCTTGCATGCCTATTATTTAAGCCATGCAAATTAATCCGAGTCTTTCCTTACCACCAGAAAGAAATTAAGCTGCCAAAAAAAAGTAAAAAATGTTCAATGGTCCATGCTAACTATGATGGCATTTGAGGTCTTTTGAGTCCACAACCATGGGGCACATTAAGTATTTATGGGGAATGATGTGAAAATGTCTAATGAAAACTTCACAGCCTCAACTCTTGATTCTGTTTTAAGCTATTACCTAAAATGTTGCCTAATCTTTTACTTCTTACATTTCTCAACAGCAAGAACAGTTGATCTGGCTGCATCAGGAAAAGGACAATGGTCTCATTTTTGATCTAACAGTAGCATTGAGATTTTTCATATTGGTGCTTAACAGAACAGATTTGTAAAGGAGCTATGAAACAAGATGTTTTACTAGAAATTTTGAACATTGGCCAAGAATGAAGGAATTAAAGGACAAGTTATACACTGTAGCACTCAGTCTAGAACTGTGAAGGTAAAAGACATACTATCTATGTAAGAGTCTTTCTTAAAAACATATAGTTTTTTCCCTTGAAGATAATCAAGTTAAAAATTCTGAAACATGGAAAATGCAGAGGATTTTTCTGGTCACCTTCAAATATGGCCTAAAAGTGGAATAAAGGGCCTAAAGCTAGAAAAATGGATTAAACTGTTAAAACAACTTTCTAACCAATGTTTGGAAATATATATGCTTTTTTTTTTTTAAACCAAAAGTACTTCAAAATTCTCTGATTTTAATCATAACCATCTACCCAGAAGATAAGACACATTCTTACCTAACAGATTACAGTTAAAAAAAAAAAAAAAAAAAAAAAAAAAAGGAAGGTAAAAAATTTGCTCTCCCTTAAGGATACTCACAGCCAAGTAAATGCCAGGCTACAGTGGCCCCACTTTTAATCAACTACAATGAAAGAGTTGTTTAAGGCAGTGCTGTTAGAAGCCAAGTCCCTCAGCCAAGCTTGGAAAGAAGCCAAATAAGTTATTTTTAATTTCGCAAAATAAAAAAAAAAGTAAGACATTCAGTCCTTAAATTAATCTACTAACACATATGTCTACCTTCGCCCTTTTCCTTCCCTCCATATATCACTTCCCAATCTACATCATCATTCCCAAAGTTCTGATATTCAACCTAACAGGTTTTAAAAGAAAAACCTTAAGAGTTCCCTTTAATATATATACCTTTGGCCATGGAGGAAAATCAACTGGTTATGACCCTCCCCTGACTTAAATTTCCATACAAGGTTTTGAGGGAGCAAAACACAGTGACTCTTATAAATGTCAGGACTGTCTGCTCTGTGGTATAACACAGTTAAAAACTAAGTGCTGGGATTGAGTACAGGAGAGTACTTTCAGCCTTCAAAAACAAGGAATTCCTTTGCATGTTTTCTTACGGATATTTTGGATATAACTTTCAACAAATATTATGGATATAACTCTCAATGAATATTTTAGGTATAAGTGATCAAGAGTTAATAAATCCCATCACAAATGTACCGTGATTTTTAAGAAGAAAAAAAAATTAGTTTCCAAATCTTAAAAGAAAATCAGGCCTTCATTAACTTTATTAGCTTCATTAACACACTGGGCAACAATTTTTAAAACTCAGAAATTAAAACACTAGATGGTCTTGGAGAACTGAAAGGAGTCATTTCCTAATAACTAAGTGGCCCTTTTGGAAAGCTACTTATAATAAGAACTAGGTGCCACCTCCCTCAAATCATAGTCATTTAACTTTTCTCTTTCCTCATCTCTAAGCTGAAGAGGCTATACTAGATGGTCTCTACCACTCCCCTTTTCCTCTCTAAAATTCTACTACTTCCTTCTATGTCAAATTCAATTAACTCATGTAATTTTCTTACCAAGTCATTCCTAGGAGAATTATCCTTAGTAAGCTTGACTAGAGGGTAGGCAGTGAGGGCTTTCCCTTGAGATAAAATGAGAAGGTCCCGTTTCCTTTCCAGTTTAGATTCCGCCCCTATTAATTACCCTGGGTGATAAAATCTTTTGATATGGCCTCAAGAGTTCCATGGGATTTTCAGAATTGACAACCATTTAGGAAACCAGGTCCAATAAAACTATTTTCCCTAGGATCTCTAAACCAAGAGAGCAGCTGGGGAGAGCCCACCTCTGGAGACTAGGTGTCCCTTGCTATAAGGGCATCCTTTGTCATACAACTACCAAAGTACCCATACTTAGAGAATGGATACCTTTTATTGCATAAGTATAAATCTAGCAAAAGGTACCTAAGAATAGCAGCAATCTTAAGGGTATACAAGGATATCATAGATGTGGAAAGATATTGCACATATAGAAACAACTGTACTTTCAACTGAAACAATGAACATTCAAAATTTCATAAATTAAAGTAAAATAAAAAAAGTTTTACAGAGTATTCAGTTATACAATTTATTTTAAAAATCACAAATCAACTGGTTATGAATACAAATATTTGAAATGGAAAGTAAAATATCCTAAGCCACAGGGAAAATTCCAGGAAAAATAATGAACATTTGGAGGCCCTAGTTGGGAGTCTTATCTTCTAATCAGAAGAGAAAATTTCAATTTTCTGGGACAATTATTCCTGAGAAGAAATTCAGGATGTTAAGGCTTTAAATAAATGTAAAATTTTCCCCTCTCAAGTACATTAAAACTTTGTTTTGCCACAATATTTATCCTATGGTGAGTCTCATCTTGAACTTCAATTAAAAAAGAAATCCTAACTCTCATTTTATTTTCAAATATACATCTACCTACACATCAGGGCAGATGGATGGCGCAGCGGATAGAGCTCCACACCTGGAGCCAGGAAGATCTGAGTTTATATGAAACCTCAAGACACTTGCTTCCAAAAAATAAAAAACAAATATACATTTACCAATATACTATTTACAGTGATATGGACATGGGGGAACTAGCATTAAAATGAGTTCACAAACAACTAAAATTTCACAATCTAAAGTTATTCTATCTTATTATGTAGGTAGAAAATATGAGTGATTTTGGCTGCTTTGATTTGCAAAAGTAGTGATGCTGCTCTCTAAGAAAAGCATCCTGTTTATTATTGCAGTATGGCTCCATGGGAATAAAAGCAGTTTTCCAAATATAATTAAAGGAATATTCTTCAAAAAACTCTTAAGGGAAAAAAACTCAAGAATTCAATCAACTAGATAAAAGAAAAAGATATATTTATATTTCAGTACTTCAGGTGATGTTTTTCCATCAAGGTGGAGGACTGCTTCTCCTTCACTGATAATCTTTTTGACTTACTGTAGCCAAAACAAAACAAAATAACAAAATTCTCAGGCCTTTACCTTCTGATGCTCAAGTTCCTTCCTATTTAACATGGTCAGTATGTTTAGACAACAGGCTATCATTGAGAATATACATGAAGTCTTTCCAAGACTTGAGGAAGTTCCTGT
Organism: Antechinus flavipes; assembly: GCF_016432865.1. NCBI lineage: Eukaryota > Metazoa > Chordata > Mammalia > Dasyuromorphia > Dasyuridae > Antechinus > Antechinus flavipes. The sequence goes on from NC_067399.1 coordinate 48,017,573, forward strand.
TGCCACTGAGGAGCCTGAGTCATCTCTGGACAACAATGTGACATCCAAATAGGACTTTTGTGGAGGGGATGAAAGCCATTAAAATGGAAGCATGAAATGATATATACCAGGACCAAGAATGAAGGCTCTGAGAATGAGGTTGGGCTCTGCTGACCTTTGTTTTTAAAGATTAACTCTGAAGGGAACTTGCTGTTTTACAAAAAAGTAGATTACAGAGCAATCTCAAGAACTGAGATGAAGGGCAACAGCATTTTCAACAGAGTCCACTGAATCCTAAGATTCAGTACAAAAGATAATACTACAAAATGAGTGTTTAACAAATACAAGAAGGAATCTAATTTCCTTGATAATGATGCTTCAGCAAGCAGCAATCATTATTAGACCTTAAGTGCAATGGCACAGCGAAGGCCTTCATAAAAATTCTGTCTACTTCTGAACTTGAATAATTTTATAGATATGATTTTTTTAAAAATCCTCATCATAAATGAATCTCCAAAATCACTTTGTTCAACTTCCATATAGCTACATTTGGCCACCTTATCCAGGTAAAACCATGTTCCATGGTGAGCAAAATTGAAGAAAGCTCATTATCCCAAGTGAAAATAACATGCAATTTGTTCTCAAAAGCTGTTTTCAGGGAGAGTTCTATACAAAACAGGTGAGGGTCTAAATTTAAAGTCATCTCATATGTACCCTCCCGAAACTGCTAGAAATGGACCAAATAAAGCAACGAACTACAATATCTTTTAGGAATTAAAATCTTTTCAGTGTGGGAGCTCCTTCCACCACTTAAATCAAGGCCCCCTCTTATGGTTTTACTGAGTTAGTGACCAAAAAAAGAAAAATCAAACCAGTGAGCAGCCAAGGTTCTCAAGATGAACTTTTCTGATCTTAACTGGGCTGGTTGTGCACACATTATACAGATGAGATTATTCATACAATCTGGTGCCAGATTCATCAAGGTCAAAGTATTTCCAGCTTTGCAGAAGTAGCCGAAAGCTGTGCTCATTTGCCATTGTCACAGAGCCCAAGGTCTATGCCAAGGACTTTATGATGTTAGTAGAAACAGTAGGTTAACCTCTGACACCCGCATAGCAAAAGAATGGAGAAGGTTTCCTGAAGTCCACCCCTCTTGATCCATGGAGTTGACTTCCTTACACTTATATTTCCTCCCCTAGAAAGGTAGGGAGCTCATATCAGATGTCTGCACACAATAGAATTCTAGTCAAATTTAACAAGGGAAATTAATAGAAACTACTGGCTAAGCCACTTTATGGACTTTACCTGTGTTCTTGCTCTCTAACAGATAATCCCAAATTAACTCTCTTGGCAAATAATTGATCAGGAGAGATTTGCTTTATGGAACATGAAAGCTCCTAATTCCAAGCATGGCCAAGTGATTTTCAAGATGTCTACTGCACAAAATTGCACAGTAAGGAACATGCACTGCATACACCTCAAGGGTTTGAGAGGTTTCTCAGCCCACTAAACTGACCTTGTCTAGAGCAGGTAAGAAGGTCATACCCTAGACACTAGAAACTAGGCATGAATGAAGGTGAGCTCTCTACGTCAGTGTAGTGCCCTGGCCCTTGAGCTACCTTAGTAAAGTGATCTAACACTAAGTCACCGTAAAAAATGACCATGTCCCCTGGATAGAGGGCACTGAAAAGAACATGAAGAGGAACTCCCTAGAAAAATGGAATAATAGTTACTAACTAAAATGAGCTTTAAGTCAGAAAGGTAAACTTTAAGGAATTTCACTCTGATTACACATTAAAAAACTAGAATAAGTTTAACCAAATAGATAGTTGTTATTTTTACATATTTTCTTTTTTTAATGTCCTAAAGAAAAAGGACCTAAAGTAGAATAGCAGATTTTTCCACAGTCTCCTTCACATTTCACATTTATCTTACCAGCAAAAAATTTAGAAAGAGAATGAGAACTCTCTTCACAATAAAAGTAAATAAAAGAGATGTTGGGGGGGAGGGAAGGGAGAGAGAAACCACCTGATTTTTATCAGGCCAAAAACTCATTTATTGACAAAGACTGAAATAACCCTTATACCCAAGCGGATAAAATCCTCAAATTTTTAAAAAACTGTACTTTCAGAGTCTCCCCCTCTATCATCCTCAAAAATCAGCTAAAATAAAAAGATGTGATTATAAGAGATTTTACCATTTTCTTTTTTTTTTCTTTTTCCCTTTTTTCCTTTTCTCTTGATTAGTTAAGATAAGTCAGAAAGTTGCCAGAAATGGCAGTTTGGCTAGCTAGCAAACAAAAGCACATATTGGAAGTTTTATCTAATAACTTGAGAGAGGAAGTACTTAAGTTCAGATTTGGAGTCTTTTTCTCTGGGAGGTGACAGGTTCACTGAATCATAGATTTAGAACTGGAAAGGACCTTAGAGGTCACAGAATCCAACCCCCTTGATTTACACATTAGAAAACCAAGGCCTACAGAGATCACATGACTGCTGCTACGTGTCTGAGGCAGAATTTTCATGTAGGCCTTGCTAACTTCCAGTCACCAGTTAGTTGCCTTTTTACAAGCTGTCTAAAAGGCCATCTGGTGCACATGAATCCTGAACTAATGAGGAAGAGACCTAAAAGCAAACATAATGATCTAGTATGTATATTACTTTTAGAAGAACTATGTTATCTACATAATCATGTTCTCTGTAACTGAGAATCTTTTGAACACAACGGATATGAGGAAAAACTGAGTCAGTAATCATAACTATATCTTTGGCCATCAGTAGAAACTAAAAAACTGCTAAATTGAATCTTGTTATGTAATTTAGTTATCTGCCAAACTGTCAGCTGGAAGAATTTATTTTTATTATTATAATAGTTATTTAGTGTTCTTTCATTAATATTCCACAGACATAACAAGGATTACAAATCATCTGCATAAGAGAGCAGAGGTGAATAATCAAACCATAAAACGCTATGGAAATGTCCATTATTATCACTTCAATAAATCTTGTAAAAGGTATAAGGCTCAAGTCAAACTTTCATATGACATTTTAAAATAAAAACCTCTTTAGAGGGACATGTAGGATCTTTACTTCAAATGAGATTGCTTTCTTATCCCAGAAGAATATTTTCTTAAATTTCCAACGGAAAAAATAGCCATTACTAGCAGCTGCCAGGTGTTATTAAATCATAGCCTCAACCCTCAACTGTCCTCCTCAAAGCCCAGAGCTTCTTTAGCACCTGCAAGAGGGACCTAACTTCAGCACAAATATCCTCTTCTTCAACGTACTGGAAAGAAACTATAATTCCATGGGAAAAGGTGCAAGAAATAAAGCTTTCTCTATTTCAGCAATCTGAATCTATTTTAAAGGTTTAAACAAAGATGCATCTATGAAGGAAAAGCCAGGACGAATCTCCTAGGCAAACAGGGACCCATCTGCAGGAAGCACAGACCCTCATTGGACCTGCTAAGGCTTTCAGGACAACTTTGATAAACTATATAAAAACATTTGGAATGTTCAATTCAACTTTATTGACAAGGGCTCAGAAGCACAGAACACAGGCTGGGGCTGCAGAATTACAGTTTATAAGCCAATATTGCTCACAGCTAGTACAGGCAAGTTTCTTTTTTTCTGAAAATGATTAGATGGATTAGCATAGTGAGTGTGTGGGGCACAAGGAGCAGATTGCGCTCCTCAGACAAAGCCATTTTGAGGCATCTCAGGCTTCAGTTCCTGTGTCTAGGCCAACATTAACTCCTGCACCAAACCTGCCTGGCAATTCAAGCCCAAGGGAATGGGAGAAAAGGGCACAGTGATTTTATGATACTCCTATTCTATCACCTATAAAGGTGGGTTGGAAAAGGAGGCAGGGCTGAGAAGGAGGAAGGGGAAGAACAGAAAGTCAGTGAAGAAACAGATGTCCTGAAGCTAGAGATGCCTAAGAAAGCCCTTCATCTTTTTTGTTCTGGGCATGGTAACAGTGGGAAGCATCTGCTGACTCTTAACTGTACTGAATGGTGACTGATTCCACTCTTCCTGCTAAAACATAGAGAAATGGATGAAAGGAAATATTCCTGAGCATAGCAGCTTCCACATGTTTAATTGGTAGAAGAATTAGATTACTGGGTAAAGAGTAAAAAGCACATTTCTATGTGGATTCATCCCACAACTCTTGAAAATGAAAATAAGGAGAATATGTATATGTGTATATGTTCGTATTTGGAAAGGAAAAGGAGAGGAAGAATGAGAGAGAAAAACTGATGCTCTAAGTCTTTGATGCCAAGAGACTTTTTTTTAAAAATCACCTGTTCATAAAGCCAGATATCATTTTTCTAGGGCCAAGCTCCAAATTTATATGCTAATTAGCTTGCAAATTGATTGTTTAGGACATTTTTTCCTATTATTAAAACCTTAGCTGTCCTATTCTCCTATGATGGAATTTAATTCAAAATCCTTTTAAAAAGGTAGGGGCGTGCTTCTGCCTGGTTTTTAAAAACGATAACAACACAATTTAAACTAAAAGCATACACCAAACTGGTAGGTCTATTAGATAGTGTTTTCCAACACTTTCTGCTTCAGGGGACAGAAGAAACAGATGCTTTCTTACCTCAGATACTTCTTTACGGTCACTCTGGAAGAAAAAAAATCAAGTTTAAGGAAATTACTCAAAAAATGAAGAAATATATATATGCAGAGCTAGCTGTTCTAAGGGGCACCAAGCCTCCCCAACCACACACACACACAGAAGCCACCAGACAATGGCCCATGGCCAAATCGCTGGAAATAAAGGTGCTTTTCATTATTAAGTGAAAAATTCACAACCTGTTCCTTTTGATTTTGAATCAAAAGAAAGTGATCAGTTTTATATGAACATGAATCTGAGGGCAGAGAGATGAGTTTATCAGGAGAAAGTTGTATCTGTCTAGTAAGCTAAAAAACCCAAAAAACCAACCTCTAATCATTCATTTCATTCTTGTTTAATGAGCCTCTCTCTCCTCCCCCATCTCAGGCTCTAGCTCAAAGCCCCTTACCGGGTGGACTTCTCCAATGTAGTACTGTTTGAGCATATCCTTGGCATCCATAGAGTGTCCCACATCTTCAAAGCTTTCAGTCGCATCCCGGCCAGCTTGTTCTATGAGAACCTCTTCTCCACCTGGATGCTGGGAGAAAAGAAAAGAAAAAGAAACCCCCTAAATCCAAGGTTCACTGGCGACAAAAGTAAGAACTCTTCTGCTGCCATGACCTTCACCTTTTTTACTTCAGTAAAGCAGTCCAAAGAGAACAAGTTCAAGACACTTCTGGTTAGAAATCAAGAGGTCTCCCCTAACCTTGAGGCAATCCTAAGGACGAGAAAGGGAGAAGAGGCCCTGCATTCACTCTATAACTAACTTGACCAGCCTCACAAGCAGCAAATCCCTTCCAGTAAAAAGGATCAAAAAATTACATTTCACCTTTTGTCAGAAAGAACTTAGTCCACAAATCACACTTACATAATAGCCTTCAGCTCAGGTGGGGAGGTCCCATCTAACCTCCATTAGGGATAGAGATAAAAAAAAAAGGAAGAATGATGATAAATATTCATATATAAAAATACTAAAATAATTTTTATAAAGCTTTCTTCATGAGTTAGTATAATATATAATTTGGGTATTAAAATTATTAGAAAGACAAGAGTGGCTATCTAATTACACTACCTGAAACAGAACTACACATAGTGAAAATCAGTTTTGATATAATCTGCTGTCTATAAAAAATCACTTCTACCACCCCTGAAATTTCAAGAGGTTCCACAGTAGAATATAAAATCCTTGAAGACAGTGACTTGTTCCTTTTTTGTACTTATATTCCTAGCAAAGTTCTTTGCATATATTTGGATTTTTAATAAATGTTTGCTGAATTGAATTTTGATTATCCATATCCTCACCAAAAAAAAAAAAAAAAAAAAAAGAATATCCCTCAAATTTACAAGCTTCAGAGCTAGAAGGGGTCTTCTTTTATTAATTTACTATTATGCAGCCCAGTCCTCTTTTTTTATTATAACTTTTTATTGGCCAAACATATGCATGGGTAACTTTTTATAACATTATCCCTTGCACTCACTTCTGTTCCAACTTTTCCCTTCCCTCCCTCCACCCCCTCCTCCCCTAGATGGCAAGCAGTCTTATACATGTTAAATATGTTACAGTATATCCTAGATATAATATATATGTGTAGAACCATACAGTTCTCTTGTTGCACAAGAACTGGATTCAGAAGGTAAAAATAACCTGGGGAGAAAAACAAAAATGCAAACAGTTTGCATTCATTTCCCAGTGTTCTTTCTTTGGTTGTAGCCGATTCTGTCCATCATTGATCAACTGGAACTGAATTGGATCTTCTCTTTGTTGAAGATATCTACTTCCATTAGAATACATCCTCATACAGTATTGTTGTTGAAGTGTATAATGATCTCCTGCTTCTGCTCATTTCACTTAGCATCAGTTCATGTAAGTCTCTCCAAACCTCTCTGTATTCATCCTGCTGGTCATTTCTTACAGAACAATAATTTTCCATAACATTCATATACCACAATTCTCCATCCAACTGATGGACATCCATTCATTTTCCAGTTTCTAGCCACAAAGGGCTACCACAAACATTTTGGCACATACGGGTCCCTTTCCCTTCTTTAGTATCTCTTTGGATATAAGCCCAATAGAGACACTGCTGGATCAAAGAGTATGCACAGTTTGATAACTTTGGGGGCATAATTCCAGATTGTTCTCCAGAATGGTTGGACTCATTCACAACTCCACTAACAATGGAGCAGTGTCCCAGTTTTCCCGCATCCCCTCCAATTATTTTTTCCTGTCATCTTAGCCAATCTGACAAGTGTGTAGTTATCTTAATTTGCATTTCTCTGATCAATAATGATTTGGAACACCCTTTCGTATGAGTAGAAATAGTTTCAATTTCATCATCTGAAAATTGTTCATATGCTTTGACCATTTATCAATTAGAGATTGGCTTGATTTCTTATAAATTAGAGTCAATTGTCTATATATTTTGGAAATGACAGCCCTTTTTATTTTATAGATAGGGAAATTGACATCCAAAAGACAGTGACTTGCTCAAAACCATATAACTCAAACTGATTTCCTGATTTCCTAGTTTAGGGCTCCATTCACACTGTGCTCTTCCCTAGATAACAATCTAAACACACCAAGACAACAATAGTCTGCTAGTTAATCCTTATTACTCAAAAAAAATTTAAGTTAGACTTTGACCACTTTTCAGGAAACAACCATAACATGTAACCAGCTCTTCTTAGTCAAAGTGGATAATTAACCAAAATAACTGTGAAGATGAGTAGATTTCATTAATTCATCCTGAATTGGTTTAGAAAAATGACTCCTGTCAGAAGCAGAGGAAATGACCCATGTCAAAGTACAATTTTGTTCTCCTACATCATCTTCAGTTAAAACTTCCATTATTGTGGGACTAACAAATTAGAGAATGGTATTGAGAAAATCATAAGAAATAACTTCTTCTTCTGTATGGTCAACTTTCATACAGGCTAATCTAATACTTCAATAAGTGAAATAATCATGGTTCTGTCAATACTAGTACTTCATTCTACCATGTAACCCCTTTAAGTTGTGATAGCTAATATAGTGGTCAATCATTGCTGAAGAAAAGAAAATGTAACATAACAGGTCTGCCTGGGTACAATGTTTATTTATATTGTACAGCTTTAATTGGGTTCTCACTACAGCAAGACAGTCCTTTTATTCTTCACTAGCATCCCAAATCATTCACCATAAAAAATGTTCTCTTCCCGACTTAAGCCTCAACACCTCTCTCCCAGCTTCCTTTTACTTTACTGAGAAAAATGAAACTATCTAATGTGTTTGTTCTCTCCTCTCCTCAAACCTGGACATCATCCTACACTTTCCTCCTTTTCTTCAATCTCTTAAAATGAGGTAGTCTTTCTCCTTGCCAAGCCCAAATTTTCAACATGTAACCTTTAATCCAATCCCCTCCCATCTCCTAGACAAGAGGTACCAAAAACATGGCGCACAATACTCCCAAGTGTGACCTATATCAAAATGTAATTAATAAAAATTTTTAAATAGTATACAGACAATAATAAATTTTAAATCTAAATCAATAAGGACCCACAAGGATCATTAAGTACAGTTGAACGGCCCCCATCTCCATCTGAGTTTGACACTCCTATTCAACAGCAGATTGTGACCTCAAATCATCTTTCTCCCTTGCCTTTAACTCTCTTTCAATATTGTTCCCCTCTCATTTTCAACATTCCTCTATTGTTCCTTCCCTAATGCCTTCAAACATTCCCATGTCTTCCTCATCCAATAAATAAAAATCATCAACAAACTCTACCCTTAAAAGTTATTGCCCTTCAAGAATTACTTCATAAAAATTGCTGGAAAAACAGGAAAAGAACATATCAAAAACTCAGCACAGAACTACATCTCACACCTCATACAAAACTAAGGTACATGGATACATGTTTTTGGCATATGGGGTGATACTGTAAGTAAATTAGGAAAACCAGGAAAAGTTAATCTCTCAGATCTCTGAAGAAGAAAGGAATTTATGCCAAAAAAGAACTAGAGAACATTATGAAATATAAAATGGACAACTCTGATTTCATTAAATTAAAAAGATTTTGTGCAAACAAAACCAATGCAGCCAAGAATTAGAAGAGAAGCAGAAAGCTGGGGGGAAAAATTTACAGCAAATGTTTCTGATAAAAGCCTCATTTCTAAAATGTATAAAGAACTCAGTCAAATTTATAAGAAAACAAGTATTCAAATTCACCATTTACTAGCTTTGAAACTTTGTGCAAGTCACTTAACCAGTCTGTTTCAGTTTCCTCAACTATAATATGGAGATAATAACATCTACCTCTTGTAATGATCACATGAGAAAATATTTTTAAGCATTTAACATGTTCCTGGTACATAGCAGGGACTAATAAATGTGTATTCCTGTCCTCCTCCCTCCCAGCTTCTCTATTTATATAAAGACATATTATCATTCTCAGACCTATTCTCTCTGTCTAAACTTCAATCCTGTATCACCATCTGCCTGTTGGGCATTACAAACCAGATGTCCCAGAGACACTTCAATTCAACATGTCCAAATCAGAACACATATTTCTTCCATCTGAAGGAAGAGTGTAGGCCAGCCACATTCATGCTCTCTCCTTACTCTATCTCCACAATGTCTGTCACAAGCAATCTTCTCATCTTGGGAAATGCCTTCAAAATGAAGCTCCTGCAGCCATTCCACTCTAAATCTCTTTCACCTTTTCAAGTCAATTCCTCCTGGAGATTCCATTTGAAGCAAGGGTCAAAGCCATCCTTCTTTTCATCAATAAAAGGGTAGAGACATTCTTTCTGCCTTTATTTGTGTTCCCTCTACTTAGCACAGGGCCTGAAAAAATGCTTTTCCCCAAACCCATTCATCTTCCAAATTTCCCTATTTCTGTTTGAAAGCAACAACATGTTTCAGTCTCCCAGATTCATAATCTTGATTTTATCATGCTATCTAATTATTTCTTCACTCTTTATCCTAATTATCCAATCAGTTGTCAGATTTTCCCAGATTTATTTCTACGATCTCTCTTTCATTCGGCCTTTTCTCTGCTAGTCACACAATTAATACCTGAGGTCAGGCCCTGATCACTTCTCACCAAGATTATGGCAATATGTCTCCTCCTGGTTGGTCTTCCTGCCTCAAGGCTCTCACCATTTCAGTCTATCACCTACAAAGATGGCACAGTGATTTTCTTGAAGCTCAAATCTGACTATATCCATAATATTCTAATAAACTCCAATGTTTCCCTATTGTAGCTGCCCTCATTCTCTTTTCAGCTTCATGTACCTTATACCCCCTCCTGTACTCTGTAGTCCAGCTAAACATACACACACACACACACACACACACACACACACAAACAAACATTTCCCCTTCCTCTCTCCTCTGGATCTCTGTATCTCTCTCTCTCCTTCAGTGCCCACCTCCTCACCTCCTCCCTCCTTCACCCTCCCCGGAACAATACTCCCTCTCTTCTGCCTTTACTGTGGCTGTCCCCCACACCTAGAAGGTGCTCTTCTTTCATGGCTCCCTCACAGAATCTATTTATTTCTTCAACATGAAGCTCAAGCAGAACCTCCTATAGGAAGTCTTTCCAACTGTCCCATCCAAACCATCTTGTATTTATTATATTTCCTAATTACAACTGTCATATAGTACATTTATTATGTACATATTTATGTAGTTAATGATCCTTTCTCATTTTAAGCATTTAACGAGGTCCCTGGTACATAGCAGGGACTAATCCCTTACAAGTAGAGATCATTTCCCTTTTTACAACTGTATTCTCACCACCATGTAAGTAGCTACCATATAGCAGATACTTAATAAATGCTTGCTTATTGATTGAAGAGTAGCTTACCACAGAGAAAAAAAATTCTACTCTACAACTATGAATTATACCCTTGAACCTGACTAGTTCTCTCAAAAATGCTTTTGGTCACACCCAAGACTGAGTAAAAATATGAATAGTTCAATGGAAATCTTTTTTTGTTACTAGAAAAGTAATCTACATTATGTGTAATGTGAGACACTCCCTTCATTTAAAAAAAAAAGGGTTTTCAATGTTGAGGGACACTTTCTGGCTTTACATGTTAAGATGAGGTCACAAAAATAATTTAAGGATGAATTCCCAGAATCCAATAAAGAATTACTTTTTAAGGTAAATGTGTAAGGTGAATCTCTAATATTGCCAGTGGCTCTGACACTCCGACAGCACCAAAATTTCTCTCCTTATACTTTGTTTACAGCCTCAAGCCTATAATGTGTTGAGCTGCCCTTGACTTTGGGAGGAGTTTCCCCAAGGAAATGGATTCAAAATTTCACCTTCAAGCTATAGGAAGTTCAGAATCTCACAGCAAACAGAATACAACATATTCTCTGCACATCCAGAAAGCTATGTATGGAAATAGTTTAAATTTTCAACTGAAATGGACAAGCACTTGACACATGATATATTTTGGTCCCAGGCTAACTAGGGATATTATCTTTTAAAATTCCCTAAATTTGATCTCCAAATAACTTGCTTAAGTTTAATCTTACATTTTATATTCCTGTTGGATTCTCAAAGTAAGTCTTCACAAAAGGGAAAAAATAGAACTAAGGCCTGTAATTTCAGTCCCCATTCTACCATTTATTAAGTATCTTTTGGTGTAAATCTCTTAACAGTTCTAAGACCCCGTTGCTTCATCTAGGAAAGAATAAGAGCTTTACTATAGGGAGGAAGATCTGGATCATTTTGATCCAAAATTTCTCAGGAGGAAACAGCTGCATGTATACTGTAGGAAATGATGATATGGCTCCAAAGGCACTATTGGGTAAGAGGTCATCCACTCAAACTCACAAAAGAAATAGGTAATGTAGCTTGATAACTAACTACACACTGAAGAATAGCAAAGATGCCATTTATTGACCCGTTAACAACAAGCAAAATCTGTTTTCTTCCTGGAACACATTTCCACAAATGAAAGAGAGCCCTATGACTTGTCAAATAATAAAATGACTATCCACTTGTAGTCATTCACATAAGCACTAGTAATATTGCTGGAACAAACCTAGAAAGCATTTTTAAGGATTACAAAGTCTTGGGAAAGGAAATGAAAAGACCATGAGGTGGCGGAGGGTGGGGCATAGATGGCATTTAGACTTCAGCTGCCAAATAACGTAAAAGCTTCAATAGAAAAAGTACATTTGGGAAGTGAATAGCGGATTAAAGTGACCTCTCATAGAGTGGAATCACGAGTGTAGAGAGAAGCCAGTAAGTTGCCTGAGCTCTACCTAGTTTCCCTCAAAAATAATGCTAAATCTAAATTTTAAATGGATTCTGGAGTAACAGAACTCACAAGACACAGTGAAACAATGTTCTAGATGAAAAGGTGGGCAAAACGGAGCACAGCCCAATGCAGCCCAGAGCATAGATCAGCCACGGAGATCCCTCGGTACTGACTTAAAAGTCCAACAGCTCGACTGGACAGCTGGGAGGCCTCTAGTCCTAGCACAGAAAGCAAACTGTGAAAGCACAAACCCAGGTCAACCCAACCAAGTAGGAATGCAGGCAGCCCCTCAGGCCCCAGTGCCCTTGTCTCGCTCTTCATTCTCCAAGAGGCCCCGTGACCTCAGGGAGGTGAGGCCATAACACACAGGTGAGGGAGGACTGGGCAAGGTCACCAGCCTCCCTTTCTCCTCCAGAGCCAACTGGGTCCAGTGACCAGATAAAGCCCAAGATGACTGAGATGGCCCTGGATGCAATGGGAGACCTCAAGTAGTAATAGTATAGAAAGCAGCGACGAGACCCCTGCCCCCCTACAAAAGAAGCTTGGGACAGTGTCCTCTATGCCCTAAAAGCAGAGCTCAACTTGAAAAAAAATGACCAAATAAGTAAAAAAAAGCCCTGATCATAGGAAGCTACTATGGTGACAGGGAAGATGGGACCACTAACACACAAAAAGACAGCAATGGTAAAATGTCTACATGTGAAGCTTCAAAGGAGAATGTGAATTTGTCTCAAGCTCAAAAGGTGCTCCTGGAAGTGCTCAAAAAAAATTCTAAAAACCAAATACAGAGGCAGAAGAAAAACTGGGAAAAGAAATAAGAGCTACACAGGAAAATTATGAAAAAAAATAAGTCAAAAGTTTGGAAAAGGAAGCACAAAAACTGATCGAAGAAAACTCCTTAAAAAAATAAATTTGGCAAAATGGGGGGAAAAAAATCCACTGAAGAAAAAGAAAATCCTTTACAGTCAAAGAAATTGAAACTATATCTAGCCATATGAAAATATGTTCCAAGTCATAATTAATCAGAGAAATGCAAATTAAGACAACTCTGAGATACCACTACACACCTGTCAGACTGGTTAGAATGACAGGGAAAAATAATGAGGAATATTGGAAGGGATGTGGGAAAACTAGAAAGAAATACTTAATACATTGTTGATGGAATTGTGAATACATCCAGCCATTCTGGAGAGCAATTTGGAACTATGCTCAAAAAGTTATCAAATTGTGCATACCCTTTGACCCAGCAGCGTTACTACTGGGCTTATATCCCAAAGAGATATTAAAGAAGGGAAAGGGACCTGTATGTGCCAAAATGTTTGTGGCAGCCCTGTTTGTAGTGGCCAGAAACTGGAAACTGAGTAGATGCCCATCAATTGGAGAATGGCTGAATAAATTGTGGTATATGAATAATATGGAATATTATTGTTCGGTAAGAAATGACCAACAAAATGATTTCAGAAAGGCCTGGAGAGACTGACACGAACTGATGCTGAGTGAAACAAGCAGGACCAGGAGATCATTATATACTTCAACAACAATACTACATGATGATCAATTCTGATGGACCTGACCATCTTCAGCAATGAGATGAACCAAATCAGTTCTAATGGAGCAGTAATGAACTGAACCAGCTACACCCAGTGAAAGAACTCTGGAAGATGACTATGAACCACTACATACAATTCCCAATCCCTCTATTTTTGTCCGCCTGCATTTTTGATTTCCTTCACAGGCTAACTGTACAATATTTTGGAGTCCAATTCTTTTTTTACATCAAAATAATGGTTTGGACATGTATACTTATTTTGTATTTAATTTATATTTTAATATATTTTATATGTATTGGTCATCCTGGCATCTAGGGAAGTGGGTAGGGGGAAGGAGAGGAAAAATTGGAGCAAAAGGTTTGGCAATTGTCAGTGCTGTAAAATTACCCATGCATATAACTTGTAAATAAAAAGCTATTAAAAGAAAAAAAAGAAAAAAAAAAAGAAAAGAAAAGAACTCCTTTAAAGGTATAACTGGCCAAATGGAAAAGGCTAAAAAAAGAAAAAGAAAAAAGGAAAAAGCTAAAGAAAATAAGTAATTAAAAATTAGAATTATAGACTTGTGATGGAGAGAGCCTTCTGCATCCAGAGAGAACTATGGGAACTAACTATGTATCACAATATAGTATTTTCATCTTTTCTGTTGTTTTTTTCTTTTTTCATTTTTTTTCTCTTGTTGATCTCTCTTGTGCAGCATGATAAATGTGAAAATATGTTTAGAAGCATCGCACATGTTTAATCTATATTGGATTACTTGCTGCCTAAGGAAGCAGGGAGAAATGAAGGAGAAAAATTGGAACACAAGGTTTTGCAGGAGTGAATGTTGAAAACTATCTCTGTGTGTATTTTGAAAAATAAAAAGCTATTATAAAAAGCTATTATCATAAAAAAATTTTAAAAAACCAAAAATAAATAAATATTAGAAAATGACGAGATATCAAAACATCAGTTAAAACAAAATATTAAAAATTGAAGAAAACATAAAATGTAAAAATACCTCATTGGAAAAACAATCAACCTGGAAAACAGATCCAGGAGAGATAATTTAAGAATTATTGCGCTAAGTGAAAACCATAATGACAAAAAAGAGTTTGAACAACATCTTTCAAGAAATTAGTAAGGAAAACTACCCTGATAACCAAGAACCAAAATTGGTCATTGAAAGAATCCACCAATCACTTCCTGAAAGAGACACCAAAATGAAAACTCTATGGAATATGTAGCTAAATTCCACAATTATCAAGTCAAGGAGAAAATACTGCAAGCAACTAGAAGGAAACAATTCAAATATTGAGGAACCCAATCAGGATTACCCAAGACTTAGCAGCTTCTACATTAAAGGACTGGAAGGTCTGGAATATCATATTCTGGAAGGTAAAGAATCTTGGACTACAACCAAAAATCAACTACCAAAAAAAACTGAGCATAATCTTTCAGGAGATGCACATTCAAAGATATAAGGGATTTTCAATCACTTCTGATGAAAAAAGGATTGAATAGAAAAATCGATTTTCAAATACAAGATTTAAAAGAAACATGAAAAAGTAAATAGAAGAGAAAAAATGTTATTTAAATTGTTTACATTCCTACATGGGAAGATATTTTTAACTCCTGAATACTGTTAGGGTAGTTAGAAGAAATATACATAGACAGTGATGTAATAATATAGAAAAGAAATTAAGGAGTGAAAAAAGAATTGTATTGCGAGAACAGGAAAAGTAAATTACATCGCATAAAGAGGCACAAAAAAACCTATGATAGTAGAGAGAAAGATGAGAAAGATAAACATTTGAACCTTAATATCATTGGATTTGGCACAAAGAAGGAAAAACATATAGCCTTAGTTGGATATAGAAATTTCTCTTGCCCTATAGAGAAATATAAGAAGGAAAGAGTAAGAAAAGGAGGGAGCTGATAGAAGGGAGAGAAGTATAACGTGGGAAAAATTGGATGGAGGGAAATACAGAGTTAGTAATCACAACTTTGAATGTGAATGGGATAAACTCTATCATAAAACAAAAATGGATAGCACAGTAGATTTAAAAAAGGATTAAAAGAATTCTACAATATGTTGTTTATAAGAAACACATTTGAAGCAGAAAGATACACAGAATGAAGATAAAAGGCTATAGAAGAATCTATTATGCTACAGCTGAAATAAAAAAAAAAATCTTGATCTCAAAAAAAGCAAAAGTGAAAATAGAATTAATTAAAAGACATAAGGAAGTTAACTACATCTTGCTAACAGGCATCATAGATAAGGAAGTAATATCAATACTAAATGCCACGTGGTTATTGCACTAAATCTTAGAAGTGAAATGAATTACAGAAATAAATAGTAAAACCAAACTAGATGGAGATTTCAATTTCCTTCAATCAGAACTAGATAAATCCAACCACAAAATAAACAAGAAAGAAGTTAAAAAGGTGAATAGAATTTTAGAAAAGTTAGATATGACAGACCTATGGAGAAAATTTAATAGGGATAGTAAGGAATATACCTTTTCTCAGCAGTATATGGCACTTACACAAAAACGAACCATATATTTGGGTATAAAAACTTCACAATCAAATGTAGAAAATCAGAAATATTAAATGTATCCTTTTCAGATCATGATGTAGTAAAAATTACATGTAAGAAAAGACTATGAAAAAACAGACTAATAATTAATTGGAAACTAAATAATCTAATCCTAAAGGATAAAGGGATGAAACAATAAACCACAGAAACAATAATTTCATCCAAGAGAATGACAATAATGAGACAACATGCTTTTATTTATACTTACATGAATAAAATAAAGGAGATCAATGAACAGGGTATGCAACTAAAAGAGCTAGAAAAAGAAAAAAATAAAAACCTTCATTTAAATAACAAATCAGAAATTTTGAAAATCGAAGAAAAGATTAATAAAATTGAAAGTAAGAAAACTACTAAACTAATAAAACTTCAGAGTTGGCTGGAAGAAAACCAAATTACCAATATAAAAAATTAAAAGGGTGAATTGCCACCAATGAAGAAAAAAATTAAAGCAATAATTAGGAGTTATTTTGCCCAACTATTTGCTAATAAATCTAACAATCTAATTGAAATGTATATTTATAAAAATAAAATACTTAACCCTATTTTAGAAAAAGAAATTGAACAAACCATTAATGAATTCCCTAAGAAAATATCTCCAGAGGCAAATGGATTTACAAGTGAATTCTACCAAACAATTAATTCAAATATTATATATGAATTATTTGGAATAATGGGAGAAGTCAAATTCCTTTTATGACACAGATATGATGCTGAAAGCTTATTCAGGAGGAGTCCAAATAGAGAAAATTATAAACCAATTTCCCTAATATTGATGCGAAAATCTTAATAAAACATTAACAAAGAGATAACAGAAATTTAACACCTGGATAATACACTATGCCCAACTGGGATTTATACCAGGAATGCAGGGCTAATTCAGTATCAGGAAAACTATCAGCATAATTGACCATATCAATAACAAAACTGATAGAAATTTATGATTACCTCAATAGATGCAGAAAAAGCATTTTAAAAAAAATACAGCATCCATTCCTAATAAAAACACTAAAATAAATATTTTTTTCTAAAATGATTAGTATCTGCGATCATCAGCAAACGTTATGTATAATGGGGATAAGCTAGAAATCTTCCCAATAAGATCAGAGATGAGACAAAGATGTCCATTATTACCACTATTATTCAATATTGTATTAGATATGTTAACTTTAGCAATAAGAGGGAAAAAAGAAATTGAAAGAAATAGAGTAGGCAATGAGGAAACAAATCGATCACTCTTTGTAGATAAGATGATGCTATATTTAGAGAATCAACTAAACATTAAATATTAGGCACTTGAAACAAATAATTTTAGCAAAGTTGTAAGACATAAAAAAACCCCACATAAATCATCAGCATTTCTATGTATTATCAACAAATTCCAATAACAAAAGATAGAAAGAGAAATTCCATTTAAAATAACTGTAGAGAATATAGAATATCTGAGAGTCTACCTGCCAACACAAACCCAGGTAACACTATTAAGTAAAATAAATAAATAATCTTTAAAAAAATAAAAGTAAAAAGACATCTGATAGCTATTGGACCATGGCTTAAAATAAACAAAGGCTGAACCTTTCTTGGCTAGGGATGGAAGAGAACTTAACAGGGCAATATTAAGAATGGATTTGCTTAGAATCTAGAGAATCTAATCAAAAAGGCTTTAAGATGTAAAAGAAGAAGGATAAAATAATCAGCATATACCTCTCTGTATGTATGTGTGTGGAGAGAGTAGCTGAAAATGTAAGAATGGCAAGAGATACAACCTTAAATTCACTGCAGAATATATTCAAAATAAAAGTCAGCCATAAAACCCACAACCTCAAAAACGTAGACAAAATGCATTCAGGGTGACATTCAGAGTGAAATAGAAATCAGAAGAGGAAGAGGCAAATTTGACATCATATCTGACATAAACTTGGTAGTTTAAAATATTTTTATGGGAAACTCTCCAAAAAGAAATTCTGACAGAAATATTTTGATGAGGAGAAAAAAGAAGGGATGGCTAAAAAAAGATAATTAACATGGATACACAATGTTTGTTTGTTGAATGGCAATTTATATAAATTCAGATTTTAAAAATACAGGAGCAGTAGGACTTAGCTGCCCTCAGAGTATCCAAGTTAACAGCTCTGGTATCAAGCTCTATCTTAGAGGAAGGAGCAGGTAACTCTACTAACTGGCTCTTAGTGACTTTTGAAACACCTTGAAAAAAAGGAGAGGAGCCACATAAATGGAAAAATGTGAATGAAGAAGAGGGAAGTCCCATATGTTAACTGACTTTCATTACTAAAAAATTCTAAAACACATTTTTAAGGCAATGATTCTTAAGGACTTAGAAAGGAATATAATGAACAATAAAAGTCATGACTCCTTAAACAATGGGATCATGCTAGATTAGTTTTATTTTTGAGAGGATGACTAGATCGGTCAATGTGAGGAGTGTCAAAAACATAGTATACTTAAAAGCAAAGCATTTGACAAAGTATCAGATGATGTTGGTAGAACAGAAATACATGGACTGGACAATAGTATAATGAGGTACACTGATGCTGGCTAAATGTAAATACAAAGACTAATGGGACAATGCTAATGTTAATGGTACAAAAGGAATAGTGAGTGGAAACATCCCAAGAATTTGTCACCAGCTCTGTAACATTCAATATTTGTATCATGCCTGTCAGATTTGCATCTGGCGCAAAGCTTAGCTAACAGCTAGATGACAGGATCCAGAAGCAAAAATATCTTGACAGGCAAATAAAAGGCCAAATTAAATAAGATAAAACACAATTAGGGACAAATGTAAAATTCTGCCTAGTGGCTTCCTTATTGACACATGAATATGAAATCTCTGAAGTAGAAATTGAACTAAAGAGTCTTCTCGACTCCAAGACTAACACTTCCCAGAGCACCACTCTAGAGGGCTGAACTGGGGAGTCTAAAAGTCCAGTGTGTAATCTCTATCTCCAGTATATCCCATGTCACTAACCTTTTTGAGCCTAAGTTTCTTAGTCTGTAAAATGGGGCTATCTCCAAAATTGTGAAACTGAAAAGAGGCAAGGTAGATTAAGTTCTTGGTACACCTGAAAGAAGAGGTCCAAATATACACAGTGACCCAATATTCCAGATCAGATTAAAGTGAAATTTGGAAACATTTAACAAAATACATTTTTAAAATACAATATATATATATATATATACATAAAACATTATACTTTAAAACTCATAAATTACCAGTAAGGATTAGTGGTCCCCTTCTCAACTAAAGTATACCACACTATATTCTTAAAGCACTTTACAAATATCTATTATTATAATTAATTCTTATTCACAATCTTAAGGAGAGGAGGGGTCCAAAAGGAAGGTATTAATTTGTTCATTTAGCCTCAAAGAGCAGAACTGTAACTGCCCAATCAGGCCGGATTTATATTGAGAAAGAAGGAATTGATATTATGTTGTAGAAAAAAAATGAACACTAAGGGAGTAGTTTCCCACTGTTTCCCAATGTGAGAACAATTAAGCAATAGTATATAAATATGAAATATGAATATATAATGGTATATAAATGCAAGTGAATAATTTTGCATAAGAAACTAAAAGGGACAGAAAGTAAAAATCCTGATAGAAACCCAAAAGATTTTTATGAACTGATGCAAAACCAGGTAAACAATTTATAAATAATTACAATCCCTTAAAGGAAAACAATTATGAAAAACAAGAATTCTGATCAATGAACAGCTACCATCTTAGAAGACTAATGGTGAATTACACTTAATAATAACTAGCATTTACAAAATGCTTTATGGTTTGCAAAGTGCTTTTATGTACATTATCTTATTTGATGTTTACAGCAATCCTATGGGAGATGTATTAACAGACCCACTTTACAGCGAAGGAAACTGAAGTAGAAGGAAGTTACATAATTTGCCCAGAGTCACATGGCTACTATGTGTCTGAAGCAGAATTAGAACACAGAGCTTCTGACTCTTGCTTCATTACACTTATTCCAAGACATAGTGGCTTGTTTCGTTTTGTTTTTTATTTAGTGAGATATGGAGGAGGTAAGTAATAGAGACATTCCCCCCCCAAAAAAAAGATGAAAAGAAAGAAAAGAGCATCGAGTAGTTATAAAATATAAAGAGAGCAGAAGAGGACAGGATTAGAATTACATAATTTATTACACACTTTAAAAAAATAAATTGCATGATTGGCTAAGATGACAGGAAAAGATAATGCCGAATGTTGGGGGAAGGGGAGTGGGAAAACTGGAACACTGATACATTGTTGGTAGAATTGTGAACAAATCTAGCTGTTCTGAAGAACAATTTGGAATTGTGCTCAAAAAGTTATCAAACTGTACATACCCTTGATCCAGCAATGTTAATTACTGGGCTTATATCCGGACCCATATGTGCAAAAATGTTTGTAGCAGCTCTTTTTGTAGTGGCTAGAAACTGGAAACTGAGTGGATGCCTATCAGTTGGGAATGGCTGAATAAGTTATGGTATATGAATGTTATGGAATATTATTGTTCTGTAAGAAATGACAAGCAGGATGATTTCAGAAAGGCCTGGAGAGACTTAACATGAATTGATGCTGAGTGAAATGAGCAGAACCAGGAGATCATATACACGGCAACAAGACTATATAATGATCAATTTTGGTGGATGTGGCCCTCTTCAACAATAAGATGACTCAAACCAGTTCCAACTGTTCAGTAATGAAGAGAATCAGCTACACCCAGAGTAAGAACTATGGGAAATGAATGTGGACCACAACATAGCATTTCTACTCTTTCTGTTAGTATTTGCTTGCATTTTTGTTTTCCTTCTCAATTTTTTTCTTTCTAGATCCGATTTTTCTTGTGCAGCAAGATAATTGTATAAATATGTATACATATATTGTATTTAACATATACTTTAACACATTTAACATGTATTAGACTACCTGCCATCTAGGTGAGGGGATAGGGGGAAGGAGGGGAAAAGTTGGAACAGAAGGTTTTGCAAGGGTCAATGTTGAAAAATAACCCATGCGACCTGTATGTGCCAAAATGTTTGTAGCAGCCCTGTTTGTAGTGGCTAGAAACTGGAAAATGAATGGATGCCCATCAATTGGAGAATGGCTGGGTAAATTGTGGTATATGAATGTTATGGAACATTGTTGTTCTGTAAGAAATGACCAGCAGGATGAATACGGAGAGGACTGGCGAGACTTATATGAACTGATGCTGAGTGAAATGAGCAGAACCAGGAGATCATTATACACTTCAACAACAATATTGTATGAGGATGTATTCTGATAGAAGAGGATTTCTTTGACAAAGAGACCTGAGGTTCAATTGATAAATGATGGACAGAAGCAGCTACACCCAAAGAAAGAACACTAGGAAACGAATGTGAACTATCTGCATTTTTGTTTTTCTTCCCGGGTTATTTTTACTTTCTGAATCCAATTCTCCCTGTGCAACAAGAGAACTGTTCGGTTCTGCAAACATATATTGTATCTAGGATATACTGCAACATATCTAACATATATAGGACTGCTTGCCATCTAAGGGAGGGGGTGGAGGGAGGGAAGGGAAAAATCGGAACAGAAATGAGTGCAAGGGATAATGTTGTAAAAAAATTACCCTGGCATGGATTCCGTCAATATAAAGTTATTATTAAATTTAAAAAATATATATATGTTTAAAAAAAAAAAGAAAAGAAAAGAGCTATGAACATCAGAATTGATCATAATATAATCTTGACATGTAAAAAAAATGCACATGTTTTGTAAATAAAAAGCTATTTTTAAAAATTACATGTAAAACTTTTTTAAAAAATAAAAAATAAATAAAATGCATAACTGAGATTGCATTTTTTTTAAATTTTATTTTATTTAATAATAACTTTGTATTGACAGAATCCATGCCAGGATAATTTTTATACAATATTATCCCTTGCAATCGCTTATGTTTCGTTTTTTCCCCTCCCTCCCTCCACCCCCCCTCAAGATGGCAAGCAGTCCTATATATGTTAAATATGTTGCAATATATCCTAGATACAATACATTTGCAGAACCAAACAGTTCTCCCACTGCACAGGGAGAAGTGGATTCAGAAGGTAAAAATAACTCAGGAAGAAATTCAAAAATGCAGATAGTTCGCATTTGTTTCCCAGTGTTCTTTCTTTGGGTGTAGCTGCTTTTGTCTGTCATTTATCAATTGAAACTCAGTTAGGTCTCTTTGTCAAAGAAATCCACTTCCATCAAAATATGTCCTCATACAATATCGTTGTCGAAGTGTATAATGATCTCCTGGTTCTGCTCATTTCACTTAGCATCAGTTCATGTAAGTCTCGCCAGTCCTCTCTGTATTCATCCTGCTGGTCATTTCTTACAGAACAATAATATTCCATAACATTCATATACCACAATTTACCCAGCCATTCTCCAATTGATGGGCATCCATTCATTTTCCAGTTTCTAGCCACTACAAACAGGGCTGCTACAAACATTTTGGCACATACAGGTCCCTTTCCCTTTTTTAGTATCTCTT
Organism: Antechinus flavipes; assembly: GCF_016432865.1. Taxonomy (NCBI): domain Eukaryota; kingdom Metazoa; phylum Chordata; class Mammalia; order Dasyuromorphia; family Dasyuridae; genus Antechinus; species Antechinus flavipes. Next base: position 48,040,102 of record NC_067399.1, read on the forward strand.
TGGGGCTGAGATTGCATTTTATGCACAATTCTTTTTCTGGTCTTTGTATATGAAAGTGATGTTTGTTGACAACTGTCAAGTATACACATGTACACATAAATGCAGTCCTAAAAAGTGTCTAAAATACATGCTTAAAATTGCCTACCATTTAGAAATCAAGAGCAATAGTTTTAATTAAGATTTTGCCTTTTCAGTGTGGAATTATACTAATAATGTGGAAAAAAATCCACCCCCATTATCCCAGGAATTCTGGGAATATAAACATCAAGGTTTTCAATGATTTAAAAGAAAAAAAGTCCCATATATACCACAATATTCATAATGGTACTTTTTTTTGGTAGTGAAGAAAGTAGATAAATGCCTATCAATTAGGGAATGATTAAACAAATTGTCCTACATTGAAGGAATGGAGTATTACTCTACTAAAATGATGAATGTGAACAATCAGGGAAGCATGGGAAAATTTATATGCAAATGATAAGGAATAAAGTATATACAAGAAAATAATGTGCACAATTACTTCCAATAACATAGGTAGAAGAAAAAAGCAAAGCAAAGGCTGTAGAATTATAATGATCAGGTTGTCTAAGAGATAAGAAAACATACACCTCCTTCCCTTATTTATGAAGGGGGATATTTATAAATGTAGAACATTGCATATAATGTAAACGTTGGCTAATGCAATAATTTTGAAGGATATAGAAATAAAGATGACATAAAAACAAGATTTATACTTTTTAAATTTATTTTTGCCCTGCATTTATAGGGAAAAAAAAAAAAACACGCTAAAATTTCTGGCTGTTTAAAAGTTCTATTCAAGCTTTAAAAGCAAGTCTCTCTTTAGTTTATCAATCCATAGGCTTCTATTATTTGCCAGGGACAGACTGTGCCAGACCAGGAGAAAAAGTCATTTTCTATCTCTAAGGAGAAGGTCCATATCTTTACAGACTAATAAATACAAGATATATAAAAACAAAAGAGGTTTGGGGGTGAGATGGGGAGTTGATATATTAATTCTGACTCTTAAAGAAGATAACAGAATAGGGGCGGAGCCAAGATGGTGGAGCAGGCACACAGGACTCTCTAAGCTCCTCTCGTTCCTCTCTTAACCAACTATTTAATTCAGCCTCAAAAATAGCTCTTCACTGCTTAAATTCATGAAGATGAGAAGCACTACAACTAACCATCCGATCCGGAAGCTTGCCAGGAAAGGTTTGTCCTGAGGGCCAGGAACAGACTAGCACAGGCAGCGAGAGGCTAGCGTCCTAAGCAGACCAGGGGCGGGGGTGATCTCTGTGGCTAGAGAAGTTATAGAGACGACTCTGCTATAGGCTAACTGCTCTGCCTTGACTACAAAGCAGTAAACTGGCAGAGAAATTAATGCCTGAAACAAAGGGTCCTCTAAAAAACGCCAGAACCTAACGAGATCTGGCTGTAACCCCTCAAACCCGGAAGTGACTCAGGCAGACTTTACCGCAGCCCTGTGGCCACATCCGGCAGTTCGGGGCTTTTGCTGGGGCAGTTACAAATCTGCATGGCACGGGGCAAAGCCTGGGCAGCCTCTGATTGGCAGCGTGGGGGCCTCGGCCTGGGGCAATAGAACCTCCCCAGCTGACTGTGCTTCCCAGGCAGACACTTCCGGTCCCTGCAAATCCATTCACTGCTCAACTGCTAACACCCACAGCCCCAGGGCAGGGTTTGGCTTGGGGCAGTGAAACTCTCACTGCTAAGTGCCTAGCCCCAGGGCAGTTGTTATCTCACACAGCAGAGGTTCTTTGCCCCGCACTTTCCCAGCCCGGCCCTGCAGGCCTGAGTAACTCCCGAGTGGGGAACTCTTTCCCAGAGCACTCCAGTACCTGGCTGCTTTTTGTAGCCGGTTGGCGGGACAGCTACCCATCCATACAACTTTCACTGCTCTGCAGAGGAAGCTGGTAACCTCCTGGCTCTGAAGGCAAATCTTACAGTCTTTAACAAAATGAGTAAAAAAATCAAAAGAACGATTGATAGTTTCTATACAGAAAGAGAACAGCTTTTCAACCCTGAAGAGACTAATAGCAAACAGTCCCCAAACAATTGTTGGTCTCCAATACAAAAAGCTCTCCTAGAAGAGACTATTAAAAACCTTAAAAGAGAACTAGAAGAGAAATGGGGAAAGGAAAGAGAAGCTATGCAAGAGAGCAACAACTTCCTAAAATGTGAATTGGAAAAGATAAAAAACTCCCAAGAAGTGCAGGGAAACAGAATTTGCGAATTGGAAAAAGAAAATAACTCACTAAAAAAAAAAAATTAGTGAAATGGAAAAAAATTCCATAGAGCAAAACAACTCAATTGGACATATACAAAAAGAAGAAAAAAAAGCTAATGAAGAAAATAACTCACTAAAAATCAGAACTGAACAAATAGAAATGACTGATTCATTGAGACATCAACAATCAGTCCAGCAAAACCAAAAAAAATTAAAGATTGGAAAAAAAAGTCAAATATTTACTTGGAAAAACAACAGACCTGGAAAATAGATCTAGGAGAGAGAACCTGAGGATCATCGGACTACCAGAAAATTATGATGAAAAAAAGAGCCTAGATACTATTTTACAGGAAATCATCAAAGAGAACTGCCCAAAAGTAATACAACCAGAAGGGAAAATAGGCATTGAAAGAATTCATCGAACACCTTCTGAAAAAGACCCTAAAATAAAGACTCTGAGGAATATTGTGGCCAAACTTCAGAATTTTCTGACTAAAGAAAAAATTTTACAAGCAGTCAGGAAAAAACAGGAAAAAACTGTTCAAATACCGAGGTGCCACAATAAGGGTCACGCAAGATCTGGCTGCCTCAACATTAAAGGATCGAAGGGCCTGGAATCAGATATTCCAAAAGGCAAAAGAACTTGGAATGCAGCCAAGAATAAACTACCCAGCTAAGCTGAGTATTTTTTCCCACAGAAGAAGATGGACATTTAGTGAAACAGAGGAATTCCATCTGTTTCTAAGGAAAAAAACAGACTTAAACAAAAAATTTGATCTCCAACAACAGGAATCAAGAGAAGTAGAAAAAGGAGAAACTAGACAACATAGTAAAGTAAGAGAATACAGTTCAACCCAACTCCTCCTACAACTACTTCAACAAAGATGAGAAATTAAAGGATACACTGCAAGACTCAAGTGTTTCATTCAAGTCCTCTATCTTCAGAGTCGATGTTCTTTTCACTTGCCATTGTGCTTCCCATGGTCAGGCACACTGTAACATGCCCTTGACTCCTGTGCCTCCAAATCCTGTATTTGGAGTGACCAAATAAATGTCTCCTCCCCAACCCACTCACAAAAAAAAAAAAAAAAAAAAAAAAAAAAAAAGAGAGAGAGAGAGAGAGAGAGAGAGATAGAGCACAGGACCTGGAGTCAAGAAGAACTGAATTCAAATCTAGCCTCACATCCTGCCTAGCCCTGGACAAGTCATTTTACCTTTGACAAAGTGGATCCACTGGATCCACTAGGGAAGATTTCTGCCAAGAAAAGGCCAAATGGGGACAACAAGGGCTGCACAAGGCTGTCACAACTGAGCAACAACCAGAGAGAAGTTTTCCTGATGCCAGGACCAGCCTTCTAGCCACTGTGCCACCCAAAATGCCCTTATTAATATGCCTATTAGCAACCTTTGTTATATATGTTTATTTTAATATGTGCCTATTAACACTTTTATGTTATATATTATGTGTTAATTTTAATATGTGCCTATTAACAATCTTTGTGTTATATGTTATATATTAATTTTAATGTGTGCCTATTAACAATTTTGTATTATCTTAATTTTTAACATATGCCTATTAAAAATTTTTGTTTTATTTAAAAAAAAAAAAGAAGAAGAAGATAACACTTGAGCTGACTTGAAAAGAGCTGAGTATCAGTGAGTTTCTAAGGAAAGCATTCCAACCTCAGAAAAACCAGGCCAAGGCATGGAGGTGGAAAAAGAAAGCCATTTGAATCATTCATTATAAACAACTGGCATATAGGGTGAGATAGAACAATGTTTAATCAGATTTGAAAGATAGGTTAAAATCAGGATGTAAAGGGCTTTAAATGCAAAATTCAAGAATTATATTTTAATCACCAACAAAACCCAACAGCAAGAGATACAAAGAGAAATTCCATTCAGAATAACTGTTGATACCATAAAATATTTGGGAATCTATCTACCAAAGGAAAGTCAGGAATTATATGAGCAAAATTATAAAAAAGTCTCCACACAAATAAAGTCAGACTTAAATAATTGGAAAAATATTAAGTGCTCTTGGATAGGCCGAGCGAATATAATAAAGATGACAATACTTCCTAAACTAATCTATTTATTTAGTGCTATACCAATCAGACTTCCAAGAAAATATTTTAATGATCTAGAAAAAATAACAACAAAATTCATATGGAACAATAAAAAGTCGAGAATCTCAAGGGAATTAATGAAAAAAAAAAATCAAATGAAGGTGGCCTAGCTGTACCTGATCTAAAATCATATTATAAAGCAGCAGTCACCAAAACCATTTGGTATTGGCTAAGAAATAGATTAGTGGATCAGTGGAAAAGGTTAGGTTCACAAGACAGAATAGTCAATTATAGCAATCTAGTGTTTGACAAACCCAAAGATCCTAACTTTTGGGATAAGAATTCATTATTTGATAAAAACTGCTGGGATAACTGGAAATTAGTATGGCAGAAATTAGGCATGGACCCACACTTAACACCATATACCAAGATAAGATCAAAATGGGTCCATGACCTAGGCATAAAGAACGAGATTATAAATAAATAAGAGGAACATAGGGTAGTTTGTCTCTCAGACTTGTGGAGGAGAAAGAAATTTGTGACCAAAGATGAACTAGAGACCATTACTGAGCACAAAACAGAAATTTTTGATTACATCAAATTAAAAAGCCTTTATACAAACAAAACTAATGCAGACAAGATTAGAAGGGAAGCAACAAACTGGGAAAACATCTTCACAGTTAAAGGTTCTGATAAAGGCCTCATTTCCAAAATATATAGAGAACTGACTCAAATTTATAAGAAATCAAGCCATTCTCCAATTAATAAATGGTCAAAGGATATGAACAGACAATTTTCAGATGACAAAATTGAAACTATTACCACTCATATGAAAGACTGTTCCAAATCATTATTGATCAGAGAAATGCAAATTAAGACAACTCTGAGATACCACTACACACCTGTCAGATTGGCTAAGATGACAGGAAAAAATAATGATGAATGTTGGAGGGGATGCGGGAAAACTGGGACACTAATGCATTGTTGGTGGAGTTGTGAACAAATCCAACCATTCTGGAGAGCGATCTGGAATTATGCCCAAAAAATTATCAAATTGTGCATACCCTTTGATCCAGCAGTGTCTCTATTGGGCTTATACCCCAAAGAGATACTAAAGAAGGGAAAGGGACCTGTATGTGCCAAAATGTTTGTAGCAACCCTATTTGTAGTGGCTAGAAACTGGAAAATGAATGGATGCCCATCAATTGGAGAATGGCTGGGTAAATTGTGGTATATGAATGTTATGGAATATTATTGTTCTGTCAGAAATGACCAGCAGGATGAATACAGAGAGGACTGGCGAGACTTACATGAACTGATGCTAAGTGAAATGAGCAGAACCAGGAGATCACTATACACTTCGACAACGATATTGTATGAGGACATATTTTGATGGAAGTGGATTTCTTTGACAAAGAGACCTGATTTTCAATTGATAAATGATGGACAAAAGCAGCTACACCCAAAGAAAGAACACTGGGAAACGAATGTGAACTATCTGCATTTTTGTTTTTCTTCCCGGATTATTTTTACTTTCTGAATCCAATTCTCCCTGTGCAACAAGAGAACTGTTCCGTTCTGCAAACATATATTGTATCTAGGATATACTGCAACATATCTAACATATATAGGACTGCTTGCCATCTAGGGGAGGGGGTGGAAGGAGGGAGGGGAAAAATCGGAAGAGAAACGAGTGCAAGGAATAATGTTGTAAAAAAATTACCCTGGCATGGATTCTGTCAATATGAAGTTATTATTAAATAAAATAAAATAAAATATTAAAAAATAATAATAATAAAGTGCTTTGCATGAGATCTGGGGGGAAAAAAAAGAATTTATATTTTATGCCAGAGTTAATAAGAAACTACTCAAATTTTCTGAAAAGGGGAGTGACAGGGACAGATCTGTGCTTGGGCCTCTTATCAATATGGCAACTGTGGTGCACTGGAGGCTGAACTCAACGCTGGACTCAGGGACGGCAGCATTGTTGCAATAGTGCAGGCAAAAGAAGATGAGCTGCAATAAGCAGAGAGAGAGGGATAAATGTCAAAGATGTGGATACAAAATCTACAAGTCTGGGGGCTGGTTATGAGATTAAGATGAGCTTTGTTTTAGCTACCTATTGTAAGACTGGGATGCCTATGGGGCTATCAAGATGAAGTCATCAAGCAAGGCAGTGTGGAACTCAGAAAAGATCCAAGGGCTGTTAGTGGAGATCTGGGAATCATCTGCTTAGAGCTGATAGTAGAACCCACGGCAGCTGAAGAGACCACCTACAGAGATCAGACACCAAGCTGATTGAAAGGGATCTGGGAATCCGAAAGAAACACCATGGCAAAGCAAATGACATAAAAATCCAGGAAAAAGACAGGATCCAGAAGAAAGGTAGTCAACAGATTCAATCCCTATAAAGAGGTCAAGGTAAACACAGAGAAAAGTCCATTGTATTTAGTAATAAAGATGTATCAAAGTTGAAGGGAACAGTGTGGTCATCAAGGTTGGCCAATCACTCCCTATTTGTCCTTGACCCTACTTCACTGCAGGAATGAATTTTCTCAGTATAAACATTCTTCCATACCAGGAAATAGAATTAAAATGTATCATTTATCTTTGTGACAGCTGAGGCCCCAGCCAGACACAGTACTTCAAGTAACACAGTTCAGTGTTAAACTTAGCTATATCTTTTCTCTTCTCCCTCAATTCCTTCTCCCAAATCTATTTCCACTAAATACAAATGTAACAAAGTATATTAAGTAAGGTAAGCAAATCCCTGTCCCTCCCTATGCCCAGAAGAAAAGGTCTCGGACTTCCATGAAGGAACTCTAGGAGAAAAAGGAAAAAACAGGATTGCTATTTGGAAGTTTCAGCTGCAGTTCAGACAAATCTTAGGCCTGATCCGGGAACTTTCAGAGTCCTGATTCCTTTCCTTAAGTCAAATGACTCCACCTGTGCTACTGTTCTCTCAATTCCATTTGGCTTTCTCCACCTTCTCTTTCTCTAGCTCCATGTTCTTCTGCTCCTCCCTTCAGGAGTTAGTTCACTGAAATAGCCCAGAAAAAGAACCTAACTTTTAAATTTACTCAAGCACTAATGTGCTTGTCACATCACTTGGCATGGCCTTAATCTTCAGCTATACATCTTATTATCTGGTCCCTTTTTATGATTACGTTACTGAAAAACCTTTTCTAATAGAAATCACTGGAGCCTAGTTTCTGTCAAAGGCCACTGAAAACAGCTGAAAAATAAATGGGAGGTGAGAAGGTAGAGGCAAGAATTAAAACAAATTTTGCTGTGTGAAACTGAAGAATGAGGCCAAGTTTTCTAGAGAAAGGGGAAAGGATGGCAGAGGTGACTTAAGAATAGAAAAAAAAATTTGCTATTCAATATAAAAGAGTAGATGTACTGATGTGCAACAGGATACTCCTTGATTTTACTTTTAACTTAATTTCTTCATTTTACCTTAGTTCTTACCTTTCTTGTTTGCCATTCATTTATAGTTTTTTTCCATGCTTAAAGGTACCTAGATTTAAGCCTAGAACCCTTGAAATCAACTTTTAATAGGTCAAATGCATTCCCACTTCACTTCCTCAGATCACAAGCATTGAGAATAGGCCCGCGTTCACTTTGATCTCTCCTATACAAAGGAGCAGCACAGATCCTTCTGCATTAGGGCCTTGCTTAAACATTACTAGAAACAAGGGAAGAATGGTTTCAGATAAAATTCTTTTCCTAGCCTAACCTTAAGACTCTTCAAAGAAGAATGACTACAGTATATATTTAACTAAAAGCAACCATCCATATCATACCAGCTAAGCCAGATATGAGCAGGAAAGCACTACAGTGACAGGTAAAATATTTGCCCACAGTGCAGCATGACAGCTTCAAGATAAAGAAGAACACTTATGAACACCATATCACCTGTCACCAATGAGTTAAGAATAATGTATTATCTTCCAAAGGCAAAAAAGATAAAAGATTTTTAAAAATAAAATCCACTGCTCTAATTGATGTCTTCCATTTGAAAATTTAAATCTGTAATTTGCTGCTTCTGACAGAAAACTCCTCAAAAGCTGGTAGAGAAAATGTATGTCACAATACTATCAATATGGAAGGAACTAAGTAAAATATTATACTCTCATATAAACTTACTACCAAATTCTAGGAAAATATTTTCTAATAGTCAAATCCAAAGATTCCATTGTTTCTTCAATTAAAAGCCAAGGTGATTCACCTAAGGTTTGTTTTTTTCCCCTAAAATTTCATTAGGCTACCACATATATACATACATAGTATGGTTATAAAGTATAAAGACCCATTTTATGGTTTGTTTGTTTTTTTATAATATAGCCTTGTTCCTTTACAGCTGCATATATAGCTTGCATTGAAGGCAAGGGCTGACTAGTATCCAAAGCTCCCAGCACAGGGCCTAACATGTAGCAGTCACTAAATAAATGCTTATAGAATTGAATGGGAATGGATAAATGAGGGACAGAAACAGCTACACCCAAAGAAGGAACACTGGGAAATGAATGTTAACTATTTGCATTTTTGATTTTCTTCCCGAGTTGTTTTTACCTTCTGAATCCAATTCTCCCTGTGCAGCGGGAGAACTGTTCGGTTCTGCAAATATGTATTGTGTCTAGGATATACTGCAACATATTTAACATATATAGGACTGCTTGCCATCTTGGGGGGGAGGGTGGAGGGAGGAAGGGGAAAGGACGAAACATAAGCGAGTGCAAGGGATAATGTTGTAAAAAAATTATCCTGGCATGGATTCTGTCAATACAAAGTTATTATTAAAAATAAAAATTAAATTTAAAAAAATAAAAATAAAAAAAATAAAAAAATAAAAAAAAGAATTGAATGGGGACTGTCCAATCTGCAACAACTTTTGTGGGCTTACTTCCAGAGGAATTCTTTTATGTCTATCCTAATTAAAGAGCACATCCTACCTAAATTTTGAATAGCTCATCACCAGGTGAATTTCTCTGGCCACAGCATTGTATAAAACTACCTCCTGTGGTTGGCAGAGATTGTGACCAGTTAGTAGAAGTAAAACCCACAGGAAAAAAAAAAGCCAGCTCTTTGGAAATAGTGACATAACTAAATCCATCATTTAAAAAGAAAATGAAATTTTAAAAATCCAGCTAGTTAAAATTGCTTTTGTAAAGTAAATGAGAATTATTTGGGGAAAGAGTAAGGGGAAGAAGGGAGAGGAGAAAAGGACACTGAAGGGACAATAAGAATAGAAAGGGCTTGGACCAGTGCCTTCATTGGTGGAGGGAACTCCCTGGAGAGGAATCTCACTCTAACTACAGCCAGATCAGCACCTGCTAGACCACTTCAGAGTCTGAAAGAGCTGCCCAGAGCCCTGAGGATTAAATAACTAGTCAAGAGTCTCAGAGAATGGATTTATGAGGCAAAATTTGAACCCTAATCTTCCCAACTCCCAAAAAGGAAGCTAGCTTCTCCTCAACAAAGCCATGCTACCCCCAAAGGTACCAGCATAGATAGCACTAAATCTTCTACCTTATTTATAATAATTAAATATTGTTCTAATTAATAACTTTAAGGAATTTAGACCACAAAAGAATAAAACCAAATTTGTTTAAGGAAATAAAGTTTACAAAGCACTGTCTTCCTAACAATTCTGCAAATTGATAAAAGGAGTCATTAGCACATGCTGCCTTGCATATAAGATGTCCTTAACATATATGGAATCATCAAAGTGTTAAAAACCCTACTTTGCAGATAAGTAACTGCACTGAGACTCAGGGAGGTTGGCCAGACTAACACAACTAATGGCTGTCAGACCAGGAACTGAACCTCAGGTCTTCTAACTAAAACAATCACTTTTCCCACTAGACAATGATTTTACTTCCTTCTCATCCCCACCATCTATTAATAATAATAATATCCAAACTGTAATGCAGTTAATTCTATATTTAGGATGCAGGATGGCAAAGAGTGGCCATCTTGACTACAGGTGGATCAGTCAGGAACTTACAATTAACATGGCACACCTAAGTGCCTACTAAATGTTTTATCTGTCAACTATTTCTAAGGATCTGCACAAGAAAAGACTATGGGAAAAAAGGGGGAGCTGATGCTTTAAAAGAAAGGACAAAACTTAAAAAATGATTCCATGTGGAGGTTTAGAAAAGGAGAAATTAGAAATGATTTGGAGATTTTAAAGCTAGAAGATTATCAACAGTGATACTTTTTACAGAAAGAGGAAACTTAAGGATAGGAACTGTTTCCACAGGGATGGTTAAGTGGTCTACACTTAGAAGTGGTGGCAGGATTTCCAAAGAAAAAAGGGAAGATAAAAGAAATGGGCCTCAGAAAAGGTTTTAAGAGGAGCCATGAGAAAAGGTCAATGGGCAAGATGCTTAAGAAAGCCTACAACTGGGTTCCCAGGTGAAATCACATGAATAGAGGGATCAGAGAGCACAACACTAAGATGGCACAATAACCCATCATGAGGGTAAAGGTGGCAGAAAATTAGAATTTACAATGGCAGGTTGTAGAGATGAGAAAAGTTTGTCTTACATAGGAAAAAAAGTCCACCAAGAGACTCTGATACCCTCTCCATCCTTTTTCAAATGTTCCATGCTGCAGATGCTTGCCACAAGCCCTCTTTGGCAGCCTTGTGGTCCTGGGCAGGGAGGGAAGGAGTGAAAAGGCACTTCTATTTGTGCCATGATACCCAATAAACTTTAGTTCTCCTGTGGCTCAAGTGACCCATCTGGGGCGGTCTCCCCTAGTCCCAGAGTTTACAGGAAATGTGCCAACATTTCCACCCATGCTAAAGGATTAGTCCAGAACTAAGAATTTTGCAGAGACTATTTGCATTTTAATAGCCAAGGACAAGAACAAGGAAAGAAAGAAGAATGTAGTGGCATCCGTCCTGCATCCCAATGCCCCATTCACTCATGTAATGCCTGAAGCCACCTCTGCCAGCAGCACCAACAGTGACCTCCCAAATAAGAACCTGAGGTGTCGGTCTAGAGAGGTGGCCACTGCTTAAAAGAGGCCAAAGAAAAAGTGAAGACTAAGAAAACCACATTCGATTGGGAGGCAGATTCAGGTTTGAGGGCAAACAGGGGGACTAAGGAGGTAATGGTGTCACACCTGGGGACCCCAAGGAGAAGGGACACGTTTCGTTTTTTCAAGTCAGGAAAAGCCTAGGCCAATGCCTCTATATGGCTGTTGTGTACAAGAAGTTATTTTTCTGTGATGGAATCCTTTAAAAATATCCAATGGCTGAAAAGCCCTTCCTCATTTTTTGTCTCTAACCAGTCCTGTAAGCCCCAGCTCAAATCCCATCTTTTCTCTTCTCCGAGCCTCCAGATTATTTTCTTGCACCATTCTTCTCTATTGAAAACTATGTTGGAAAAGACAATGCTTGAGAACTTGTAGAATATCCGACACTGAACAAAAGAGGGTTTTCTTAGCCCCTCCAATCCATTCTCTTTCTATTCAGTCACCAAAATGATTTTTCTGAACGTGGCCATCTGACTATGTCACCCACTCCCTCAATAAATCCCAGTGACTTCCCATCACTTCCAGGTTCAAATACAAAATTTGATTAGACATTCAAAGTCCTTCATAACTTAGCTACACATACATACACCCTTTTACAATCTTCTTATACCTTCCACCCTCCACCCTCCCAATCCCATATCCTTTTCTCTAAGGATAAGATCAGTATCTTGTTCCACCTCCCTAGGGATATTTTCTCCACCTGTCCCCCATGTTTAGAATGTTCTCCTACATAATTTCTTTCTCATGGATTCCTTCAAATCCCAGCTAAAATCTCACCTTCTGCAGGAAGCTTTTCTCAGTTTATTATTTCCTATTTATCCTGCATAGAGCTTGTTTGTACATATCTGTTTATTTGTAATCTTCCCTCATTAACTATGGGCTCCTTATAGTAGGGTCTGTTGTCTGCCTCAGTTTCAAAACTAGAAAATGGGGATAATAATAGCACTTATCTCCCAGGGTTGTTGTGAAGTTCAAATAAGTTAATTGTAAAACATTTATCACAGTGCCTGGCACATAGAAAATGCTGAGTCTTTACTGACTGAGATTCTGTGGCATATCCATAATGATAGTACTAAATCACAACAAAAGACGTATTTCTGTTATTATAACAACAGTCTAATAGTAGGCATGATCTACATTCAAAATCTAAAACAAACAATACGTATTTTACTATTTATTTAATATTTTATTTTTCTCAATTACATGTAAAACACATTTTAATAATTTTTTTAAACTTTGTGTTCCAACTTCTCTCTTCCTCCCCACTCTGCCCCCCAACTGAAAAGTTAGGCAAAAAATTTCCACAGAAGTCATATTGAAAAGAAAATAGATTCTTACCCCCCCCCCCCACCAAAAAAAAAAAGTTTAAAAAAATGCTTTAATCTATATTCAGACACAATTCTTTCTCTAGGTAAGGATAGCATTTTTCATTATAAGTCCTTCAGAGTACTCTTGGATCATTTTATTGTTGAAAATAGCAAAATCATTCACAGCTGATCATCCCACACACCATTGCTATTACTTGTACACAATACATTTCACATTGCACATAAGCTCATGAAGGGCTCTCAAGGTTTTTCTCAGAGCATCCTGCTTGTCATTTCTTATAGAAAATTATTCCATCATAATCACATACCACAATTTATTCAACCATTCTCCAATTGCTGGGCATCCAACTCAATTTCCAATTTTTTGCCCTGGGAAAAGAGTTGCTATAAAATTTTTGTACACAGAGACCTTTCTTTTTTTTTTTAAATCTCTCTAAACAATACACAGCTGTCTGAAACAATATTCTTAGACTATATACCTCAACAAAACTAATCTAGTTTTTCTTTAAAAATATTTTGGAATCAACCTTGAGCCAACAAAACAAGATGGTTCTTTGTCACAGCTTCCTTTTGTACAAGTCAATTCCTCCTTCAAGCTTCTGAGTACTAGACGGAGACAGGGAAAGAGCCAATGCTGTCTCTCTCTTGCTTAAGTATTCTTGCCTAGCCATGACTAAGGAAACTTTTATGTCAGATATGCTACAAATATCTAAGATCTCAATTCTATTTCAAACCTGAGTCAGGCTTTGTCTTTTATGATTGCAATGGAGAAAGTACAAGGAAAACAATATGAAAGCTCAGAGAAGAGAAAAAAATGGGGTTTGAGCTGGGTCTTTAAAGGATTGTTAGGAATCCAACAGGCAAAATATGAAAAAGGGCTTTCCATACATAATACATTTTTAAAGAAATGCACCCAAAAAAGGTTAACTTTTTTTTTTAATTTTGGCACCTAAAAAACCTTAAGCTGCACTCGTCTGGAAAATTTACTCAAATAGACTATCAAATTTCCTTTTGATCCTAGATGTTTGAGAAATGACTAGTTCAAAGTTATTATTTGGAATGTCTTCCCTCTAATTTAAGGAAAATATTTTACATGGATTCAACAAAGCAAAGGGTAGGAGAGAAATGGACTTTCAAAGAGACAAACCTTTTCACTCTTAGTTCCCATGAATAAAATAAAGGCACAATAGGAAGAAATAAACTATGTAATAAGTTTAGCAAGAGGCCAAAGGAAAGAGCTAGGACACACCCAGATGTCTCCTTATTTCCCAACATTTGCTTTGTAGCAGGTGATTTGCCATTTCAAGCACTTAATTAACATATATAATTTAAGCTTTGAAGTTTCTCCAGAGTATGTAACAGGATACATAAGACCAAGAGAATTTTAACTATTTATTTACCTTATTCCATGGAAGATTGTACTAACAATTTGGATTAAAATTTTAACTGGTCGAATCAAAATACTATAAAATTTTCCAGGACAGAACCTTTTTGTAAAACTAATAGAAAATGTAAAATTCTTAAAATAAAAATCTAATGGGTCCCAATACTTGAAGAAAGTCTATTCAGGGAATTCTAGTACACAACCTTTTTTTTTTTTTTTTTTTTGCTGAGGCAATTGAGGTTAAGTGACTTGCCCAGGGTCACACATTTAGGCAGTGTTAAGTGTCTTGAGACCAGATTTGAACTCAGGTCCTCCTAACTTCAGGGCTGGTGCTCTATCCACTAACCAGATTCCTTTTTTTAAAGTTTTGTTCTTATCTTTTGCTTTTATATTACAATCATTTCCAATCAACCATTCTCTCTGACTACTGCTCTAACCCTCACTATGAACATTCCCTCACAGCAAAGAAAAAGAATTAAGCAAAACAACTTGGGGGAAAAGGGGAGAAGAGAAAAGCAGGGGAGAATGATCCCTTGTGATAACACACGCAACATTCTGCTCTGATAGTCTCTTACCTCACTTCAAAGAAGAGAGATATGTTTTTTTCATCACCTATTTTCCAGGCTTCAAATTAGTTACTGTAATTAATCTAAGTTTGACTGTCTTTTAGCACTGGTTTTCATTTATATTTTACAGTAATTGTAACAGGCATATTCTTGGGAAAAGAATGCTAAGAAAGAAAGAATTCAACTTTATTGGAAATACCAAATACTTAGCTGTCCTAGAAAATTCTTTTTTCTTTATTTTGCATTTAGAGGGAATAGACATTATGACATAACATACAAACCTGCATATGCAGCTAGAACAGAATTTAAATAAAAGGTGACCTGTAAATGACATTTTTTACATATTTAAGTTTTAGATAAAAATTTAAAAATATAAGCCCACTTGTTACTATTTTTAACGTTCTAAAATCTATTATCTACTAATAATTTCTGCCAAAGAGAATATCTATAGAGCCATCATGCTGACTTCGTTGCTGAATGCCTGTGAAACTTGGATGGTCTACCAGCACCATGTCATTTCAATTGCTTCCATTTCAATTGTCTCAGGAAGATTCTGAGGATCACCTGGCAGGATAAGGTCCTTTCTCAAACTAACCTGCCACGCTTTAGAACTCTACTCGCCATGTTGTTTGAATGCCAAACATACATCTGCCTAAAAGACTATCTTAGGGAAAACCCACATATGGCAAATGCTCCCATGAAAATCAGAAGCAGTAATACAAGGAAACTCTCAAGGTCTCTCTGAAGAAATTTGGAATTAATTGTGATATGTGGAAGACACTGACACAAGATTGCCCACCATGGAGTGCCCTAACCAGAGAAGATAACAGTGTCTCAAAGTAAGTATGAGACAAATCCTCTCTAAAGCTATGTCCCACTCTGCCACCCCCCGCACTGCAGGATCATTCTAAGACAAACCATTAAAGACTAATTGTAGGCCTTCACTGGGGGAAGGATAGGGGGCAAGACACCTTCCTCCCATCCACCAAGGAACCAAGATATCAAAAACAGCATGGGCCAGAAGATGCAAGTCAGGCAATCCTATCACTGAGAAATGTATTAATTAGAGATAGAAAGAACCACAGACATCATCTAGAACAACTCATTCATTTTACAAATGAGGAAATGGACTTACTGAGAAGTCATGATATCCCACCTCTGTTTTACAAATGCAGAAACTGAGATTTGGAAAACGACTATTTGTGGTCACTCAAGGTTTCTTAAATTGTGGGTCATGACCCCATATGCGGTTGTTACAAAAAATTTGGCAAAAGCAAAAGGTATCAAATATTCCTCCAAGATTTAATTCTTTATGTAAAAAAACAGTCATCTCAGTATGCAAAATTGCTTTCATCTTTAATACATGGGCCATTAAAAATGACAAATTTGGATTCAAAGAAACATACAAAGAGAAATAAAAATGATGCCATGTAGAGAAAACAGATTCAGGAAAAGTATGTACACTATCATATACATATATGTGATTTATAATTACTTTTATATACCAAAATATGTCATACAGAAAGACAATGAATAGAACACAAAGAAATAACAGAAAAGCTGTTTTTAAAGATATTCAAAATGTTCTTATCTTGTTAAGCTTAAAAATTAAATTTTAGTGATTTAAAAAATTTTGATGGTTTTTAATATGCAATATTTCTTTCCAGTATTTCTAAAAATAAAGGTGAGTTTACAAACCTATCATTACTGTGATAATATAAGGGGAAAAATGTGGTGATTTTCTTCTTTTAAATAAATATAACATAATTCTCTCTGGGTGAATGCTGGTTTCTTGGGGAGGTTTTCTTGTAGGTAGCCTTAGTTGCAGTTGAAAGTAATAATCACCCAAAATGCAGCCAGCTGGTAAAAATGCAAATGTTTATTTTCTCCTTCCAAAATAGCCCAGTTAGTTGAGGCCTATCTCTCTGCTTGGTTCTAAGAGCTCTTACAGCTTTGTCCTTTGCTTCTGCCTCTGCTTTCTTCAGCCTCCAGAGCCAGCACCAAGTTGAATCTGTCTTGCCTCTGAGAGAGGGCTTCTGGCTCTCAATCTCCCAGAGTACTCCTCTCTGACACCAGTCAATGTTCCGAAGTAAAACTCCTCACTCAGAGAGGGCTTCTGGCTGAACTCACTTAACGCTCTCTTCTCAATCTAAATTCAGCTCCACTCTTCACTGGGCCTCTGCTTTCTTCTTATATATCAGAGAGAGGGATTATGGGTTTTCTCCCATAGTGCTCTCTGTCCCTAAGAGCTTCAAGGTAGGTGTGAATTCACAAAGTTACACAGTTAACTTTGTGAATCTCCCATATTTGTGAATTCCAATGAGTAAAGGTATAAACACAAGCATTGTATCAATCAGCTCTACTTAGTACCTTGTTTCAGGTTCTGGCCCAAAACATCTCAACTCTAATGACTTAACAGTTTGTAAAGATTCCAACATCTCCTGCTTTCTTTTGTTTTAGAACATAATGTGGTCATGACCTTCCTGACTTCTCAAGGAGGTGAGAACCCCAAAAAGGTGATCACGCCTTCCCTGACTGCTCAAAAAAAGAGTGAAAACACCATAAAAAGAAGGTGGTCATGCCCTCCCTGACATCTCAAGAAGGGAGATGAAAACACCAAAGGAAATAGGAAGTCAAATCAGATTAGCGGGTTTCTGAAGGGGTTCACTTGAAACAGATACACAGAAAAGAAAGTCAATAGCAACAAAAAACCAGAATTTTTGTTTGAATCCCTCAGAAAAAACAAACCTTGGGGGATGGCAACAATGATTCAGTCTTTCCAGAAATTTTCAAGTCTAAGCAACTATGTAAAGGCATTAAAAGTCATTTTGTACCATGCACATTGAATATAAGACACTTTTTTCTCCCAAATCTTGGTCAATCTGTAAACATTTTTATAACCTGATGGTCTCTGTGATGTAAGGCTGATGTCCTTGTCTCATCTTACATTATGTAATAAATTAAACAAAAGCATAAAATTTCAGAAAATAATTATTCTGTAATCAAGACTGATAATTGTAAAAGATCAAAAAGTCGCTAAACTATGACCTATTCATTACTAACTCATTGAATAAAGAGGTCGAGGAGATTATAAAACAACTCTTGGGATAACAATTTATTTATTTAACTCAGCAACCTTGTACAAAGGCCATGTGGGAATTGAGGACTACCCCTAATTTTTTCATAACTGATCAAGATAGCATTTTAAGTCTGACGTAATCCTAGAATAAACTTCTTTCTTACTAGAAAAATAAAAGGCTACAAAAATTGCTGTGTAAATTCTATACTTTTACCTATACAAACCCTGCTTCACAGCACCATCTATTGGTCACCGTCTGTCTCTACATACAAACTTCCTGTCTCTCCAGAACTACAATACTCAGATTTGACAATTAGGATTCTGAATACCTGGTTTCAAAAATAAAATAAGACTGAAAGTAAGAGATCAAATACATTCAAATGTTTAAAATGTTGCAGACCTGATCAATAAACCAGAAACTTACCCAAGCATCAAATGGCAAGCACTCAAGTGCCTCAAAGAACTCAGGATGAAAATGTTGAAAAGTGGGCCAAAATGTATAACCTGTCATCCCAAATGAGCACTCTGTAGGAAGATAGGTAGATTGCCAAAAAGACAGTGGGAATAACATGCTAGAAGAAGTTGGCAAAATCCTTCTAAAAGGGATGGGGGAGGAAGAAAATAGGATCACTAAGTACTTAATCTATTGGGAGAAAGACATGGTTTATGGATAAAAATAACGCTTTATTTTATATTTAATTTATTCAAATGTCTTTGATGCAAGAAATGTCTGGAGGAATACAGAACAAGTGACTATAATCTGTTTTATGTTTAAAAAAAAAAAAAACCTTTTAAAAATCTGGCAAGTTTCCACAAGCAAGATGAAGCATCACCTTTGAGGAAAAGCGGAAATCTCTAAACAAGAATACAGAAATGGCAGAAGCTGGGTTCAGTGGAATGATGGGCAGTGAATCTCCAGCTTTGCCTCTTTCCTACCTTGGTGACTACAAGGAAATCATCTCATGTAGCTGGCGCTAGGTTCCCTCATCCTTAATAAGAGGTAAACAAGGTGCCCTCAAGTCCTTTTCAGCTCTAAATCTATGGGTTCAGGAGGATGCTTAAGTTTCTATACCCTTTAATCCTTGGAATACCATGGAGAAGAATTCTGCAACTCAGTAGAGTCTCTTACAATAGAGAGTGGACCCAGAGAGCTTTTGATATAGTATGTTACTATTATAGCCTCCAAAGAATTCCAGAGCAGCTCAGCCAAAGGACAACAGAGAATGCTTGTGGGTGGCCATAAGCAAGTGTGTAGCACATTATCAAGGAGGGAATCCAAGTTAGAAAAGTTGTCAGAGAGATATATACTGAAGGGGAAAAAAAGATGAAAGAAAAAACCAACTCCACTGGCATCCATGAATTGTCAAGAGAACTTAAGGTCCCACACACATTAGATAGACCCACCCACCCCCCATAGAGGATTGTGGGAAGCCTAAGACAAGACTTGCACGAAATGGACAGGTATGGATGGATTGCAATTTTGCATTTTTTACAGAATACTAGCATGATGAAAAGTTCTAATTCATTTGAAAAGTAGAATGATGTTGTAATATAGAGTGTCATCAAAAAAATGCAATTTTAGGCTTTAATAATTTCAGAAGTATAAATGCTACAAAATTGTATCGTTAGGAAGTTTAATTATTTAAATTTCTTTTACACATTTACTTGTCAATTTTGAAGAAATTTTAATTTTAACATTACACAGCACCTTGTCATTAAGCTTTGAATTGGGATAATTACTGGAGAATATGGTATTATTAAAAAGTGGATTTGGGAATCACAAAGGAGCTCAGTCTCACTGAAAAAGTGGTATTTGCTATCCTCATACTTTCATCAACAATAATAATAAAGATACAGCCCATTTTCATAAAGTTCTTTGTTAGATGAGAAAGCAGGTATATGAATCAGTATTACTAACAGTAATGAAAATACCAAAATTAACATTATCTCTAATTTCTACATCATAAGCTTAACTGATTTCGTCCTGCATTAATTTAAAAGTGAATCAACTTTTCCTGAGTTAACCTTACAAGTTAACTTGTTATCAAATCCCAAAGGTAAATTGTCTGTTATACAATTAAGTAGAGTGTGATCTCCCTACAAACCCGTTTAGGTACTAAGGAGACAAGAAAATAGATAAGTACCAAAAAAGGAAAAAAATTACCATGCCTTTATTGTCAGAGAAGGGTATTCACTAGCTCTACATGAATGGGTGTGCCTGACTAGCCCCTTTTCTTTACTATAACCAATCATCTTTTTTTCATCCTTAGGAGGCTGTCTATGCTGTAACCAATTGTATTCTTCCCCACCTACCTGTTCTGTACTCCCTCAAACTATATTAAAACCTTAAGGTCTCTGATCTTGATCACATTGCCTCTCAGTTTCCCTTTATCTTTAAATATAACAACACATTCTCAGTTACCTTTGGGGGAGGGGAATACTACAGTACACAATTTCCCCCATTCTCTTGCTATCTTGCTTTCTTTCAGCTATACTAAAAATGAAATTTGTGTCAGGTTTGGTCACTCTTCTCAACTTAAACTTTTCAAGTGCTATTTTCGCCTCCTCAAACAGCACACAAGAGTGATTCCACTGTCAGTACTGAGAATTCTGCTAGTAAAATCCTGTCACTTCTGCTTCCCCCCAGACTCTTATTTGTTAGCCTCCTTCCAGCTATCACCTCCCGTACCATAGCTTTAAGGAGAACAGCTCCCTCTGTGAAGTTTTCTGCAAATTTGCTTTCTCTTCCACCACTTCCTGAACTTCTTTCAAAATGATATTCTGCCTCCAAGATTTTTTTTTTGCAAAGAGCTCACCCTCAAATCAGCACTCCTTGTGGCTGCCAGGCCTCCTGGCTAGAGGAGCTCGAGTGTCTGCTGGCTGAGGCCCTTTCTGGGTTCTCTAGGCCTACTCAGTGTCACTTCTATTTTTAAGGCAAATGAACTCCTGGTGCCCCAGAATGAGTGCTTGCTTGTTAGATGTGAAGACAGGACTGAATTCCACAGGTGACTGTGGGTTTCCACATCTTCAGCAGGAAGAGGACAGTGTTAAAAAGCAAATGACCTCAAAGGTCACTTCTACCTCAAAAATCTATAATCCTGACCTTTGGTAAGAAACAGTTATAATCAAATTCCATGTCTCTTCTTTAATGCATTTCCTATTTCTCCGTGTCAAGTTTGTTCAAACAGGACAGACCAGCCTGGCAACAGTAGGCAGTTCAACTCATCCTCTTTCCTTCTAAGCCGGGTGTTACTTTGCCCTTTCCTTTCACTTATTAAAAGCTCAACTGCACACAAAGAAAGGATTCTGAAATGGCTCCTTAAGTCAATAGCCAATCATTTCAATCTGTTGAGACCTGGTGATTGCATTTTGTAACACTGCTTGGTACTTGCTGTGTCCAGCTTCTTTAGACTTGCTTATGAAATATTAAAAACTAAAGTTTCTTAAAAAAAAAAAAAAAAAACAACTGAAATTTCAATTCCTGGAAGGCTTGTTTTCAGTAAATAGAATACACGACCATCATAGATGGTTTATCAAGGGCTCTTAGGTGGGGGTTCATCATATTGGCTTTTAAAAAATATTTTGATAAGTAAATTTTAATACAATTCTCTTCTTTTGTAATTCTACGTATTTTAATACCTATTTAGAAATACAATTCAGAGAAGTTTCCATAGTTTACAACCAGACTGATTGCCAGAGAAGTCTGACATAAAAAAGGTAAAGAACATCTGTCTCTGCAAGTCTGGGAAATAGAGAACTAGTTAATGGACATGCAGTTATTAAGTGCCTACTATATGACAGTTATCAGACTGGGTGCTAGGAAAACCAATCCAAAAGTGAGATAAACCTACTGGATCTGTATCCCAAAGAGATCATAAAAAAGAAAAAAGGACCCACATGTGCAAAAAATGTTTCTGGCAACCCTTTTTGTAGGGGCAAAGAACTGGAAACTGAGTAGATGCTCACCAGCTGGAGAATGACTGAATAAGTTATGGTATGGAAAGTTATGGAATATTATTGTTCTATAAGAAATGATCAGCAGGATGATTTCAGAGAGGCCTGGAGAGACTTACATGAACTGATGCTAAGTGAAATGAGTAGAACCAGGAGATAATTGTACACAATAACAGCAAGATTATGTGATGATCAATTCTGATGGACATGGCTCTTTTCAACAAGGTGATTCAGGCCTGTTCCATTAGATTTGTGATGCAGAAAGTCATCTGTATCCAGAGAGAGGATTATGGGGACTGAATGTGGATCACAACATGTTATTTTCAACTTATTTGTTGTTTGCCTGCTTTTTTTTCCTTTCTCACTTTTTTTCTTTTTGATCTGATTTTTCTTTTGCAGCATGATAATTTTGGAAATATGTATAGAAGAATTGTACATGTTTAACATATATTGGATTACTTGCTGTCTAAGGGAGGAGGGGAGAGGGAAGGAAGGGAGAAAATTTTGGAATACAAGGTTTTACAAGAGTGAATGTTGAAAATTATCTTTGCATGTATTTTGAAAATAAAACATTTTTAAATACATTGGGATTGAGGAGGAAGTGAGATAAACAGTCCCTGCTATCAAGGACCTTGAATTCTTCTGGGTAATAACAGTATGTTCAAGGATAGGTAAATATAAGCTATGTACAAAAAATACAAAGCAATGGAGAGAACACCACCTAAGAGAATCAGGAAAGTCTCCTAGAGGAGGTGGCACTAAGGCTAAGTCTTGAAAGAGTCTAAAGATTCTTTCAAAGAAGTAACAGTGAGAAGACAGAGCACTGCAGGCTTGAGGAATAGCCTGAACAAAGGAACGGAAGTCAGAGGTGGAATGCTGCATGTGATAAATGATGGCTGAAATAGAGATCACGGTATAATAAATCTCTATATAAAGGCTGGAATCCAATCAGGAAGGGTTTACAATTCTAAAAGAGGAATTTGTACTTTACCCCAAAGGTAATAGAGTACCTTCCTGGAAAGAAGGGTGGAGGATAGGACCTATGTTTTAGGACTGCTCATTTGGTAGCTGTGTGGAGAAGGATCAGGAGGAGATGACCTGGATGCTAGAGGCCACTGAAGATACTCAGCCACAAGTCAGGTAAGAGGTAGTGAGGATCACCTCTAGGAAAGTTGTGGCATTAGAGATGCTGAGGAGTTAGTCCTGATGAGACTTAAAAGGACAGGGCTAAAAAGTAGATCATCTCAAAGGTCCCTTCCATCTCAAAAATCTACACTCCTGTGACTTTTGATAAGAAATAGTTACAATGAATCAATGTAGGAGTTGAATACTGATTGGATGCAAGAGGTGAATGAAAGCATGAAAGGTGATTTTTAGGTTAGAAATCTGAATGAAAGGAAGTATGGTCATATCTGTCTCTGAATCCCAGGTTTCCTTCAACACACATACAGTTCAAGCACTGCCTTCTACACCGAATTTTCCTTGATCCTCTCCCTCCCAAAACTAGCTGGTACTAATTTCAAATATATTAGTTATGTACACGCTTGTATTAGTACAGAAGCCTCCTTCAGAGCAGGAGCTTTTCCTTTTGACTTTGTATTGCTAGTGCTTTACACAGTGTCAAGCACACAGTAGGTGCTTACCAAATGTTTAGCGATTGGAAGAAAGTTTGAGTTTGGACAGGTCATATTAAAAATGCCCATGGAAAACCCCAGTGGAAATGTCAAACAGACAGCTGGAGATGTGGATTCAGAACTCAAAAAAGAGATGAAGGCTGAATATTTTGATTTGGGAATTACTTGCATAAATGTCACAGATGAATCCTTAGGATTTATTAAATTGACCAAGAAAAAGTGTAGAGAGAAAACGAGAAGGTTCAAGACAAAGACCTGGTATACATCCACACATGAGGAAAGGACAAATAAAACTGAGAAAAATCCAAGACAGAAATAGAACCATGACAGAATAGTGTCACAAACATTCCATAGAAGATTTAAGCGTTCCTTCTGCAATCACATAATCAATCAATGCAGGAATAACTCTAATAGCTCTAAGATGAAATTATAGCTATCTATAGTCATATTAAAACAACCATGCTAAATCACTACTGATTAGAGAAATGCAAGTGAAGATACCTCTGAGGTACTACCTCCCATCTATCAGATGTACTAATATGACAAAAAAGGAAAATAACAAATGTTGGAAAAGATGTGGGAAAATTGAAATGAAAATGTATTGTTGCTAGATAGTGTGAACTGACTCAACCATTCTGAAAAGTAATCTAGACCTAAGCCCAGAGGACTATAAAACTCTCTATACTCTTTGAAACAGCAATACTACTACTAGGTTTGCAATCCAAAGAGATCATAAAAAAGGGAAAACAAAAATGTTTATAGCAACCTTTTTTGTGGTGACCAAGAATTGGTAATCGAGAGGGTTCCCATGGCTAAACAAATTATGGTATATGAATATAATGGAATACTGTCATGCTACATGAAAGGATGAGCAGGTAGGTTTCAAAAAAACTCTAGACTTAAATGAACTGATGCTGAGTGAAGTGAGCAGAACAAAGAGAACACTCCCCATAACAACAACACCGTTTGTTGATCATCTGTGATATACTATCTCTTCTCAGCAATACAATGATCTAAGACAATTCCAAAAGACTCATGATGAAAAATGCTACCTTTATTCAGAGAAAGACCTATGAAGTCTGAATGCAGATTGATGTATATTATTTTCATTTTTCCTTTCTCATGGTTTTCAACTTTTGTTACGATTCTTCTTTAACAACTTGACTTATATGGAAATGTTTAACATGTTTGTACATAATATAATAATAACTATATTAGACTGACTGCTGTCTTGAAAAGGGAGGAAAAAGGGAGGGGAAAAAATGAAAATCAAAATCTTATAAAAGTAAATGTTGAAAATTATATTTACATTTATTGGAAAAAATAAAATACTATTAAGTGGGAGGCAGGGGATGAGGTAGGGGGGAGGAATAGATCTAAAGAAAGCCAAACCCAAAGGGAAAAAGTGATTCCACAGCCATTATTAATCATTCTTCAACCTACAAGACATACAGTAAATGAGGTCTCTTGCACCAAGAAAGACAGGAAAAGAACTACCAAGATTTTGCATCTTTGGAGGAACCTTATATTATTTTAAAGTTAAACAAGGTATCTCCCAAGTTTGTTAAAATCATCTATGAAAGCTGCTATACTTTCACTAAATGTATATATCACTGAATATATACTCACTAATGGTAAATTAGAAGACTTATCTAACCCAACTTTTACATTAACCAGCTATATGACCTCAACTCATTTCATCTATCAAAATGGGAATCTGCTCCCTAGGTTACTACAAAAATGAAATAATGTAAAAATACTTTTGAGAAAAGGACATTTACACAAATATGTTAAATGGTACTAAAAATTAAGAGTTAAGTTCAAAAGGTTAAGTATTGACAAACTATGAATAAAATATCCAGTGTTCTTTACTGTAAAAAGTATTGAAATTTTTCTAGAATAAGATACTGAAAGTACATTCCCAAAGCTTAACCAAATTACCAGGAATATTTCAAATATGCCTGCTACAGAAAAAAAGAGGAAGATACTAATAGTGAAACCTTTCATTATAGAATAATGTTTCAAATTAACCTCCAAAAATACTGTTACTCTCAATTACATCTCTCATCTTTTCAACTAAAAATTATCCCTCCAATTTTTTTTCAGAGTACTATCTGATCTTTTTCCTTACCGGTAAACTGGGATAATAGCACCTACTTAACAAAGTTGCCTGAGGACGAAATAGTAATTGCAAAGGACTTAGCACAGCCCGAGACTATAAATTCTCTGAAGAGTAAAGATTTCCCTTTTAAAAAAAAAAAAGTATGTATCTCCAACTTTCAGCATAGTGCCTTTCGTATACACTATAGGGGACTAAGGAAATGTTTTTTAAATGCTGAACTGTTGATATTATTAATAGCCACATCCATATAGTACTCCTTCATTTACTCTTCACAATAACCCTGTAAGGCAGATAAACTACATGAATAATTATTTCCATTCGATTGGGTAATGAAAGAAGGGACCGGGGATATTTGTTCATGGGCACAGAGAGAGTAAATCAATTGGAAGAAACAAGAGCAATGCTTGCTGTTCCCAGGTAGGTCAGCTGAAGAGAGTGTTGTTATCCCATTTTATAATGAGTATTTGATACTTGCCCAAGAAAGTACTATTGCTATTAAGTTGAATTTAAACTCAAACTCTTATTAATCCTCAATTTACAGACAAGGAAACTGAGTAACTTGTCCATAGCAACTAGGTGCCAGAAGCAGGAGTTGAACTCAAGTGTTATTATGACCTGATTGTACAGAAGAGGGAACTCTGGTTGAGAGGAAAAGTTCCAATTTGCCCAAGGTCATGACCTAGCCAACTTTGTCTGAAGCAGGATTTGAACTGAGCCTAGAGGCTGGTCGGGAATCAGAAAGACAGACTTCAGACACTTCCTAGCTGTATGACCCTGGACAAGTCACTTGCCCTGTCCGCTTCATTTCCTCACTTGTAAAAACGGGAATGTAAAAGCTCCTAGCTCCTATGGAGCTGGGAGGTTACGAGGCTGGCGGGTGGCCGCTGGCATTGGGCACTGCCGGAAGCGGGGCGGCTGCTGGGGCCCAAGACCCCCGAGCACGTGGGCGCGCCCCGCAAGCCTCGAGCTTTCCCTGGTCCGCCCGCGCCCCCCAGCTCTCCCCGGCGCCCACCTCGCCCAGGAAGCGGGTGATGTCGTAGACGCGCCCGTGGATCACCATCCACATCTCCTTCTCCGAGTTGTGCTTTGCCACCTCCTCGAGCCGGTAGTAGGTGGTCTCGGCCTCGGGCTCCTTCCCCTCCATGCTGCTGCTGTCGCTGCCACCTTGGACCATCGTAGAGACCCAGAGGCGCCTCCTCCCGGCGGCGAGCCCGATTTCAGGTGGCAAGTTGCGCCCAGTTCCGCCGTGCCGGCTTCCGTATCCGACAGACCATTCCGACTTTGGAGGGCTCGGGGGAAAGCCAATGGACGCGGCGTGGAGGCGGTGGTCCGTTTTGCCTCCACCAATGAAATGTGAAGATGAGCTTTCACCGCAAATGGGGGCGGGTCGAGAAATAACGCTATCCTCGGCTTTCGAGCGAATTTCTGACTCCACTTTCAGATGACCAATCAGGAGCGCCCTTGTGTCTCCCATCCAACCAATAAGAAGCCGTGATTTTGAGACAGAGTCGAAACTCCGGGAATAAGGATGGAGCCGAAGAGCCCACCTGTTCTGACTGCCCTGCGGCCTCAATCAGGACCAATAAAAACGTCCGTAGTCTCCCTTCGAACCAATGAAAAGCCGTGATTCTAAGACAGTGTAGAATAGATTGGGATGAGGGATGCAGGGGGAGTAGGTACCAGCTCCAGCGGAGGCGGCCCTTTGTCACTGATGTGGCTTCCCTCCAATGCCGGTTCCCGGTGGGCCGTACTGTACGTGGGGTCTTCCTCAGCTGCCTAACGCCCCAGTTCCCCGACTTTCCCACTCTTCAGCCCCTGCAAAGTGATGCCCATATTTCACTCCAAGAAAATACCTGTGACTGATGCCTGGTTTTGACCCTGGAGGATAGCGGGTGGAAGGAGGGCTGGTGAAGGGAGAACCCCTGCTGTGCCGGGCTTCAGCCTCCTCCCTCAGTTGGGAGTTTTCCTTTTGTTCCCATCCCCCAGAGACATTTTTAAGTGACCTCAGATATATATAAAATAGATTATATGTATTATTTATATTATATCTAGAAACATACATATATCTAAATCAAACATTTACCAATAATATTTCATAAAGAAATTTAATTTAAAACAGTTCTTTGATAAGCATATAATTTTACTATTAAAGATAAAAAAGGATATTACATAATAATGAGACGGATGTGATTATTTTTACATAAAGAATTAAATCTTAGCAGAATATTTGATGTCTTATTGTTGCTGCTTTAGAATAATATATCAATTAATATATAACAATATATATATTTAATCTAACATAATTCACTTGATTATTAATAATAAATATTAATTAGTATAAGTAATATAATTTAATGATGTGATATACTAAATAATAATGAGGTGCCAAGACCTAGTGGATAGGCACCTGGAGAAATCTGGTTTCAAAGTGTCACCTCTCATTGTGGCTGTGTGATGTTGTGTTTTGGACAAAGACTGATATTCATGACTTGGCACCCATGAGTCCAAGTCTGTGATTAGATTTCAAGGACACTTAAAATACACTTAAATGGAGAAAAAAAAATACATCCTAATTTTCACAACCTCTAATTGAAATTTGTCATTTCCTTCAATTATAAATACAAGTTACAAACTACAACTCTGAAAAGGAATCTATGGGCTTCACTAGACTGACAGACTTTAATGATATTCAAAATAATAAAATGCTACTCTGGGTTGATGACTTACACACACACTAAACCTTGAGTTAGATGCTTTGTCTTCCACTTCTCCCACTCCATTTAAATCAGTGCTTTAAGTCTTACACTGTGCTTTTTTACAACTCTATGAAGTTTTTTGTCAAGTCATTTTAAGTCATGTCTGATTCTTCTTGACCTTAAAGGGTTCCTAAGTAGATGAGTGCAGATATTATTATCTCTATTTTGCAGACTGGTGAAATTAAGTGACTTGCTCAGTTTCACAGCTTGTATTAACCCTGAGATTTGTGCTCCCTTCATCATACCTCGATCATAACTTCTAAAGGAAGAAGATAATTTATAGATAATCTTTTTTTGTTCTGTTGGTTAATGGAGAATTGGTTACCCAAAGGCATATAAGTCATAAGAATCCAAGCCTTTTGACTAGAACATTTTGTTTCTTGCTTCCTCTTATTTCTTCCAGCTGGAGGCCTGAGGTCAGAATTTTGGAATTTAAAGTTTACTAACTTCATTGGATTGACTTAAGCAATTCATTTAAACTTCATGATACCTCTGCCTTCCCACAATTTAAGGACATTAATAAACAGACATTCCAGAGGAAGATGATAAAAGGACTTAAATCTAAGTCATAAATGGATCAATGGAAAGAACTGAGAATGGAAGAAAATGGAAGAAAAAAATGAAGAAAGAATGTGAAAAAAAACTGAAAGAATGAAAGATAAAGAAAAAAATCTCATGAAGAAAAGTCTTAAGAGGTCATGAGAATTGCAAGTGGCTTTGGATAGTTACATACATATTTGCAACTAATGGTTGCCCATCCACAATTTTTGTTGTCTCTTATTTAAAAAAAAATGTTCCTCTTGGGAAGAAAAAGCTTTGCATATTAAATATTGGTTGACTTTGATTCATAATGATATTACTAATGCAAATATTAAATTCTTTGAAAGTACTCAATTAATGTTAATATGCTGAACTCATCATTCAGGTTCCCAGTCTACAGTTATTTATTTTTTTTCTGCCATTTTTTAATTATGGACTTATAGAACCAAAGTTTGGGTTTTTTTTTTTTAAAGGAGTCCTTACAGATTATTAACTCAACTTCCCCAATAATATGAAATAATCTTTTCCACAGTGTTTCGGATGCTATAGGCCATGCTTTGAATACATCCTAATGACAGGAAGCTCATAATCTCACAAAGCAGTGTACAACATTTCTGTGAATCTCTTAATTGTTAGAAAGCTCTTTGTTAAAATGAGCCAGAATTCATATTCCTATTGGTCTTACATATCTTTACCCTTTGGAATAACACAGAATAAACCAAATCTCTTTTTCATGTGACAACCCTTCAATTATATAAAGATCAGTTATCATGTTCCACTTAAGCCCTCTTTTTTTTCCAGGCCAAATTCAAAAATTCAACAAATGTTTTTCTAAGAGGCTACTGTATGCTTTACAATGCTAGAATCTGAGAATACAAAAATAAAATTATTCCTTACATTCAAAGATCTTGCATTTTATTTGAGAATACAACATATACACTGATAAGAAAATACAAAAGAACTAATAAGGAATTATTGAAGTCTGAAAAGAGAAATTAGTACCTAACTTACGCCTGGAAAAAGGGCAAGGATTCTGAGATTCTGAGCTGAGAGTGAATTTCAGGCACAGTAGATCACATTTCTAAATGCTCAAAGGTAGGAACTGGTGTGGTAAGTTCAAGTAAGCTATTATACGTGTTTGCCTGGTCTGTGAAGTGTATGGAGGGGAACCATAATGTTCTCTCTAAAATGTAATGTTCTCTGTTGAGGTTTTCTTGGGGTCTCTGGAGTCAGCCTTCATTTCAGTTCAATAATCACCGCAAATACAGCCAGGTGTTAAAATCCAAATCCTTTATTGTCTCCTTCAAAGTCTTGTCTTCTTTCCTGGGGCCCAGTTAGCTTTCTTAGAGATCTATCTCTCTCCTTGGTTCTGAGAGCTTGAGCTCCTGCCGCCATTCCTTTGTGTCTCTGCTTCTGCCAGCTTCTTGAGGTCCTCCCGAATGTGTTTTGGTTTCTGTGGGGGAGACAGGAGGACCATCACCAACCTCTCTGTCTTCCAGTTCTGATTCTGACTGAGTTTGTCTGAGCTTATATAGTCTCTTATCATAGGTGTGAATCTTGTGGAACTATAGTAAGTACTAAGTACACGTACTGAACTACCATTGTCTTTATCGATTCCACTGACTTACCACCTTGTAAGAATCCTTTGTTTCAAGTTCAGAGTTCTGACCCATAACAGGGAACAGTGTAAAATAAGACAGCAAGGTAATTTGGAGTCACACTATGGAAAGTCCTAAATGGTTAACTAGGAAGTATATAGTTTATCTTAGAAGTTGTTTATCCTTTACTTTAAAAGAGGACCAACAACATCATGGAATGATATCTTGATTTAAATTAAATTGGATTTAAGATTAAAGTGAATTTAAGTGAGGTAGAGTTGTACAAAGTTGTCAGTTTCTCTCTTCCAGAGTCATTATAATCTAGTGGCAAGACAAAATTTGGGACAACTGGCTATGGTCCAGGATGTAAAGAATGGCCTTGGATCTGTCTTATAAATAAAAAAAGAGCAGCTAGTGTCCAAGTGGATAGAGCATCAGGCCTGGAGTCAGGAAAACCTGAGTTAAAATCCAACCTTAGACATTAATAGCTGTGTGACCCTAGGAAAGTCACTTAACTCTGTTTGCTTCAGTTTCCTCATCTGTAAAATGAGTTGGAAAAGGAAATGGCAAACCACTCCATTATCTTTGCCAAGAAAACCCCAAATGGGATTACAAAGAGTCAGATTGAATAACAACAAAAAGAACCAGTTGAAGCAGTGGAATAACAAAAGACTGATGGCTTAGGAAGATTATTTTAATAGCAGTGAATTGTGGTTTAGGGAGGAGAGAGAAGGCTATTACAATGTTCCAGGTAAGTGGTTAAAGCTCTGTACTAGAAATATGGCAACATGAATACAAAAAAAGGGATGGATGTAAGAAGGGGCAAGTAGGACTTGGCATCTAATTGGACAGATGAAGGGAAAAAGTAGTAGTAGTCAAAGAGAGTCAACTCCAGAGTTTGAAACCAAGAATGGTAGTGCTATTGAGAGTGGTTTGTTGGAAAGGCTATTTAAGAAGACAGATGACAGTCAGTTTTGAATGTGTTAAGCTGGAATTGTCAGGGAAATTTTCAGCTAGATAATGCCTGGAAGATGGCATAATGGTTGACAATGGTGCTCATATATAGATTTGGGAGACACTTTTGTAAAGATAATAATGGGATTAGGTAAGAATCACCAAAAGAGAAAGTGTAGAGGGAGTAGAGAAGGTAAGGTACTATTGGGAAAGGATGTGAATTAGTTCAATTCTAGATCTCCAAGAATGGAAATGCAGCTCCATACTCCTTAAATGAAATTGTAGTGTTTTTTGACACCTACAAACCACTAATGGTATATACATATAAACAAGATATAAGACTATGTTTGCTAGTCAGCTTCTCTGAATACTTAACTTCTCAGTTGAACTCTCCATTGTCTGAGAAACATAGCAACACATATGGTGGTATCCACTCTGCTCAGAACTGCAGAATAATTTCAAGTAGCAATTGAAATTAGAGGTAATAGGGTTTTATACTTAGTAAGGCAAAAGAGGCTTAATGTTTTCTCCAATTTACCAACCTAGGGATGGCAGACACTAAGTGTCTTCTGATTATACTAATTATGAATAATCCAAATAAGGCTGCATGAATAAAATTTTGTTTCTATCCAGGTATTTATCAGTTTTTCTGTGTATTCCTCCTTCTCTTTGAAGGATCTGGTCTGGCTTAAATGCCCTAGGATAGCAGAGTGAAATAAAGACCTATTCCCCAATTCAGAAGTTCTTAACATGGTTTGTGTCATAAAGCCCTTTGGCAATATGGAGGCAGCCTTCATTTCAGTTCAATAATCACCACAAGTGATTACTATTGTTATTACTTTTTAATGTCTTTTAAATCACTGGTGGTCTAGAGTCTTGTTGCTTAATATGTAGGTTATGATAACGTTCCAAATGGTCTTTCTGTGTCCAGTCTCTTCAGGGAGACTTTCTAATTCATTTTTTATAGTACTCTCAGATTAATCTTCCTAAAATATGGTTTTGTATAAGTAACAAACACTCTCCCTAAGACAAAAACTTCCTTATTGCCTTTAAGATAAAATCCAGATTTCTTGCCTGATATTCAAGGTCCTCCACAGTCCAGTTCCTAAAGGTCGATACCCTTCCAACTTTTTCCTCCTTTTAGCACTAGTTCACCCACTCACAGAGGCCATAAGTTCCTTTTTTCCTCCATTATATTACTGTATCTTAGGCATGTTCTCCACCATCCTTTTTTATCTAATTAACTCCTATATTTTTTCCTAGCATAGCTAGATAAAGGATTTATTAAGCATTTATTTTTGAGGCTGCAGGCACATAAAAAGGGGAGGGGCTTTGAAGGGTGAAGTCAAATGCTTCTTTGTGACTCCAGAATTTTCAAGGCCTTTAGTAAGAAGAATCTCCCTACCTTTCCCCAGTCTGCAGAAATTTATGTAACTGAAAACTATAGAAACTAAATTTGTGGCTGAAATATAATTTCTCTACTGTGAATTTTCAAACTGAAGTTTGAGTATTTCATATTAGTTTATATGAGTTTTGGGATACTTTTCCGTAGAATTTGTTTCAAAAGGATTTTTTTAAATGAGTTTGCAGTTTAAATTTATCTACTACTTTAGAACTGCCTATTATTATTTTTTTTCCTAGAAATTTGTTTAAATCAGAGAATAACTTAAAAGTAAAAAAAAAAAAAATTGCTCTTCTATCTTCTTCTCCTCAGCCCACCCCCACTGCTGCTATCATTGCTTAAGGATATAGGTTCACCAATTCTTTCTTCCATCTCCTATCCTTTCGCCCACATGGCTGATGTGAAGCTAATATGAAGTTCTGCAAAAACCTCCAGATCTCTCTAGGTACTAGTGAGAAAGAGTTGAAGAAGGTTAATAAAAAGTTGGTCAAAGTTCCCCAATTGATAAATGGTTAAAGAATATGAACAGGCAATTTTCTGATGAAGAAATTAAAGTTATGTATAGTTGTATTGAAAAAAAAAAAAAGCTTTAAATCACCATTGATTAGAGAAATACAAATTAAAACAGCTCTGAGGTACCACCTCATATTTATCAGATTGGCTAATTTCAGAAAAAGCTGTGGGAAAATTGGAATAGTAATTTCCATTGTTGGTGAAGTTGTGAATTAATTCAGTCTTCCTAGAGAGAATTTGGAACTAAGCCCAAAGGTCAATCAAACTGTGCATATCCTTTGAAACAGCTATACCACTACTAGGTCTATATCCCAAAAAGATCATTAAAAAAGGGAAAGGACCTACATGTACAAAAATATTTATATCAGCTCTTTTTGTGGTAACAAAGAATTGGAAACTGAAGGAATGCTCATGTGAGCAATGGCTGAACAAATTATGGTATACGAATGTAATGGAATAGTATTGAGCTATGAGAAATGATGAGCAGGTTGATTTCAGAAAAACCTGGAAAGGCACCTGAACAGATACTGATAGAGTAAAGTAAGCAGAACCAGGAAAAAGAATAACAGACATAGTAATAGCAAAATTGTGTGATGACCAACTATGAATGAATTAGATCTTTGCAGAAAAACTGATCCAAGATGTGAGGATTGAGTGGTGATTTAATTTCCACAGAGTTTTCAAAAATTGAATTGGAGAAATGAAACTTAAGTTAGAAAATTGAAACCTACAAAATGGGAGACTGGGAGCCACAAGGAAATCAAACAATGTATTCAAAGATGGAGGTTTTAGTTTTAAAAAGGAACCTTCAAGACTTTGCCCCTTTCCCTTTCTTTGGTTATCTTCCCCAAAAGAATATAAACTCCTTAGGGACAGGAACTGACTTGAGTAATAAGGGTGGAGATTCATACTTTTGTAACACTCAATTAATGGGAATTCTGAAGAGAGATATTTGCTTCAGGATAGAAAATAAAAGACTGCCTTTTGCAGTTTCAAAAACTTACCTACTAGCTTAGGTACCCATTCTTGCAAGAATGTAAAATAAAATCTTTCCCAGCATTCATCAGTGAGTCAGTGAAGTTCTTGGTAAGATATTTTGTTTTTTACCAAGACAGTTTCAAAAGATTCATAATGGAAAATGTTAGAGAAATAACTAAAGAATCTGAATGCAAATAATTTCACTTTGGTTTTTTTTTTAATTCTATCTTGTTTTTCCCTTTTGTTCTGATTCTTCTTTCACAATATGACTAATGAAGAAATATGTTTAAATGATTGCACATGTATAGTCTATATTAGATTTCTTGCTGTCTTGGGGAAGGAGAATGATAAGGGAAGAGGATGAAATAATTTGGAATTCAAAATCTTATAAAAATGAATATTGAAAACTATTTTTACATGTAATTGAGAAAAAAATACTATTTAAAAAAATTTAAAAGTTGGCCAAGAAATACCGGGCTGATAAGAACCCAAATGCAGGGAATAAGTTCAAAGAAATAAGTTTTATACATAAATTTTTATGAAACCCTGAGAAATGGGAGATACATCATCAATAATGAAAAGTAAGGCCTTTAAGAATATAATGTAGGGATGGCGATATGGATGATATTTTTTCTCATATTTTTGGTGGACCATTCTTCAGTTTTTTGGGTAATCAATAGAAATTGAAATGTTAGAGGAAGAGGGTAAGACCAATGTATACACTCAAGGTGTCTAAGGAAGATTTTAATAATGGAAAGACCACCAAAATACAACTTGGCAAAAATGTTCCTTGTAGTACATCTAGCAGCCAAGGTGGCAAGATAGGAAGTTGTTCACAAATGTAGTACATGTTGGGGTTAAAATATACAAATATAATAAATAAGACGGAAAGCTCCTGAAATGATAAAGCAGATGAATTCTATGTATTCCAATTGTAATGAAGAAAGAGAAATAATGAGAAGGATTGTTGCAAAAAATGTTAAGGAAAGAAGGTGATAAAAGAAGTAAGATTCTTGAATTGCACAAGTTTAACCCATATTGGATTATTTGCTCTCTAAGAGAAGGGAAAAGGAAGGAGGGATGGAGAAAATTTTGGAACACAAGGGGTTTTTTGGTTTGTTTGTTTTTTAAAAACATTTCCATATTTGTCATTTTATGCAAGAAAAATCGGACTAAAGGAGGGGAATATCATGAGAAAGAAAAAGCAAACAAACAAAGGTGAAAATAGTATGTTTTGATCCATATTCAGTCTCCATAGTACTCTCTCTGGATAAAGGTAGAACTCTCCATCATAAGTCTATTGGAATTAGCCTGAATCATCTCAATGTTGAAAAGAACCACGTCCATCAGAATTGATCATCTTGTTGCTATGTACAATGTTCTCTGGGTTCTACTCACTTTACTTAGCATCAGTTCATATAAGTCTCTCCAGACCTT
The DNA here is from genome assembly GCF_016432865.1 of Antechinus flavipes. Taxonomy (NCBI): domain Eukaryota; kingdom Metazoa; phylum Chordata; class Mammalia; order Dasyuromorphia; family Dasyuridae; genus Antechinus; species Antechinus flavipes. Next base: position 48,075,711 of record NC_067399.1, read on the forward strand.
TCTGAAATCATGCTGTTGATCATTTCTTATAGAATAGTAATATTCCATAACATTCATATACCATAACCTATTTAGCCCTTCCCCAACTGATGGGCATCCACTCAGTTTCCCTTCTTTAACATTATAAAAAGGGCTGCTACAAACATTTTTACACTTGTGGGTCCTTTTCCTTTTTTATGATCTTGGGATACAGACCCAGTAGAAATACTACTGGATTAAAGGGTATGCACATTTTCATAGCCTTTTGGGCATAATACCAAATTGCCTTATAGAACGATAAGATCAGTAGTGTGCCAGTTTTCCCATATCCCCTCCAACATTCCTCATTAACTTTTCCTGTCATCTTAGCCAATCTGAGAGGTATGTAGTGGTATCTCAGAGTTGTCTTAATTTGCATTTCTCTGATCAATAATGATTTAGAGCATTTTTTCATACCCTTTTTCAACCATAGAAATGGTTTTAATTTCTTCATCTGAAAATTATCTGTTCATATCTTTTGACCATTTATCAATTGGAGAATAGCTTATGTTCTTATAAATTTGAGTCAATCCTCTATATGTTTTAGAAATGAGGCCTTTATCAGAACCTTTGGATGTAAAATTTTCCCCAGCTTTCTGCTTCTCTCCAAATATTGACTGCATTGGTTTTGTTTGTACAAAACCTTTTTAATTTAATATAATCAATTATACATTTTGCATTTCATAATATACTCTAGCTCTTCTTTGGCCATAATTTTCTTCCTTTTCCTTAATTCTGAGAGGTAGACTATCCTTTGTTCTCCAAATTTGCTTATAGTATATGTCTAAATCTTTATGTCTAAATCATGACTCCATTTCAACCATATTTTGCTATATAGGGTGTTAGATGCTGGTTAATGTTTTTGTTTGTTTATTTGTTTTGTTTTTGTTTTTGTTTTGTTTTTTTAATAACTTTTTATTGATAGAACCCATGCCAGGGTAATTTTTTACAGCATTATCCCTTGCATTCACTTCTGTTCCAATTTTTCCCCTCCCTCCCTCCACCCCCTCCCCCAGATGGCAAGCAGTCCTTTACATGTTGAATAGGTTACAGTATATCCTAGATATAATATATGTGTGCAGAACCGAAGTTTTCTTGTTGCACAGGGAGAATTGAATTCAGAAGGTATAAATAACCCGGGAAGAAAAACAAAAATGCAAGCAGTTTATGTTCATTTCCCAGTGTTCTTTCTTTGGGTGTAGCTGCTTCTGTCCATCTTTGATCAATTGAAACTGAATTAGCTCTCTTTATTGAAGAGATCCACTTCCATCAGAATACATCCTCAAACAGTATCATTGTTGAGGTATATAATGATCTCCTGGTTCTGCTCATTTCACTTAGCATCAGTTCATGTAAGTCTCGCCAGTCCTCTCTGTATTCATCCTGCTGGTCATTCCTTACAGAACAATAATATTTCATAATGTTCATATACCACAATTTACTCAGCCATTCTCCAATTGATGGGCATCCTTTCATTTTCCAGCTTCTAGCCACTATAAACAGGGCTGCCACAAACATTTTGGCACATACAGGTCCCTTTCCCTGTTTTAGTATCTCTTTGGGCTATAAGCCCAGTAGAAACACTGCTGGATCAAAGGATATGCACAGTTTGATAACTTTTTGAGCATAGTTCCAAATTGATGCTGGTTAATGTTGAGCAGTTTTTCATATGAGTATAAATGACTTTAATTTCTTCATCTGAAAAGTGTCTGGGTTTTGTAAAAGTGAATATTGAAAACTATCTTTGCATACATTTGGAAAAAAATTTTTAAAAAACTATTTAAAAAAGAGAGAAAGAGAAGATTCTTGAAGTCCATATAGATAAAGTCATGAAACATGGACAGGGAACTGCATTTGCTGGAGTTGCAGAACAAGTCCCAGGAGTGGACCCAAAAGACATTGTACTTCTGCTAAAAGAAAAAGGGCATGAGATATTCCAAAGAGTTGGAAATAATTTACATATGGAAGCTCTATGTGGATTTCAGTTCTCACTCAAATACCTGTCAGATTGTGGTAAAATATCCACCTGACAAAGTAATGGAAACAGGCTGTGTCCATGTAGTTTGAAGAAAAGGAATGGCACAATATTATGATCCCTTTGAAAAAGGTGATCTTTACATTATGTTTGATGAGCAGTTTCCTAAAAATTGGATGAGGTTAAGGAATCTTTCTGAACTTGCAGACCTTCTTACAGGTAGACACAAAGTTTCTAGTGTGCTTAATAGCACTCAAGTTCCACAAGTGGTCAGAAAAAGGAGGCTTATAATAATAGCTTTGATGAGGAAAGTAGCCATCATGGATCTGGAGTACAATGTGCTCACCAGAAAAAACATTGCTTAAAAAACAAAAAGGAAAGAAAAAGTTGCATAAGAGGAAATACTGTCCAGTTTTGCTTGATTTGTTCTCAGTAATCCAGATACATCCAGACATGTTATATGTGTAACTTTTAAATGGACTATATAGTGTCTACAGAGAGTATATAATTTAGTATGTAACTAAATTTACATTTAATTTAATTACATTTTTTGTCATTGTAAATTATATTATAAATGTAAATTACATTTACATTTACAAAATTCTACATCTTCATTTTGACTGTTCTGGAACAGAATAAAGCACTCAAAAGGACAAGAAGATTCCCTTTCATATGAATCCTTAATTTCAGTACTGGTATCTATGCTTGATTTTTATAGTTGCTAAGAATTTTTTTTCCCTGTTTTAAATTCAAATCGTACATTGTAAAGTTTGTGTACAATTTGTCCTGAGGCTTTGTATTTGGCTGCACTTGTATAAGGTGCTATGAATAAAATTGAAAATTTCATAATCTCTATCATTTAGATACCTGGACAATGGACTTTGCACACAATGTTTTGGGAGTGGAAAAAGAACAATGAAAAACTATATTGGAAGTGGTAAAATGTTAGGGTAAAAATTTTGTTTTGTTTTGTTTTTTACCATCTTGTATAAGTTTTTGAAATAAGTAATAGAAACAGTTGGTGGAAATTATTCCCATATGTCACATTTTTAGAGGGCTGCATACTCATTGAGAAGGGAATAAAACAAATTGTTCTGTTTCTTAAACAATTCTTTAAAAAAATAAAAAACTCATTGGTATAAAGTTTTTGTGCTTTAAGCACCTGCCCATTTTGTATTTATAAATGACATAAGTTGGAAGTTGGTAGAAACTGGTTTTATTGATATAAAAAAATGAGAGTTTGTAGTGTGTGTCAGCCAAGGCAATCTAAGTTATATAACTACTAAGTCTTGATCCTCTTAGTAATGCTGGCCAGGTTAATGCCTTTTTTTACTCCCTTTTCATAGGGCTCAACTAAGGTTACATCAAATCACTAGTAGAACCATGTCTACAAAGAATCTGTTACAGCAGTATTCATAAATGTTCTGTAAGTTAATACTGCTCTGTCTTCCACTTTTTCCACTGAATATTTAAAACAGGAGGAGCAATGATTGTTCCTAGTATTTCAGAAAAAGTAAGAAAGTTTAAGTAAGAGAAATTGGGTAAAACTATATGACATGAAGGTGTAAAAAAAGGTTTTGAAGTTATTACCTTTCTGTTCTTTCTGTGGAGACTTTTTTATAATTTTGCTCATATAATTCCTGACTTTCCTTTGGTAGATAGATTCCCAAATATTTTATGGTATCAACAGTTATTCTGAATGGAATTTCTCTTTGTATCTCTTGCTGTTGGGTTTTGTTGGTGATGTATAAAAATGCTGAGGATTTATGGGGATTTATTTTGTAGCCAGCTACTTTGCTAAAATTATGAATTATTTCCAATAGCTTTTTGGTAGAATCTCTGGGGTTCTCTAGGTATACCATCATATCATCTGCAAAGAGTGATAGTTTGGTTTCCTCATTGCCTACTCTAATTCTTTTTATATCTTTCTCGACTCTTATTGCCGAGGCTAGTGTTTCTAATACGATATTAAATAATAATGGTGATAGTGGGCAACCTTGCTTCACTCCAGATCTTACTGGGAAAGGTTCCAGTTTTTCCCCATTGCATATGATGCTTACTGATGGTTTTAAATATATGCTCCTGACTATTTTAAGGAAAAGTCCATTTATTCCTATGCTCTCAAGTGTTTTTATTAGGAATGGATGTTGGATTTTATCAAATGCTTTTTCTGCATCTATTGAGATGATCATGTGGTTTTTGTTTGTTTGGTTATTGATATAGTCAATTATGCTAATAGTTTTCCTAATATTGAACCAGCTCTGCATTCCTGGTATAAATCCTACTTGGTCATAGTGTATTATCCTGGTGACAATTTTCTGTAATCTTTTTGCTAATATTTTATTTAAGATTTTAGCATCAATATTCATTAGGGAGATTGGTCTATAATTTTCTTTCTCTGTTTTCAGCCTACCTGGTTTAGGTATCAGTACCATATCTGTGTCATAAAAGGAGTTTGGTAGGACTCCTTCAATCCCTATTTTTTCAAATAGTTTATATAACATTGGAGTTAATTGTTCTTTAAATGTTTGGTAGAATTCACATGTAAATCCATCTGGTCCTGGGGATTTTTTCTTAGGGAGTTGATTGATAGTTTGTTCTATTTCTTTTTCTGAGATGGGACTGTTTAGGATATTTACTTCTTCCTCTGTTAGTTTGGGCAAGCTGTATTTTTGGAGGTATTTTTCTATTTCATTTAAGTTGTCGAATTTATTGGCATAAAGTTGGGCAAAGTAACTCCTAATTATTGCTCTAATTTCCTCTTCGTTAGTGGTGAGTTCTCCCTTTTCATTTTTAAGACTAACAATTTGATTTTCCTCTTTCCTTTTTTTAATCAGATTTACTAAGGGTTTGTCTATTTTGTTGGTTTTTTCATAGAACCAACTCTTAGTTTTATTAATCAATTCAATAGTTTTTTTACTTTCAATTTTATTGATCTCACCTTTTACTTTTAGAATTTCAAGTTTAGTGTTTGACTGGGGGTTTTTAATTTGTTCCTTTTCTAGCATTTTTAATTGCAAACCCAATTCATTGACCTTCTCTTTCTCTATTTTATACAAATAGGCCTCTAGAGATATGAAATTTCCCCTTATTACCGCTTTGGCTGCATCCCATACATTTTGGTATGATGTCTCATTATTATCGTTTTCTTGGGTGAAGTTATTAATTATGTCTATGATTTGCTGTTTCACCCAATCATTCTTTAGTATGAGATTATTTAGTTTCCAATTATTTTTTGGTCTACTTCCCCCTGCTTTTTTGTTGAATGTAATTTTCATTGCATCGTGGTCTGAAAAGGATGCATTTACTATTTCTGCCTTACTACATTTGAGTTTGAGGTTTTTATGTCCTAATATATGGTCAATTTTTGTATAGGTTCCATGAACTGCTGAAAAGAAAGTGTATTCCTTTCTGTCTCCATTACATTTTCTCCAGAGATCTATCATATCTAACTTTTCTAGTATTCTATTTACCTCTTTGACTTCTTTCTTATTTATTTTGTGGTTTGATTTATCTAATTCTGAGAGTGCAAGGTTAAGATCTCCCACTATTATAGTTTTACTGTCTATTTCTTCTTGCAGCTCTCTTAGTTTCTCTTTTAAGAATTTAGATGCTACCCCACTTGGTGCATATATGTTTAATATAGATAGTGCGTCATTATCCATGCTACCCTTTAGCAAGATATAGTGTCCTTCCTTATCTCTTTTAATTAGGTCAATTTTTGCTTTAGCTTGATCTGAGATCAGGATGGCTACCCCTGCTTTTTTGACTTCACCTGAAGCATAGTAGATTTTGCTCCAACCTTTTACCTTTAACCTGCATGTATCTCCCCGCTTCAGGTGTGTTTCCTGTAAACAACATATTGTAGGATTCTGGCTTTTAATCCATTCTGCTAACCGCTTCCTCTTTATGGGGGAGTTTACCCCGTTCACGTTTATGGTTAGAATGACCAATTCTGTATTACTTGCCATCTTGTTAACCCCGGTTTATGCTTTCCTCCCTTCTTTCCCCTTTCCCCCCCTTCCAAGTATTAAGCTTGTGAGCACCCCTTGCTTCTCACAGCCCTCCCTTTTTAGTGTCCCTCCCCCCGCCTTAGAGTTCCTCCCCCTATCTTACCCTTTTCCCTCCCAGTTCCCGTATTCCCTTCCGCTTAGCTTATTCCTTCCCTTTCCACTTTTCCCTTCTCATTTTTCAATGAGATGGGAGAAGTTTCACCATAGATTGAATATGTCTTAAGATTTTTCACTTAAAGCCAATTCTGAAGGCAGTAAGATACCCACTATATTCATCCCCCTCCATTCTTTCTCTCAGATATAATAGGTTTCCTATGCCTCTTCATGAGATGTACTACCCCCACTTTACCCTTTTTCTGGTACAATGTCCTTTCCACATCAATTTCTAGAACAAGGTATACATGTATTCTTTATACATCTATATAGTCAAAATATAGTTCCCAAGATTAATCTTTACCTTTTTAGATTTCTCTTGAGTTCTATATTTGTAGATCAAACTTTTTGTTAAGTTCTGGTTTTTTCATCAGAAATAGATGAAATTCGCTTACTTCGTTGAATGTCCATCTTCTTCCCTGGAAAAAGATGCTCATTCTCACTGGGTAAGTTATTTTTGGTTGCATACCAAGTTCCTTAGCCTTTCGGAATATCATATTCCAGGCCCTTCGATCTTTTAATGTGGATGCTGCCAGATCCTGGGTGATCCTTATTGTGGCTCCTTGATACTTGAATTGGGTTTTTCTAGCTGCTTGCAATATTTTTTCTTTCATCTGAGGGTTCTGGCATTTGGCCACTATATTCCTTGGTGTTTTGATTTTAGGATCCCTTTCAGTGGGTGATCGATGAATCCTTTCAATGTTTATTTTTTCCTCTGTTCCTATGACTTCTGGGCAGTTCTCTTTGATAATTTCCTGGAAGACAGTGTCCAGGCTCTTTTTTTCATCATGTTTTTCTGGGAGTCCAATGATTCTCAGATTGTCTCTCCTGGATCTGTTTTCCAGGTCTGTTGTCTTCCCCAGAAGGTATTTCACATTTTTCTCCATTGTTTGATTTTTTTGGATTTGCTTGACTGATTCTTCTTGTCTCCTCGAGTCATTCAATTCCACTTGTTCAATTCTGATTTTCAGTGAAGTATTCTCTTCACTCACTTTTTTAAAATCTTTCTCTAATTGTCCCATTGAGTTTTTTTGTTCTGTGGAATTTTTTTCCATTTCGCCAATTTTGTTTTTTAGAGAGCTGTTTTCTGTTTCCAGTTCACTAATCCTATTTTTCAAGGATTTTACTTCTTTATCCACTCTCTCTTTAACTTTCTCCAGGCTCTTTTGCCAAGCCTCCCTCTCCTTTTCCCAAGCCTCACTCTGCTTTCCCCATTTTTCTTCTAGCTCCCTTGTGAGAGCCTTTTTAATCACTTCTATGAGGTTCATCTGTGCTGAGGAACAGACAATCTCCTCCTTTGGGGATTCACCTGGGGACTGCCTGTTTTTAGTCTCCTCAGGATTTAGAGTCTGCTCTCTATCTGTGTAGAAGCTGTCAAGGGTTAAAGTCCTCTTCAGCTTCTTGCTCATTCTGTCTATTAATCAGAGACAAACTACCAAAGAAAAACAGAAAAAACTGGAGTCTTTCTTTGGGGGGGGGGGGGGGGGGCTGGGTGTGTTATCGAGCTTCCTCTACAGACTGCAGGGGGCAGCAGTGAGGCACTAGCAGGACTGTGCTGCGCCTGTGCTCTGAGATCCCAAAGCGTGCTGAGTCACTGAGGGGGGGAAGGGGGGGCGGCCAGGTCCTGAGAGACTCCAGCTGTTTGGGGTTGTATTCTTCAACCCCGGTGTTTTTAGCTTCTCTGCTGGGCTGTTGACTTGCTGCCGGAGGAAAGTATCCACACCTGTAGCGAAGCTCTCCCCGCAGAAACGGCTACGATCACTCTCCACCCCCTCTCCAGTCTGCTCCTGTGCCCTCACTGCCGCTGCCCGCCGCCTGCGCCCGATCTAAAACCGCCCCAGCCCTCCAGTAAAGACAGACCTTTCTTGGCGGATCTCAAGGATGGCTTCTCTTGGTAACTATTTGTGGGTTTTTTTCAGTCAAGCATTGATTCAGAGGCTTGTAATGAAATGGATAGTGAGAGAAAGCGTGGAGCTTATGCAGCTGTGAGCCTCCTCTCCGCCATCTTCAGGAATCTTTCTGTTCTTTCTTTTCTTTGACCCAGCCCAAGTAGAAAATCCCCCAGGAACCTCACAGATAAGGATAACTTAAGGTGTTCTTTCCTTTATGGTACATTACTATCATTATTATTATCCACTTTAAAGACAATCTAATCCTATTCCTTTAATAGTTGAATTCATAATATAGCAATATCCAGATTAAAAGAAAAAAAATTTTAAAGAAAAGGTTTTACTTTTTTCCCCAAGTAGATATTAATTGAACACACTGATTTGAGAAGAAAAGGTAGAAGTCAAATTATCTATCACATCAATTAATAGGTTCTCTACATGGGACACATAGGAAAGGACATGAAATAAAGCCAAACTATTGTACTATACACTCATCAGCCTGGCTTGTCAAGACATTGGATTCCTTAATTCTAAGATTTAGCAAGATCTGAAGGAGTGAAAATTTCAGGAAAAATTCCTGATGATAACCTTTACGTGAAAATTTAATTATTGTCCAATATCCAATAACATCCACTGCACCAAAGAAATAATGCCAGCTTTGCCTAGAAACCAAGAAAATAGTTTTTTTATCCAAGGTTACTTTCCCATAAAAACTGAATAAAGGAAATACAGTAACTTAATATTAAAGGTATAGCCTTGCCAATAAAATTTTTAAAACAGTGGGAGGGAAAAGTAAGTGAAATTTAATTTGGAAAAATGTTTGTGTTACCACTGTATTTTCTTCTGTGAATGATACAAAAGAACTTAATAACTTGGGTAAACTAGAAGCAAAAGTATTGGAATAGACCACTTATCTATAAGTTTTTAAAACCCTTAATGAAATGGAAATATGAAGTAGAAATATGAAAGATTTGGGAGAGCACAATGGTTCAATCAATGTGAATTGAATCAGTCAGGTCAGATATTTATCACAGGTTACAAAGATTTACCGTTTATTATGTGAAATAGCTCACAAGCTCATTTGTTATGTGAAATAGCCAGATATAGTTAGGCAAGGCAGAATCATAGGTGATTAAGATGTGCTATTGAGGGAATGGCTTTTAATAATTCAGAGGGAGGAGGGAGAAATAAAGGTAGCATCTAAATGTATAATGAAACAGATTGAGACTGTCTCAAATATGCTAACAAGATAGTCTGGGGAAACTAACCTCCTTTTATATGTGATTATGGTTAATAAAGTTCATATTATAACTGTTAACTATGCTGATAAAACATTATGGGAAAGTTGACCTTTTTTGTAAGCAATTATAATTGATAACAGGAATAGAGTGAGCTTATATTAGCATTAATTGACAAGGGGACAAAATAAATTGGTTTAGAATTCTCATCAACTATGGCATAAGTATTTGCAAGTATTGGGCATTGTATAATAAAAATTAATGCTAAATAACAACAGAAAATATTCAGTGAAGTGAAAATTAGTTCTATGACTTGTGATGGAGACAGCCATCTGCATCCAGAAAGAAGTCTATGAGCATTGAATATGGATCACAACATAATATTTTCATCTTTTTTGTTGTTGCTTACTTTTTCTTTCTCATTTTTCTTCTTTTGAGCTGATTTTGTGTGTGTGTGTGTAGCATGATAAATGTGGGATTATGTTTAGAAGAATTGCATATGTATAACCTATAATGGATAAAATTGATATCCAGGGAATAGGGATGGGGAAAGGAAGGGAGATAAATTTGGAACACGAGGTTTTGCAAGGATGAATGTTGGAAACTACCTTTGCATGTATTTTTGAAAAATAAAAAGTTATTATTTAAAAAAAGAAAATTAGTTGTATGGATAATCTGGGATATGATTGAGAAAGAGAAAGACTAGAAGAACTCAAGAAATAGAAGAACAAGAAAAGTTCAAACAGTATATGAAAGAAAAAATACAGATACAGGCTTGAAGAACTTTAATCAAATACATACATAAATAATATGTTTTATTGATATAAAAAAAGAAATACAAAAAATAAATACATAAAGAAGGGAAGAGAAAACTTTAAGTAAGGTTTTAAAGTATAGAGTTTTAGAGTCTTAGAATACAAGGTTTGAGGATTTTTTAATCTCATTCAGATAAAAAGGATGGGAGAAATTTTACTTGGTTGTTCTTTGTGATATGGAAAAGATAGAAGTATATTTACAGCATCAAATTATTTGGGAACAGAATATAAAAATTGAAGGCATTTATAATTTCATTACCAAGTAATAGAGTTTATGTTTGTAATTTTCAGGTTGTAGAAAATCTTCAAGGCTCCTAAAAGAGGGATGATAAAACAAGACTGTCTTTAAATCTTTGGAGGTAGACTAATTGTCCTATAATTTGAAGTGTAGAAGTAAAAAAGCTCTTGAGAAATTGAGGTTTTAAAATATGACCATTTGGGGCAACTAAGAGGCACAGTAGAGCATCAGTTCTGAAGTCAGGAGGATCTGAGTTCAAATCTGATCTCAGACACTTAACACTTCCTAGCTGTGTGACCCTGGGCAAGTCACTTAACCCCAATTGCCTCAGCCAAAAAAAAAAAAAATGACCACTTGTTATTATAAATTTAAACTTGATTTGATAGAAATTTTATCCTGAAACTAAATTATGTGATAATTTTTACAGTGAAATGTGCTCTCTTGTTAGGATAATTGGGGTAAATCAAAATTCAGTGAAGAAATGCATTAGTTATTTGGCTTTAAAGCATAATATTACTGGGAAATGTATGGATCAGGAAAATTTGAATCAAACTCCAATTTCAGAAATTCATTAGCTATGTGATTTTATCTCTACTTCGATTTCCTGATCTATAAAGAGAAAAATAGTAACACCCATCTTCCAGGGTTGTTGTGAGGATCCCTTAAGTTATCCTTATCTATGAGATTCCTGGAGGATTTTCTACCTGAACTGGATCATAGGATCTTATTAGCTATGATGAATATGTGTTGAAATTTGAGAAAACAAGGACCTACCTCAAAGTGGGAAAACTTCAAGTTTTATTTATAGAAAAAAGTGAGTTTTATCTAACATTATTTGACCATCATTTGTGAAAATTATAAAATTGTATCTGTAAATAATCTATATTGAAGTTACATTTTTGAGCCAACTTGGTATCATGAACTTTAGATTCAAAGACTTCATTTTTCCTCAGGAGTTAACAGGCAGTACAAAGTGGAGGACTACTATTTTCTGGGATTTAGAGTCAATTATCATGTATTCGTTTTATTTGTAAATGTGATTATTCTTAATTTATAAATGAAGGATAAATGAAATGTCTTTATATTTGTTCATAGTTAACTAACGTAGCAACAGGAAAAAAATAATAACCTAGCCCTAAACTGTGATCAATGAAATTTTGCTATCTGAGGTAAAATCTCATAGAACTATAATCTGATGCTATTCTAAATTTTGATTTCAGTTATGATTATTTGAATTGTCATGAACTCAATAGTCTAAGATTGAACGGGCATGCCATGTACTATCCAAAGAAGAATGCAATATGAGAACTGCAACAAGTGAATTTCTCTCCCTGAAAAAAATAGACAGTTTGACCTTGTTATGGGCTAAAGGTAAGATCCTTTTGACTCAGTTTTCTTTTGGGGCAGTAAATTTTCCCACCTGGTTGATTCTGAGCCTTCTCTTATACATTGTGAATAATATGGGACTTTGTTGTGAGATGACTGTGTTAACTATGACTCTTGCCTGTAACCAAACAGTGTTAAAGAAATTTTTCCCTAGTTATGTCAGATTAGTCTGTGCCCTTGAAGGAACAGTCTTGATATTGTCAAAACCATGTACCTGCTTCCTTTCATGGCAAATTTCTATGATAAGAGGAAATGAACAGTGAAAGTTTATCATTAGAATACTAAACCTATTGATTTATAGACTAGTACTGAAACATCTGGGTTACAATAATAGGATGCAAGTATAAAAACCTCACTATTATTAATCTGTTTTCATGGTCAACTTCATATCCTATGTAACTAGGTAAATGAATTTTTGAACTTGTCATTCCCTTGCTAATAGTTATATAGCCATGCATAAGATTAGGTTCTTAAAGTACCACATTCCTTCAAGATAATGTAAGGATAATATACATATCCCAAAGGGAGATAAGACAAGGATGTAAAAAGTTCTAAATTTAATGGAGTGGTAAACTTGGGAGGGCAATGAGATTAGGCTTTCTCTAAAACCTAGGAGATATAGATATATATACATATACATATACACACCTATGTATTTGGAAGTCAATTGTAGACATAAATATATACATACATATCTATATATCAATCTAGATTAAATGTTATGGATATATATAGATGTACATCTATATGTATCTATAATTGGTTTCTAAATGTTTCCACTGAAACATATAGGTCCTCAGTATGTTTTGGTAATAAACTTCTCAAAGATTAGATTAAGTATATTTGCATTAACATATTTAACATATATAGGACTGCTTGCCATCCTGGGGGGGGGGGGGAGGAGGGAGGGAGGGGAAAAAACGAAACACAAGTGATTGCAAGGGATAATGTCGTGTAAAAATTATCCTGGCATGGATTCTGTCAATACAAAGTTATTATTAAATAAAATAAAATTTAAAAAAAAAGTATATTTGCATTATAATTGTAAGTAATTCAGACTGTGGATGACATTATCCATATCAGGTACAGAATTTGCATGAAGATAGAAAGAGCAAGTGGAATGTAAAAATTGAAATTCTCTAAAGTTTCAGGCAAGTTATAGATTCTTGATTTGTTTTTCTTCTATGTTATTATTAGGGTTAGATCCATATAGTCTGATTGATTCTTGCCATATGAACTAATTACTGGAAAGTCAATGTGATTAGATTTTGCTGAATTATGCATAGTCTTATCATTAGCAAAATTCAGAAGCATTTTCTTTTCTTTTTTTTTTTTATTTTAATTTTATTTTATTTAATAATAACTTTGTATTGACAGAATCCATGCCAGGGTAATTTTTTACAACATTATCCCTTGCACTCGCTTATGTTTCGTTTTTTCCCTTCCCTCTCTCCACCCCACCCCCCAAGATGGCAAGCAGTCCTATATATGTTAAATATGTTGCAGTATATCCTAGATACAATACATATTTGCAGAACCGAACAGTTCTCCTGTTGCACAGGGAGAATTGGATTCAGAAGGTAAAAATTACTCGGGAAGAAATTCAAAAATGCAAATAGTTCACATTCGTTTCCCAGTGTTCCTTCTTTAGGTGTAGCTGTTTCTGTCCATCATTTATCCATTGAAACTCAGTTAGGTCTCTTTGTCATAGAAATCCACTTCCATCAGAATACATCCTCATACAATATCATTGTCGAAGTGTATAATGATCTCCTGGTTCTGCTCATCTCACTTAGCATCAGTCCATGTAGGTCTCTCCAAGCCTCTCTGTATTCATCCTGCTGGTCATTCCTTACAGAACAATAATATTCCATAACATTCATATACCACAATTTACCCAGCCATTCTCCAATTGATGGGCATCCATTCATTTTCCAGTTTCTAGCCACTACAAACAGGGCTGCTACAAACATTTTGGCACATACAGGTCCCTTTCCCTTTTTTAGTAGCTCTTTGGGGTATAAGCCCAATAGAAACACTGCTGGATCAAAGGGTATGCACAGTTTGATAACTTTTTGGGCATAATTCCAGATTGCTCTCCAGAATGGTTGGATTCGTTCACAACTCCACCAACAATGCATCAGTGTCCCCGTTTTCCCGCATCCCCTCCAACATTCATCATTATTTTTTCCTGTCATCTTAGCCAATCTGAGAGGTGTGTAGTGGTATCTCAGAGTTGTCTTAATTTGCATTTCTCTGATCAATAGTGATTTGGAACACTCTTTCATGTGAGTGGTAATAGTTTCAATTTCATCATCTGAAAATTGTCTGTTCATATCCTTTGACCATTTATCAATTGGAGAATGGCTTGATTTTTTATAAATTTGAGTCAGTTCTCTATATATTTTGGAAATGAGGCCTTTATCAGAACCTTTAATTGTAAAGATATTTTCCCAGTTTGTTGCTTCCCTACTAATCTTGTTTGCATTAGTTTTGTTTGTACAAAGGCTTTTTAATTTGATATAATCAAAATTTTCTATTTTGTGATCAGTAATGGTCTCTAGTTCATCTTTGGTCACAAATTTCTTTCTCCTCCACAAGTCTGAGCGATAAACTATCCTATGTTCCTCTAATTTATTTATAATCTCGTTCTTTATGCCTAGGTCATGGACCCATTTTGATCTTATCTTGGTATATGATGTTAAGTGTGGGTCCTTGCCTAATTTCTTCAGAAGCATTTTCTAGTGAGAATCCACAAATGACTTAGATCTGGACCCTGGAGATGGTTGAGGAACTGTCTCCACAAATCCTCCACTCAGCTATTTGAGAGCTGCATTGGAAGTACTTTCCAGTCCTCTGAAGATCATGAACACAGCAAAAGCACTTAACATCCCTAAAGCTGTTGTGCCAAACTTCCTTTTTAATGTCGTGACCCAGTTTCTCCAATTGTCCTATTTAGTTATTCTGCCTCAGGTTATAACCTTTTCCTCTTAATGTTTGAGATAAAGGTTTTATAGCTTTAGGTTATAGACGTCCCTTCTTAATATTTGACAAGATAAAGGTTTATCCATTTTAGATGTCATTCCCCCACCATTAGGTTATTCCCATCTAGGTGCCTCCCCCACTATGTCATTGTTCTTGTTATCCTATAAAAAAAAGCTTGCTGTCCCGATATTCAGGGCTAGACTCTTTGAGATGATAGTCTTGTCTAGCTCTGGGATCAACCATGGATCCGTTGGTCCCAGTATTTCTCTCCATTTAATAAACTATTGAATTGGTCTCTAATCTCTGTCTTGCTCAGTTTCTTTGGCATTACAAAGCTACTCCTGTATTGCTGTATTGGGTTTCTTTATTTACCTATTGTGAGTCTGATTAATTTATTAGTCATATGTGTGTTGTGTTATTTATTGTCATTATTATTTATTACAATTAATATAATATAATATATAAATATATACTATAAGTAACATAATAATAAAATTAATAAATTATTATTTATGTCATGTGTGTGTTGTGTTATTTGTTTATTATGTCCACTACTTGTCATTTCTGCTTGTACTAATGCCAACAAACCAAGACCTTGTATGTTTGAACACCTGAATATTAAATTGCCAAAAAACTAAAGGCCACAGATATGTTTGGGATGCAGAACCTTTCATTGGCTAAAGTATCTGTTTGTGGATTTTTTCAGTATGCTCTCAAAAGGATTGTATGCTATTTGTGTTTTCATTATCTCCCTTGGTACAATGAACTAATCTACATGCCAATTCCCAAATGACGTACAACAAAGCCTGGGATGATACAGAAGTGATATAAATCTGTGGTACTGCATTATAAAATATGGCTAGCACCAAATGGGGATATTATTGGATTATTTTGCAGAATTTAGCTACAACAAGCTAAGTTACATGAATTTAAATGATTTCCCATTCCATTTCTATAAGGTTTAAATAACAAACCTTTCAAAGATAAATGTGACAGCTCCCCATAAGGTGAAGGGTTGCGCAGGTTTATGGGGCCAATCATGAGTAAAGGGGACTACACTATCTATCAAACCTAGTGTAAGAGAGAGCAGGTCCATGAGGGCTTTAATCCCCTTTAAAAATTTGACCCCTTAGATTGTTAATTCTACACTGCTGATAACATTAGTCCATTCCCTTTTGAATTGTAAACCTATCAAAATTGACTTCCCTCATTATGAAAATTTGTCTTTAAAAGATTGAATATGTCCTGAACTCAAGATCTTGGTGAACGAGATAAAGTGAGATCTTTCAAGACAGTTGTGAAAATCGAGTAAGGCTTCATCTATTTCAAAGTTTGAGTAGCTCTGAAGGACTTTAAGTATTAAGTCAAGGGCATACCTAAAGTGTCTCCTCCCTGCTGTTTTTCTAAGGACATACTTAAAGTTTTCTCCCTGCTATCCCTTCCTTGTTATCCCCCAAGGGCATACTTAAGTCCCCTTCTTGTTATCCTCCCTATTTCAGCCAAATATGGGCACCTATGTACTTATTGGTCAAGTTCAATTTCTTGAATAGTTCCCGCGTTTAGAATGTAAGATCCTCAGCCAATAAGGATGAGGGTCAGTGGTGGGAGGGGAATTTGCGTTAGTGATTAAAAGCATCGATCCTGATTCCAGTGGAAAAGCCTCTGATCTTGATCCAGTGGAAAAGTCTTCTTGACCCAGAAATTAGAGTGAGTACAACAAAGAAATTTTGTTAAAAGAGTTAAAGTAGAATTTCAGCTAAGATGGGACAGATAGTTAGAAAACAGCCTGTTTCTGTTCAAGGAAAATGTTTAGAAAACATTGTCAAAGTAATGGAAAGCCAAGGTTTAATTATAAGTTTACAGCAAATCACTGAACTTTTACAAACTGTAAAGGACATATGTCCTTGTTTCTCTCTGGAAAAGGAATTAGATCTAAATGAATGGAAATTGGTTGGAGAGGATCTTTGTCATTTCTATAATAAAAATGGGCCTAATTCAATAATTAATACATATAATGTAATACAATTGGCTATAAGAAGTTATTTAAGTGATAGAATGATGAAAAGGAAAGTACAGGAAGAAGAAGTACCAACTTTACTAGGTGAAAAGGAGGACAAATCAGATGAGAATGGAGTTAATTACAATTCTGAGTATGATACTTCACAGCAGGAGAAATTAGGTGATTCCACATCTCATGACCCTCCCCCCGCAATTAACCCTTCATGGGTGGAACAAGGGGGAGGGAGAGTGGCAGAAACACAGTCAGCTTCTCCTGTAAAGCAGAATTTGACAAGATTAGAGAAAGCATTAATGAAGGCAAAAAATGAAGGAGAAGATATATCTGATTTTATAAACGCATGTCCTGTGATTGAAAGGATCGACTCTTCAGGTCAAAAAGAGAGAAAATACACTCCTTTTAATTTGGAAAAAATTAAAGATTTGAAAAAGGGTTGCACTCTTTATGGGGCTACATCATCTTATGTGAAGAAAGGAAGAAAGGAACCTTGCTCCCTACAGTGCCTCCTCCCTTCGATTGTCTGCTCAATGGATGGGATGCCAGTTCTGGAGAACGTAAATAAACTTTGCTTTGCTTCTAGAGATCTATCCAGTTGTTTTATTAATGGTTTCTGACCCACACATTGGCCAATACAATGCATATGCCTTACATAGTATAATAAGCCCTTTTTTGCCTCTTTTTCTTCTGAGTTTACTTTATTTATTAAGGTGAAGCTCTGTTGAAGATTTTTCTTTCAAACACAACATTGACAAGATATTGGAATTTTATTAAAATGTATGTAACAAATGACGATCACATTGTTGATAGAAAATAAAAGTGATTTCCATAAAGATGCCTTTGCTTGATCTTTGCTATAACTTATTTCTCTGAAATGCTGCCATCATCTTTGTTATTTTCCTGTAAAAAAAGCTAAAATAGCTACCTATTTATTATCTACTAAATCAAGTCCAAATTTTCCTCTCTTATTTTCAGGGCCCTTCAAAGTGTAGTGGGAAAGAGTTCTAGAATAAGAGTAAGAAGGACCTAAATTCAAAACCTACTTCTCATTTGGTGAACTAGCTAAGTGATAATAAGTCATTTGACCTTCCTGAGGCTCATTTTGATGTAAATTGTGTCCCCTTTAATCTTTGGGAGAGGAGCCTGATGTTTAAACTGTGTTCCCTTTGAGGGGAAGGGTGCTCCTGAATCTGGAACCCTCTGGGCCCTTAGGAGGGACACATCCTTCCCAGACAACTCCCAAAATAAGTAATCTCATTTAATTGGAAATCTCAGCCTGAGGCATAGTCTACATCCTTCACTGAGTTGCTCAAACTGTTCCCCAGCCCCAAAAGCCAAAACTAACTCCAGATTACTAAGGGTTTGTCAACCCATCTTTGCTAAAAATCCTAACAGGATTCTTTGCCCACTAAGAAAGCTATTTTCTTGGTATAAATAAATCCTCTTTTGCCACAAACTTCGGGTTTGCGAATTCTTTCCTAAAGAATCTGCAACATTGACCAAAGGGGATCTCTTACCCTCAATTCTTGCACCTCATCAATTTGAGACTGAGCTTTTTCTTCTGTAAAAATGAGACTACCTCACAGGTTGTTGTATGGATCAAATGAGTTAAAAGTATAGAATATTATAGAATATTTAAATATTTGTAATTATTAAAAATCTACCTATTGAATTTTATTTCCCAGGGATTCTCAATGCAAATCTTGAAGCCAATTAGGATAGTCTCTTCACTGCTTTTCATCCATGTCATGTTCATTTTCTCTACTGCCTATTTTCTACATTCTATTCACATGAAATCAGAATTCAATAGGGAAAAAGAATTCTGAAGGTCATATTGTCAAGGCTATCAAAATATAGAATAATAAAGGAAAATAGTATTTTTTTAAGCTTTACTACATATTGCACTAAGCTCTGGGAGTACAAAAGTAACAGTCTCAGTCCTAAAAGAGTTTACAGGTGGGAATAGGAGTCAGAAACAACCACTTTGGTCCAGAAAGTTACAAAGGTGATGAATAGAACCATAAAGAAGAAGATTGACCTCTCCAGTCCAGAAAAATGGCAGTTTTGATTTGATCTTAGTTCATGATTTCAGAACTGGGGGATTTAGAGATAGGCAGTGTTAAAGCAGCTGGCTAAGATTTTGTGAAGGAGATGATTAGAGAGACAGGATCAAAGTGAAGCATGTTTAGAATTTTTCTGCAATCTTGTTTTCTAAGAGTCATCAATCAGAAGAAGAAACCCCAGAAAATTTCCTCTAGAATGTAGTCGTTAGTGTGGATATATAGGAGGTCAACTTAAGAAGTTATGGAATATATGGAGTATGGAAGGGGTGGCTTGCCAAAAAGCATTTATTAAGCACAGTGCCAGATGCTATTGATAGAAAGAAAAAGTAAAAACATGCTAATAAAGGAGACAAAATGTAAATAAATATGTACACACAAAATGTGTACAGAGAAGGTGGAAGAAAGATAACTTTTAAAAAGAAAAAATGTGTTAGCATTTGAGGGGACCAGGAAAGGCTTCTTAAAGAATGTGATTTTTGAGCTGAGACTTGAAGGAAATCAAGAATTCTAAGAGGAGAGAACAGGAAGGATATCAGGTAGAAAGACATGGTAAAAGGATTTTTTAAAATTGGGTTGGAGAAATATAAAGAAAGCCAGTATGGCTAGAATATAGAGGGGGAATAATTTGTTTAAGAAGACTAGAAAGATTGGAAGGAATTAGATAGTGTAGAACTTTAAATGTTAAAGAGATGATAATGATCCTAGAACATATAAAATAAGCAGCTAGAATCAGGAAGACATGAATTTGTGATGAATGAAAAGTCTGAGAGACATAATTTCTGGATAATTAATCACTTTATTAATTATGGTTAGTGAATAGTTAATACAAGGATGATCATTTGGCTTTCTCTTATAAACCAAAAGGGAATCATGGAGGTTTTTCAATCTGTATATGTTGTGCCAGTTTCCTTTTATTGTCCTGCCTCAGTTTCCCTAAATTGTTCTGCCTCAGTTCCTAGAATTGTTTCCCCCCTGGTTGCAAACCCCCTTCCTGGACCATCAGAACTGAGATAATTAGGGCTGAGAGCCCAGACCATTAGCATTCCAGAGACAGATAAGTTTCTTAGAGATATGCATCATGCAAAATATTGAGTCCTATATCTCCACAGGATTATAAATAATGTATCCAGAAATATCCATACTCTTTGACCACAGATTCCATAGCCAGGCATGTATCCTAAGCAGATCATTGACAAAAATACACTAAAATATTAATCATAGTATTTTTTTGTGATATCAAAAATTGAAAAGAAAGTAATTTTTGACCTAGGGGACCAGCAGCTATTCCAGTTTTAGAGACAAAATTAGGGAAGAACACAATGTAGAAGTTTTTTAAAAATTGAAATCACTATCTCTAGGATCTGAAGTGAGTATGTCTCAGGTACTAAAGAGAAATGTTTGTAACATTTGTTTTTTTCTATGTCTTCACAGCAAATATCCATTAATTGATATTAATTGATTCAGTGAAACTGTAGCATTAATCACTGGTGGATAATAGTGGGTAATGGTATTAAAGAATAATCACCCCAGAATTTCAAATGTACTGAAGAGCCCTGAGAGGAAGATATAGTAGGACTCACTCTGGAAAAAGAATGGCTAAATTTGAGAACATTTTTATTGGTGCATCTCTAATACTCATAGCCGTATCTTGCATGATAGATTAAAATATGGATGATTAAAATTGGTCTACCTGAAAATTAATTAATATAGTTTCTAATAATTTGTGAATTCTATTTTAAAAGACATAATTTCAGCAAGATGGCAGAGTGAAAAGTTTTCTACCCAACCTGAATAGATTTTTAAATGCCCCAAAATAAATTAAAAAGTAAAGGAAGGGGAAAAAAAGATTAGTCAAAGACCTATAAAAAAATAAAAGAGCAGATTAAAAAAAAGAACAAAGAAATCACTTGAGTAGAAACCAGCTCCCCACTAGGAAGAACATACATAGGTGAAAAGATTTCAAAAAAAAAAAAAAGTTAGCAGAAGAAAAAGAAAGATTACCTTCAATAGTAGTTCTACAAATGAAACTAATTATGGAATGAGAAATTAGTTTGAAAATAAACTTATTAAAAGAATTGAAAAAAACTGTGGCATTGATTTTTTTTTTAATCTAGTTATACTAATATACTATTGCTAAAATTTGTATTGATCCACCCATTCTGAAAAGGGATTTGTAATTTATGCTTGAAAAAAAAAGTGGGCATATAGACAGAGAATGTCAAAAGTGAAAAAAAAATTGTGTCAATCCTTGTAGTAGCAAAGAACTGAAAACAAAGCATATTAGATGTCCTTTGGGAAATGGCTAAACAAATTGTGAAACATCAACATAATGAAATATTACTATATTGTAAAAAATAATAAAATGGAAAGAATTTAGAGAAGCAGGAAAAGACTAATATGAACTGATGCAAAGTGAAATAAGTAGAATGAATATACAATATAAAAAATTACCATACTGAAAATAGAAAGAAAAAAATGCTTGTCTTTGAAAAGTGCAATTTACTGCCTTCTTTGCTGAGAAAAGGAACTATGGGTATGCAATATTATATATACCGTCAAATTCTGTTTAGTCTGTTTTGCTGCCTTTTTTTCTGGATAGATGAGGATTGATATATTTTTAAATAAAGGTGACATAAAAATACATGACCATTTAAATTTATGTAAAGATCTCCTATAGGAGGTGGGGTATAAGAGCAAAAATAGGAGTAGAGACATGGATTCAAATCCCTTTGATAATTTACTAGCTATATGTTCTTTGAAACAAAAGTCTGAAACAGAATTTCTTGATAATTAATAACCAATTTATTAATTATGGTTAGCAAACAATAAGTTGAGGTCAGTAGTTATCTTAGAAACCAAAGAACCTTGGACACAACCCAATGGTTAAATACCTTTGGGATAGGGGTTGTCCCTTATGAGTAGACATCAACTCTGATTAGTTAACAATAGAGAATGAATATTATTTTGAAAAGTGGACTTATTCTAATGAGGGTCTAAGGGCTGTGACTCTAATCAAGTTACTCATGTGACAAAATAATACTCGATTTATTCCTATATTTGCTGTTAATTTAATTTTTGCCCTTTTTCCTTAATGCCTCTTTGACAGGTACTGAAGGTTTCCTTCAGTTATTCCCTTACCCCAAGCACTTTACCATCATTCAAAATAAGAGGTTCTAGGACTTTGAATAGTTCCAGGAATTCACTTTTTTCTCTTATTCATCTAATAAGCAGATATTAGGAGCTTAATAAATGTTGATTAATTAATTGACAAAATAAGATATGGTAGGGGTAGCTAGATGGCACAGTGGATAGAGCACTGGCCCTGCAATAAAGAGGACCTGAATTCAAATTCAGCCTCAAAACTATTTCTAACTGGGCAAGCCAGACCCTAGGCAAGTCACTTAACCCTAATTGCCTCAAAAAGAAAAAAAAGGAGGGGTGGGGGAAACCATTGTTATAAAAGACATGATTTCCTTTGGAATAGGATAAATGCTAAAGAGTACCATCTCTTTTTTTGGTAATAATTTAAGAATCCTCTTTCAAAAAAAAATTACTTCTGAGGAAACCTCAGGAATCTAGGCCATTTGATGTGCCAAAAATTAATGATGAAGATAAAAAAACACTGACTTTAAAATGCTGACTGGCAAAATTAGTAGAAGATTACATGAAAATTAAACTTGATGGGAACAGAATCAGTTTATTAGAGAATTTGCTATTTATTCAAGTATTTGTGAACTTAACATTAATTCCAAGAATTGTGAACACTACTGTCAAAGAATATGAAGTTACAATGCTAATCAATAAAAAGATATTTGATCAAAAGATAATGGCCTAATTGGAGACTAAAATAATTTAATTAAAAATAATTTGGCCATGAAATAATTTAAATTATATTAAATATAATTGAAATAATAAACAACATACCAACATTTATGGCTTGCAGACTCAAGCATTTCTCAGACACGAATTTATTTCCCTGAATGTTTATATTAACAAAAGAGAAGACTAATGAGCTGAATTTGCAATTGTTTTTTAAAAGGGGGAAAAATCAACAAATGGATATGCCCAAAATAAACATAAGAGAAAAAAGCATTAAGATTAAAGAAGTTAACAGAATTAAGAAGGAAAAAAAATCAACTGGATAAACAAGGAGCTAAGCTTTTCAAAAGACCAATAAAATTGATAACCTATTAGTTTAAGTTAACCAAAAAGAAGAGAAAAATAAAAAGTGAGAGAAGAGAAATAATAACAAAGAATGAAGAAATAAGAATAATTATCAAAGAATATTCTTTATATGTAATAATATATCAACAAAATAGAATTAAAAATACATTAATGATGTGAACCATCTTCTCAGTGAGGAAGAAGTCCATCTGACTAAATTACCAGATATAACCAATTCCAATAAAAGAATCATGTTTGAATAGAGTGATTGTGAGGGTGACACTCATTTGTCTGCCCCTCAAACCCTTGTGCAGCTTTAAACAACTTTTGGGATATTGATTAGCATATCTTTAGACAAGTCTGGGACCTAATCTAATATATTAGATTAGCCTGGAAAACACCAAGGCTGTATTTCCCCTATAAAAAATTCTGATTATGAGAAAGATCTTTGTTAAGTTCTTTTCAGGACTAAACCCACTATGAAGTTACTTTTTCTCCCTCCTCATGGTGCCTTCCCTCTAATAGTGTCTTTCTCCATACTCTGGCTAACTTTGGCTAGTCTAACTATATCCTTGCCTAACTCTATTCATATAAACCATTCCTGATATCCATTGCATCCCTTTATTTTATCTGTAACCTCTTCCCCTAAATAAATCTACCTGTTGAGATTGAGAAGGGATCCAAAGTTTGGGGTCACAGACTGGTGTCCCAAGGTGTCTCAAAAGAATTGGAAGGTTTGACCCTATTTCCTTGTTGTCAATGGAGTAGAGTTTATTGTAATTGTAATGCTATTATAAGTGGGCTAAATTCCAAAAGAAATTAGCAAAGTCCTAAGAGAGAGGAGACCCCTTTATTTAGCTTTCTATCATTGACATGCTAAATCTATGGCCTAGAGGAGTGGTCCCTGGAATTTGGTTATCACTGACCAGATCATGTCAGGAATGAATGAGGAGTAGTCTATTTAGAATCAGACAGATTGTCAGAACAACGTCATTCCTAGATTGAGGGGGGCTACAATGCCAGAGGACTTTGGAATCAGATTGCCAGAACAGTAGCCTCCCAAAATCACCACTATATTTCCCTAGACAGGAGTCCTCAAACTTTTTAAATAGGGGGCCAATTCACTGTCCCTCAGACTGTTGGAGGGCCGGACTATAATAAAAACAAAAACTTTGTTTTGTGGGCTTTTAAATAAAGAAACTTCATAGCCGTGGGTGAGGGGAATAAACGTCCTCAGTTGCTGCATCTGGCCCATAGGCCGTAGTTTGAAAATGCTCAAATTGACAGATAAAAAGATAATCTAAGTCAAAATCTGAAAAATAAATTGGACAAGCTATGAACAAACTATCACATAAATAACCTATCTAGATCAGTTAGATTCACAAGTGAAGTATGGGATAGTAAAGAGGGATGCCAGACTCAGAGATAAGAAAACATGGATTCAAATCCTGCCAATGCCTTATTAACTGATGACCTTGTGTAGGTCACTTAACCTCTTTGAGTTTTAGATCTAAAATGAGGAAGGTCAATATCCAGAGAAAGAAATATGGAGTCAGAATGCAGATTGAAACATTATAATGTCTTTACTTTTTTCTTTCTTGTGGTTTTTTCTTTTGTTCTGATTTTTCTTGCACAACATGATTAATGTGGTAATATGTTTAACATGATTGTACAAGTATAACCAAATCTTTTATCTGTTTGTTTTCTTGGGGAAGGGAGAGGAAAGGGAAGGGAAGTAGAGAGAAAAAAAATTGGAACTCAAAATCTTATACAATAAAGAATGTTGAAATGATCCATGACCACTTTGAAGAACTTATGATGAAAAGTGCTATCCACATGAGAAAAAGAATTGATTATCTAAATTCTGATTGAAGCTTACTTTTTTTTTTTACTTTATTTTTCTTGAAGGTTTTTTTGGGGGAGAGGGAATCTATGTTTTCTTTTGCAATATGATTTTATGGAAATGTTTTACATAACTTCAGATTGATTTCTTAATGGGGAGGGTAAAGGTAAGGAGGAACAAAGAGAATTTGTAACTCAAAGTTTTAAAGACAAATGTAAAAAATTGTTTTACATGTAGCTGGGGAAAATAAAAATATTAAATAAAAAATGAATGTTAAAAACTATCTCTTTTTATCACTTTTTGTTTTTTTTAATTGAACTGAGTACAAAATAAGAAAAAAACAAAATTAAAAGTCAGAAAAGGAACATTTTGTTTTAAAACTGCCATGTGTCCAGCAGAACATCAGGGAGGATTCAAAATACATAATAATAAATTTCCATTTCAAGAAAGTATGTTAATAATAAAAGAGATTATATTCATGATATCCTTCTTTCCTTTGCTTCTTTGTAAGTTATTCCTTTGTTCTCTGCTGAGCATTTTTTACTTTATTCTTTTTCCCCCTTTTATCTCTGCTTCTTCCCCCAAGCAGGCTACAGTTTAACTACAGATATATTTATATATACATATCTTGGGGTAAAAATGGCAGTTCCTAGTTCAAAATAAACATGTGACAAATTTACAAAGACCATTCTCTTTGGCAAAAGATAGATTTATTTAAGGGAAGAGGTTACAGAATGAAGACAAATGAAAGGATATAAAAGATATTAGGAATGGCATATATGAAATTGAATTGGAGAACATATAGTTAGACTAACTACAGTTAGCCAGAGTAAAGAGAAAGATGCCATTAGAGGGAAGGCACTATAAGGAGGGAGAAAAAGTAACGTCATAGTGGGGTTAGTGCTGAAAAGAACTTAGCAAAGATCTTTCTCATAATCAGATTTTTTATAGGGAAATGTAGCCTATTTCCAGGGTAATCTAATGCACCTGGCAGACCAGGTCCCAGACCTGTCTAAAGATATATCTGGGAAAACTAACTTTTTGCATGCAATTGTGATGGATAAAGTTTACATTATGACTGTTTTGATTTATGGTATTAAGACTGTCTGGGAAAGTTAAGTTCCCATCAATATTGTCTCAAAGATTGTTATGAATGTCTTTAAAGGTGCTAACTAGATTGGAGACAAGATGGATGAATTAACAATAGCCTCTTGACTTTACATTTGTGTATGTATGTGTATGTGTGTGTGTATGTGTGTGAGAGATAGCGAGACAGAGAGAAAGAGTATGTATGTAGGAAGCAAGAAGTATTTGAACTCTTAGATCTCAAATTGAATTATAAAGTGATAATTATCAAAACTAACTATTACTGTTTTAAAGAAATAAGACAAATAAATCATTGTGTAACCAGGTGATCAGATTTATAGGGGTGGAGTCAGGGTGGAGTCAGAATTGAATTTTGTGCAATGAATAGAAAAGAATTTGTATTTTTAAGGGTCAGGTTATTTTCTCTATGTCCTGGGAGAGGTTGGAAAATGTCATGAAAGTGACATGAATTCTGGGATTTGTAGTTCCAATGAGGCAGTTTTTATTTATTTCTTTTCTGCCCTGGAACATAGACTAGCTTTCAAAGATTGAGCACATGGGAAGGCAGTGAGCCAGAGTAGCCAAGGTGTTTCAATTTTGCTTTCAAATTTGTGAAATATTAGTGAAAATAATTCAATTCTGCTTTCAATTTTGGAGAGAAACACAGAGAGAGAATGTATAAACAAGGAGAAAGCTAGCAAGTGAGTTCTGAAGTGTTTGTGTTTTGAATGGAGATTATAATATCTGCACAGGTAGCCAAGCCACTTTTACCTAGTTAAATCCTTACCTGATAAGTAACTGACCTTTCTCCAAAACGCCACTAGAACTAGTAAAGTTCAACTGCTCCTACCCCTGTTCACTTCTTTACATGATCCAGTACTCAACCAGGTAGAGGACTTGTAGTGAGGCAGACTTGCGTTTAAAAAATATCTTATTTGTAGAACCAAGAGAACACTATACCCATTAACAGCAATATTGTATAGTCTAAACAGCAAAAAAAAAAAAAAAATCATTATGGGCAGAAGAGAAAAAACTTGAATCTGCAATTGTAATCCTCATGAAAAACACAAAAGAGAGAACAATAGTTTGGAATATAAATACACAGAAGTGAAAAATAATCTAGAAGAAAAAAAGCAAAGAACAATAATATTAAGAGAAAATATGCTCAATATGCAATCCAAACTTATTGATCTCAAAAACAGAATACATAGAAATGTTAAGGTCCATGGTTATTAGGTGGGATTGGCAGAGATAGCCTGGATAATTGATAAAATTACTCTCTGAAGCAAGCAGGGAAGGGACACTGATGGGGATCAGTTTAACCTTATAATCCCATCCTCTGTGGAGGTGGTGAGGAATCCCATCTTGCTGTGTCCAGTCAGAAATCCCAGTAATGTCAAACCCCTAAGGTCAAATTTCCCCAATAAATCTTTCCATGGCCCAAGCCATCTTTGCTGAACCCCTCTGGGTTAATCTCACCATGGCAGTGTTTTGCTTGATGGTATCTTTCTCCTTACCTCATTCCCCCTCCCTGCCATGACTCATGGTGTCTTATAGCTAACTAACTCTTTTTAGATTCTAAACTCCTCTGTGGATTTAGCTTGCCAGTCAATGTGATAAGGTCCTGAATGGTGTGTTGAACTGAGAGAGAAACTAAAGAATTGATCCCTGAGGCAAGCACACAGAAGGCATTGATAGAGATCAGTTTAGCGCCATGGTCCCAGCCTCTGGGGAGGCCATTCAGTCTGAAATCCAAATTATGTCAAACCCTTCAGACCTACTCTCTGTACAATTCTTGAACTGCCCTTGCCCTGTCAGGAATCCCAATCATGTCCCTGAGGTTAAGTTTTCCCTGTAAAATCTATTTCTGGGTTATCCCATGCTGCTGCCTTCCTTTGAGTCAGTCCAGCACACCACTCTGCCTCCTTACCCCACTCCCATGCTGCACATTATCTTCCCTAACTTTGCTTTCTCTTTTAGGTTACTAAGTCCCTTTCAGGATTTAGTCTGCCACCTCAGCCTTTTGAGATGCTCCCTTTCTAGTGGATAATTGTGAATTTCACTGAGGAACTTGTCTCATATGCACTCCCACCCCATTTCATATTTAACATTCCTGATATCTATTGTATTCTTTCATTTTGTCTGTAATTTATTCCCCTAAATAAATCTACCTTTTCCCAAGGAGAATGGCCATTGTGAATTTTTCACACGACCAAATCCTAACTTTTGGTACCTGCCATCATCTGGTGTCTACATCACTCACATCATTTTGGTCCTCGAATCACATCAAATGGCATACTCCCACCTCATGGTGTATTCCCATTCCTTTAGTTAATTGTGAATTCCACTAGGTAATTTGTCTTTCCCATTGCTAACTATATGTTCTCCCAAATCTATTTCATATGGACCATTCCTGATGTCAATTGTATCTCTTCATTTTATTTGTAACCTCTTTTCCTAAATAAATCTACCTTCTGCCAAAGAGGCTAGCCATTGTGAATTTTTCACATGATTAAACTCCAGTGTTGAGGTTCAGAAGGGAGACCCCAAAAGACTGGGGGTCACAGACTGATGTCACAAGGTATCTCAAAAGAATTTGCAGGTCAGAACCCATCTCCATGTCAAGGAGCAAAGTTTATTGTAATTGTAATGCCAATTGGACCGGGCTAAATTCCAAAAGAATTTAACAAAGAAGAACACGAAAATAGATTTATGAAACAGTTAGACCAGAGCTTACAGGTAGATTTGAGGGGTTGTCTATTCACTATTGTCTCAGGAACTGGGTTTTCATTGACCAAGAGATTAACTATCTGACAGTAATGTTTGTAGGACTATTCTAAGGCAAGAAGACTTTGGAATCATTGACAGACAGATTGTTAGAACAACAGCATTCTAAGAACAGAAGGCCTTAGGATCCCTAATATTTCTCCCCTAATGTCTCAGGGAAGAAATATCATTATATCCCTAGGCCAAAAATTTTTAAAAATCATTGGTGGACAGATTGTTAAAACAACAGCACTCTAAGGTCAGGGGGACCTCAGGATCACTGATTCTAAAGCCAGAAGACTTAGAATCATTGACAGATTGTTAGAACAGAAGCACTCTAAGGTCAGAGGACCTTAAAATTATTGCTATGTTTTCCCTAGAAGCTGTACTCTATTACCAGCATTTGGCATGTAAACATCAATCTCAATATTTGGTATTGTACCCTAAACACATCAGCAACAATCAAAGGATCACAGATCTTCCAGAAGAACATGACAGGAGGGAAAAAAAATCTTATACCATAGTGAAGGAAATAATGGAAAAGAATTGTCTAGAATTTTTGAACATAGATAATGAAATTTCAATGGAAAAGATTCAGAGATGGTAAGAGAGTGGGGTGGAAAACAACCTAATACTGCAAACTTCAGGACATACAATGGTTAAATTTAACAATTCAATTTAGAAAAAAGATCAATGAGCCATTAAGAAAAAGACCTTCAGATACAAGGGAAAGGACATTTGAATAAACTAACCCTATTCTCTACACAGTAGAAAACTAGAAGGAATGGAATAATGTGCTTTCTAGAGCAATGGCGCTCAGAATGCAATCCAGTGTGATCTACCCTGCTAATCTGACTTTGACTATACATGAAAAAAAGATAAATGTTCCTTAATAAAAACTTTTAGAGAGAAAACCAGAACGGAAGAGATTATTTCCTTCTTAAACACCCTAAATAACAGAAATGCAGGAAGAATGAATAATTGCAACAGACAAGGATAGCAACAGAAACAAAATGACAAAAGAGAAACAATAAGAGACACAAGGAGATTAATCAAGAAAAAAAAATCTGTGAGAGGTAATGTAATGCCAAAGTAAGGCAAGATAGAGATTAGAAAGTTTTTAATATTTTATTTTAGAAGGAGAGATTGAGCTGGGGGCATGTTGCCTTCAGGGCTGATGTCTCAAAGCATCCAGCAGCCAATGTGAGGTTCCCATGAAATCTATATACATGTGGCTCTTAAGCTGTCAGGATAGAGTTCAAGGCAGGGAGGTGGAGTCCAAACTTTGGTGAGTGGGAATCTTCAAGAAGGGACCATCAATCCAGTTCTGACAGGTTGGGAGGTAGGACCATAAATTCTTGATAATTTAGGATTAAGAAGAACAATGGCAGAATCGAGGGAGGCACCAGACATTCTAATAAATTGGGAAGGTCGGCAGTCAAGATATCTAAGCTAGGTCTTTCTCCTTATGTGGATTAAATTTTTACAGTTTATAATCTTAAAATAGCCAGCCCTAAATCTTAATGAGTAGGAAGGAGGGGGGATAATGTTGCAACCAGTGGGACTGAGGCAGAACAATTCAAGAAACTGAGGCAGAACAATGCAGGGAAACTAAGGCAGGACAATTAAGGAAACTGAGGCAGGACAATAAAACTGTAGCACAACAGTAACAAGGAAGAGGCAGATGTGGGACATTATGGAAATAATCTAATAACATCCTCCCTTCAAGTAAATCAGTATTTGTTGTTATTGCTTGTTTTTGTGGGACTATTTTACAACATGAAAAGGTATATGAACTAGGAAGAGGGGATCAAGGGAGGAATGTATGATATGCCAGATGAAATCAAAGGCTACCAAAAACAATAAAATAATTTCTATGGTCTCAAAAAGTGAAGCGTATACAGGGAAGTAGATGAAAAGGAGGGGGGAAAAGATTGAACAATCTTTCTTTTTGTTTTTTTTTTGTGGTTTTTTTTTTTTGCAGTTAGATGGCATGGAGGATAGAGCACCAGCCCGGAAGTCAGGAGGAGTTGAGCTCAAATCTAATCTCAGACACTTAACACTTCCTAGCTGCGTGACCCTGGACAAGTCACTTAACTCCAACTACCTAAAAAGAAAGAAAGAAAGAGAAGAAGAAAAGGAAAGAGCCTTACTTTGATGGTGGAAAGGGGTTCTAATGATGAATATTATTCCTATTGGTTAATACCCTATAAAGGGAGATAAGGATCTTACACTGGGTGTGGCTTGTGGGATTGAATCTTTAAAAATGCTACTTATCCTCTATCAGAGGGTGGAGCTAGAACCCCTGGGAACAAATGGTACCTGGGGAAGTGGGAAAGCATAAATCCAAAGAGAAAAATTTGAGGCAAATTGAGGGAGGTGAGTTTGAAGATAACCTGGGGAGTGGTGGGCTACATTATTAGGAATATAGTGAGAAGAGTTTTTTCTATAGGGCAATATTCCATCCGACACCTGCAATAATTAGTATTGTTCTGGGTGTGAAATGGGGAAAATCCTAAAAGATAATAGCAGAAACAACCTAGAGGAGAAAATTTAAAAGCTTTGATTATATTAGGAACATAGAGAAAAGAGAGACTAGATAATTATCAGAGAATAAAGGGCTAAAACTGGCAGAAAGATAACCAATAACATGAGAAAAATACTTTTTTTGTAAAGCAGAAACAAAAAAAAAAATGAATTTGACTTGTTGAAGGGGAGGAAAAAGGTGGGAGAGTGGGAGGGAGAGAATTATATAACAAGATGAAAGCTGGAGAGCAGAGGAATTAATAAACAAAATCCCAAAGGGAAAGGGGTAACAAGAGGAGAGGATCATAATGGAAAGAAGAGAGTTAGTGGGAACAAGACCACCTTTAAAAAAAAAAAAGATTAAAAGATTAAAATAAAGTAAATGAAAATGCAGTTAGATGACTCAGAATTAGTTCAAATCCAGCCCCAGACACTTGCTAGCTATGTGACTGAGCAAGTCATTTTAATCTCTGTTTGCTTTAATCCACTGGAAAAGGAAATGGCAAATCACTCCAGTATCTTTGCCAAGAAATCCTATAGACAATAAGGTCTACAGAATCACAAAGATTGAGCTGCAACTGAACAACAACAAAATAAAGATAAGAATATAAACTCTGTTTTCAGCAGAAGTGGGAGGATTATAATGTAAAATAAATTGGAAATAGAGGAAAATACAAATCTAATTCATAACTTTTAATGTGAATGGATTAAGCAATCCAATAAAATGGGAAAAAAGTGAAAGATTCGATAAGAAAGTATCGTTAAACTGCTTGAATGCCATGACCAAAAAAAAGAGCCCAGACATTCTATTTCAAGAAATCTTAAAAGTGCCCAGATGTCTTCAACCAAAAAGCAAAATAGAAACAGAAAGAATCAACTATTTGCTTCCACAAAGAAATACCAAACTAAAATATCCAGGAACATGATAGTCAAAATTCATGGCTCACAAAGCAAAGAAAAAATATCACAACCATCTGGAAAGATTAAAGAACCACACGATCACACATTACTTAACAGCCACCACCATAAAGGAACTTAGAGTACCATATTCTAGAAAGCAAAAGATAAAAGCTTACAGCTGATAATAATTCACCCAACAAAATTTACTACAGGGGGAAAATGAACATTTAATGAAAAAGAGGATTTCTTAGCATTCCTGATGAAATGACTAGAGCTGCATAGAAACTTTGAAGTTCAAACACAGGAGTCAAGAGAAAATAAAAAGGTGAACATAAATGAAGAATCATAATTGATTAAAAAAGGATAGTTTATTTGTATAAGGACAAAACTATCATCACTGAGGTCATAGAGAAAGTCTAATTAAACTAATTAGATTTTACACAGATCCTGGGACTGGTCCTGTTATGTCTTGATGATCTTAAGAGAAGAATGGAAAGAGAGGAAGGAAAAGAATAATAAAGGAAAAAAATGATTGAGGGAAATCTCACATAACCAGGGTACACAAGTAGACATTTAAAAATGAGGAGGGGGGCAGTGAGGTGATGTAGTGGATAGAGCACCAGTCCTGAAGTCAGGAGGACCTGAGTTTAAATTTGGCTTCAGACACTTAACACTGCCTAGCTGGGTGACCCTGGGCAAGTCATTTAATCCTACTTGCCTTACCACCCCCCCCCCCAAAAAAAGGAGGAAGGTAGAGAAAGATTGACACTTTAATCTCACTCTTATCTGAATGATCAAATAAGGGGGAAAAAAAAAATATATATATATATACACATATACATACACAAAGAGTTTTAATTCAGGAAATTCATTTCTAAACATGAAAATAAGAGGGAAAAGGAAGAATGGGAAAAAGGAAAAGGGAAAAGAGAAAATAGAGGTAGGCTAGATGAAGGATTAGTAAAGTAACTGTGGAAAGAGCATTGGATCTAGAGTCAGGAAGACCTGAGGTCAAACAGTTTTGTTACTTAATCTCTATTTTTATTAACATACTCGAGGAAGAAATGGCAAACCACTCCATGGACATGGCAAACCCATGGACAATATGGAAGAATCAGACACAGGACACAACTGAACAAGCACAACAAAAATTAAGAGATGAATTAATCCTAAATTAAAAAAAAAAAAAAACCCTCAACTAAGTATATACAAAAATATCTGTAACTCCTTTTTGAGGCAGCAAAGGATGAGAATATGAAGGACTACCCATTAACTGGAGAATGGCTGAACAAATGATGGCATATAAATATGATGGAATATTGTGTTGTAAGAAATGATGAAAGGAATGATTTCAGAAACCTAGGAAGACTTATATGAACTTATGCAGAGTGAAATAAAAAAAAAAAACAGGAAAAAAATTTATATAATTACACAATAATAACAATATTGTAAAGACAAAAAAAAAAAAACTTTGAAAGAATTAAAAACTTGGATCAATATAATGACTAATCAGGATTCCAGAGCACCAATGATTAAATATGTTACCCACTTCCTAATAAATAGGTGAAAGACTTAAAGGGTATCAAATGTGACATATATATATATTTTTGGAACGTGGAAGTGTGTTTTTTAACTATAAATGTTTATTGCAGGGGTTTTGTTTTTCTTTATATCTCAATAGTGAAGGCTTGAGTAGGAGAGAGAGTAGGAAGGTTTCTACTGATTAAAATACACTTACAATTAAAAACAATTGATTTTGTTAAAATAAAGCCACAGATGACATGTTTATCAAATTTGTGGATGACATAAAATTAGGAGGGATCATTAACACACTGGATATCATTTGGGAAGCACAAAAGATTCTGACAAGTTAAAATGGTAGGCTAAATTTTATAAAAGTAAATTTAATATATAAAAATTTATTCTTGAATTTAAACAAATCAATATCATACCTATGATGTGAGGAAAGTAGGACCAAATAGTAGTTCATTTGGAAAAAAACACCACCACCAAAACTTGATGTGTTTCAGTGAACTACAAATTCAGTATGAGTCAACATTGTAACATGGTAATATGATACAGTACTATGGTTTCCAAACTGTGACAGAGATCCAGGGTACTCTATTAAACTCACAAGGACATCTTGGGCTATCTTAGGTATTTGAGAGAAACACAGTGATATTATTTTCTCAAAGGTTTAAGATGTGTTTCTGTTTACTTGTACTTTTTTTGGCTGCCCCAATAACTTCTCTAACTTGGTTGTTTCAGTGTTATCTTTTTGAAGCTGGGTTTTTAGCAGTTAGTGTGATAATTTTTTTTTAAGTACATGGAAAAATCAATGCAGAAATAAGGTGGCAGTGTCTAGTCTGATTCCTAGATCTGAGTTTACAATTCTCAATTTGTACACATATCCTATTAGTAATTGTGATTATCAAAAAATGAAATCAAAATATTATTTTTTATTTGAAGCTTTTTATTTTCAAAACATATGCAAGGACAATTTTTTCAACATTGACCCTTGCAAAACCTTGTGTTCCAATTTCCCCCCCTTCCCTCCACCCCCTCTCCTAGATGACAAGTAATCCAATATATATTAAACATAGTAAAAATATATGTAAATCCAATGTAAATATCTGTATTCATATAATTATCTTGCTTCACAAGAAGAATAAGATCAAAAAGGAAAAAAATGAGAAAGAAAATAAAATTCAAGCAAACAGCAACAACAACAACAAAAAAATGAAAATGCTATGTTGTGAGGCACACTCAGTTTCCACTATCCTCTCTCTGAGTATAGATGGCTTTCTTCATCACAAGATCATTGGAACTAGCCTGAATCATCTCATTGTCAACAAGATCTACATTCATCAGAATTGATCATCTTACAATCTTCTTGTTGCCGTGTACAATGATCTCCTGGTTCTGCTCATTTCACTTAGCATCAGTTCATGTAAGTCTCTCCAGGGCTAAAATCATCCTGCTGATGGTTTCTTACAGAAAAATAATATTCCATAACATTCATATACCATAATTTATTCAGCCATTCTCCAATTGATGGGTAGCCACTCAGTTTCCAGTTTCCTACCACTATAAAAAGGACTACCACAAACATTTTTTGCACATGTGGGTCCCCTTCCTTCCTTTTAGATATCTTCAGGATATTAGTCCAGTAGAAACACTGCTGGGTCAAAGGATATGCACAGTTTGATAACCTTTCAAGCATAGTTCCAAGTTGCTCTCCAGAATGGCTGGAACCATTCACAATTCCACCAATAATGTACCAGTGTCCCAATTTTCCCACATCCTTGCCAACATTCATCATTATCTTTTCCTGTCATCTTAGCCAATCTGAGAGGTGTGTAGTGGTATCTCAGAGTTGTCTTAATTGCATTTCTCTGATCAATTTAGAGCATCTTTTCTTATGACTAGAAATGACTAGAAATTTTCATCTGAAAATTGTCTGTTCATATCCTTTGACCATTTATCAACTGGAGAATGGTAAATTATTATTTTCTTTCAATGAATGTATGTTATTTTTTTCCAAATAGTTACTAAATTATTAAGGTGAAAATATTAAGTTGTTTGGATTTAGCTACTAATAAATGTTAGTTAGATATTTCTCTTGGCCTACGGGTACCAGGAAAAAATTACTAAGATTCTAGTATCTCAGTGAATGAATAAAGTTTGTGAACCTCTGGGATAGTAAAATAAACACTGGATATGTGGTCAGAGGGTGCTGGTTTGAACTCAAGTTCTGACATATATTACATGCATATCATTTAATCTCTATAGACCTCATTTGTAAAATGAGAAGGTTACTTTTGATGATCTTTAAGCTCTAAATCTGTGCTCCATGACTAAAATACTAATGAGATTTCTGGCTGCATTAAAAGGAACATAGTGCAAAGTGAAATGAGCAGAACCAGGAGAACATTATACACAGTAAAAGCAATATTATGTGATGATCAAATGTAAATGACTCAGCTTTTCTCAGCTATACAATGATTCAAGTCAATTGTGAAAGACTCATAATGAAAAATACTATCCACCTCCAGAGAAAGAACTGAATAGGTCTGAATGCACCTCAAAGCAAACTTTTAAAAATATTATTTTTCTTGGGCTTTTTTTTGTTCTATTTTTTCCACAATATGACTAATATGGAAATATATTTTGTATGATTGCATAAGTATAACTTATATCAAATTGCTTGCCTTCTTACTGAAGGAGTAGGGGAAGAAAACAGAGAGAGAATTTGAAACTCAAATTTTTTTAAAGTGAATGTAAACATTTTTTACATGTAATTGGAAAAAAATAAAATATTTAGGAAAAAAGAGCGCATAATGTCCCCTGAAAAGGAAATAACAAATAGCTCTGTATTTCATCCTATTCAGACCATGTATGAGGTACTCTACTGTGAGAAATGATTATTTTTCTCTTCTATTTAAAAACTAGTTATTATATTAGAACCAAGATTTTTCCCCCATTTCTACTTTCTTATCCTGAAATCAACCTGTGTGGGAAATCTCTCTCAAAGATGTACTCAGGCCAAGATCTAATCAAAAACAGTAAAATAATTTCTAAGTTTAGGCTAGTAGGTGATTACCTGCTTGTTGTATTTGCTCAGACATGTCTGGAAGTGTTGATTCTCCCTTTTGTTAGACAGGTGTTTGGGGCAATTGCACCTACCCAAACTGACTACTCAGGAGTCACTCCAAATGATGTACAGAAAGAATTTATTAGAATCTCGAGAAGCGGACTGTCCTGGCCTGTGGGCCTGAAAGGACAGCAAAGATACCCACAGGAGGAGAGTCATTCACTTGAAGATGCTTACAACTTTTATACATTTCAGACAAAGAACCCCCCCAAATCCCACCCTTTACAGGCTATGATTGGTTACATAAACCTTTATCCTCCTATTTGGTCAGTGGAATGCAGTAAAAAAGGTGATATACAACTTCAGCCACTTAATTGCTTCTTTGGACAATGGAATGCAGTCCAGGTCTCATCTAAAATCTCTTGACTGGGGCCTATAGGCCTGGTCTACTTTAGTTAACAGTCTCTGATCAATATGTGCTCAGTCTGTAAGTTCTTCACCTTTCCACACACAAGTGATATGGAAATTGATAAGACGAAGATTGGATGATCCAAATAATGTATCATCAGACCCTCATTGTAATATAGCCTAGCTTCTGGTTATAATATTAATTGTTACCCAATCAAAGTTGAGCGCCACCCTTTGGAACAGTGACTCTTCAAAAGGTATATAAATTGTGAACCCCACTGCCATCACAAGTCTTTGGTTTGAGAGATGGTCAAATAACCATTCTTTCATTAATAAAAATGCTAGCCTTATTAATAAAATGATTAAATCATCCAGAAATTATGTCTCTTGAAACTTTCTAAATATCATACATTCAGTTTGGGAATCCATACTTTAGGAATAGCATTTAGAAACTGAAATTTTATTTTTCCAAATACATGAAAAGATAGTTTTCAACATTCCTTTTGTAAGATTTTGAGTTCCATATACAAAACTGCTTGCCATCTAGGGGAGGGGGTGGAGGGAGGGAGGGGAAAAATCGGAACAGAAACGAGTGCAAGGGATAATGATGTAAAAAAATTACCCTGGCATGGATTCTGTCAATATAAAGTAATTATTAAATAAAATTTAAAAAAAAAAGATTTTGAGTTCCAATTTTTTTTTTCCTCCCTTCATTATATCCCCCTCTCCAAGACAACAAGTGTCAAATGTAGTTTATATATGCACAATACAAAAAGAGGCTCTTGCTGACAGGGCAGCAGCTTTAAACAAGGTGTCCAAAAATAAAAAAGCTGATCTCAGAGGACGAATTTTGTGACATGACACCTGTTAACCTTATAGACAACTGGTGAGAAGAAGGTAGCGGTTCTTAACTTACCCACTCTGCTGCACTGTATGTAAAAGGAGTTAATGCAAAAAAAATGGAGCTACCCCTGGCATACAGTGTCCCCACAGGAGTTCACCTTTCCCCTGCTATTTCTGTCCATTCTTTCACCAACTGCTAATCTTTATTTGTGTAGAGTAGATTTGGGGGTCAATACAATCTGTATTAACGCAGTACTTATCCACAGCCCCTTGAAGAAAACAGATACTAGGTGGGAAACCAGTTACAGATAAGCAGGCTTTTCAGGGAACTCCCAAATCTTGTGGAGCCTGTGACCACTTTTTAAGCTAACCAAGGTAATAACCAGAAGAAATAAAAGTCATGAGAGAAATTTATTATCTGAAGGCACTCTTCTTCTACTCTAGTGTTGCTACTGACTTATTTGAGAGAGAAAGGAGTGTCTTTTGGATTCTTCCTTGAATCCATAAATTTCCCCTCCACTGTTGTTATTATGAGCCAAAAGGACAGGAGGAAAAGGGATAGGAGAGAGATTTGCAGCTGAGGACTTTCGAATTCCTTTATCCCCTCCCCCTATTAACTGCAATCACAGATAACTGTGCTATGTAATACCCCACCCAGGAATGTTTTGTTTATTTATTTGGGGACCAGAGATGTTTGTCTGAGGCTTAGTCTTCCTCTCTTACCCAAGCTGGAAAGCCTGTTTGATCAGTTTCCAACATGGACCAGTTTGCTCTTCCTTACACAGCCTGATGACTCTCTACTCTCAGGGGCTCACCAATTTTTTAGTGATTTAGTGCCTTCATCTCATTGGCTTATGATCCAATAATTCACCCAATGATTTATAAGCTTAGGAGATCCCCCCTCCCTTAGCCTCCTCAGTTATAGGGATTTCAACTGTGTGTTACCACATCCAAAGTTGGTAACCTTGTTATAGATACCTGCCCTAGGTTCTCTACTTGTTACAACATATATAAAACTAAATAACAGAGTCCCTGCCCTCAAGGAACTTCTATTTTAAGAAGTTGATACTTGCAACATATAACCTTTTGTTTACATTAGTTAGTACAAAAATGTTCTCTTTGTTACTGAGTCAGAAAAATCTTCCCAACCAGTATTAATAAACCATGATAACTTGTGCCTAGATACAAAGTGATTGTGTGTGAAACTGAGAGTATTTATTTACATTGGTTAATCCTTTGTGGGCTTATTTTATGAGTTTTGTATAAGAAATGGATTTTGCACCAGGAAACTGTCAAAGCAAATTGTAAAGAAACACAAACCTATTGTTTGAGCTGTCTTAGAATAGAGCAAAGAGAAGGGATTTTAAGAAGGGAGCCTGTTCCATTTATGCACACATCCCACATTCTCACGGGGTTTGGGTTTTTTTGGATCTCCTTTCTTGTTCCAGGACATTCATACCCTTTGCAATATATAACACATCTTAGCAAATTAGTCTCTATCCATACTCCAAGGAAGGTCAGCTTAAAGGCACAAAATCAACTGGCTATGGGACACAAGATTAAAAAAAAATAGACAATAAGCTGGAAAATAATTATTAGCTATATGTACTATAACGTCTGTCTTCAACTAAACCCACATTGCTTCAGATATTCAATTACAGCTGGGACATTTTTGTCCAAAGAGCTTCAGTGAGCTGATGCCAAGGCCAGTGTTAATGTAGTCTCTGGCTTGGAATTAGTTTGATAGGCGTCATTCTGGGATGCCTCAAAGAAGAGTCTAAATCCCAAGTCAGCCTAAACCTATCCTGGCTTTTTAGGTGTCCTATGGCTAAAAGTACGATTCTGGAGTAAATTCTCAGAAAATGTGCAGTTGAGTTTTAAAATCCCTAGAAGATGGGGCAGCTAGATGACACAGTGGATAAAGTACTGGAGTCAATATTCAATTCAATTTCATTGAATTCAAATGCAACCTCAGACATTTAATATTTCCTAGTTGTATGACCCTACACAAGTCACTTAGCTCCAATTTTCTGGTAAAACATTTTTTTAAAAGTTATTAAATAAAAGTATATAATCAGAACTGAATCAACACCCATGAAGAAGGAGAGGAATAACTGTCTAAAAGAATATCCACTCACAAAAGTTCATCTGTTCCATTATGGCTATTGGTTGAGTTTTCCTAGGTTCACTTAGAAGATCTGTTCTTTTAGAGTTTTTTCTTTGTTTATTTTTGTTCTATGGTCATAGGGAAACAGATGCAGCAATATCAAGGAGCTACTGTCAAATATGGCAGCATGAGAACACATGGGAGCATTTTTTCTCAAATTGACTTGGTCACAGGCCACTCAAAAGGGGGAAAAGATATATTTTTGTAAGAACTTCAAAAATGTTTTTCTTATTGGCAAAGCAACGGAGGTTAAATGATTTGCCCAGAGTCACCCAGGTAGTAGGTATGAAAAATGCTGAATGGTTGGTTTTCTACAGTGTTACAAGCTTTGAGGTAGTGTGAGATTGAGATAGTGGGTACCACTGAGCAAGAGGTTTTCAGAATGTGAGAGGTTAAGGAAGATTAGGATTCACAGAACAATTAAGTGATCAATAGAAGCCTTGAACAAATAAGAAATTGGGGGGCTAGGAAAGCACAGTTGGATTCAGCCGATCAGAAAGAGTCTTGTGGTTTTGAGAAAACCACAAACTTAAGATAATAGCCAAATTAGTTGGGAGCAATGACCTGACTTGACCAAATCAATACTAAGCCTGCTTAATAGGCTAACTGAATATTAAACAACACATCCCAGAGGTGGAGTTTTCTGTCATTTTTGAACCTGGTTTGCATGATGGGGGAGGGAGGGCGAAGGGGGGTCGAGGAGGGGGGAACATGCTTTATACATATTAAGGGGGAACATGTAGTGAGCACATCAGAAATACTATAACCCGGATAAAACAGACCAATCCAATTTCTGAAGGGAGGAGTTGTGTTACCTGAGCAAGTATAAAGGTTCCCCCATTTCTGTACTCAGTGCTCCCTCTTCTCCAAGAGGAGTGGGACCCCGCTTCTGGCCAGAAACATTAAGACAATTCCTTAAAATTCTTCTTTAATAAATTTTCCTTGATTTTCAGCAACAAGAGTGTTATTTTTAACAGTAGGTATCAAATATCTGAGGTCACATTTGAATTCAGGTCTCCTGACTCCAAGGTCAGATGCTCTATCCACTGTGCTATCTAACTGGCTCCCAATCTTCTCTTGACTATGTTTTATTCACTGAGGATCTTTAATTAAATCTTTTTATCTGTCTTTGGAAGATCAAAAATTAAGTACAAGATTACATAAGATAGTTAAAGAAATTGCAGTGTATTTTTTACTGGCCACCATCCAATGTTACTTAGATAAGCAAAGGATGATGGGCAAAAGAAAGATTGCTAACAAGGCCATGTCAAGGGTAGCTGATGGCCAGTGACCATGAGCTAAGTGGAAAAAAAATGTGAAAGGGGAGGGAAAGAGGTTGAAAGTGTTTTTGTTTGCTGTGTTTGTTTGTTTTTTAATACTGATTATTTAGCTGTAAATTACCCCCAACCTGTGGGATATAGAGCAAAGTATAGGCAGCAGCAACAAAGTTCCTGAAAATAAGGAAGAAGTTGAAGGGATTAAAGAAAGAGAACTTGGGGGAGATTCTGTTTTACTGTAGGTTTAAGGATACTTCCTGACAAGCCTATACCCCAGTTTATTTTTTTTTTGTTTCATTAATATTTTGCTAACTTTGAGTAATGGACATGAGACCCCCAGGAAAGTTCAGGTTTGGGACTCTGGGTATTTTCTTTTATCTCAAATCACTGGATCAAGGTCTGTAAATCAAGCAGTCAAGACTCAAAACACAAACAGAACTGTAATTTGTTTCTTCCTGCTCTGTGTTGTTCTTGGCAATGAGAAAACTAAAGCTTTTCCTGACTAGAGATGGATAATGACATTGGGAGGTGATTCATTGAAAATGGTCTCAGCAACTGGCCTTTTTATTTCTCCTCATTTTTCCCCTTATTGTTCCATCTTGTGTTAGGAAACACATTGGATAAAATAATTCTCATACTGACAAAGCACTTCCCTCTTACTGTGGGTGCACATCTGCATTGTTGAAGGGTGGGACACAAGTCCATAAGGGGCAAAATCAAGAAGGGTGCTTAGAAAAATAGTCTATCTTCTTATTAAGAAGACTTACAAAAAGAGTGTCCATCTACATACCTTACTTGTTTGAATTCCTGTCCTTTTTGCCCATGGGTTCAGTGGAAAAAACCTTGGGTTTGGAATCCACAAGACCAGGGTTTGAATTCTCCTTCTACTACCTTTTAGCTAGCTGTGAGTTATTTCTGTTTCTCAAATCACTCATCAATAAGATTCCGAGTTCAGAATAGATGGTCTTTAAAGTCCTATCTCTAAATCATATCATATTTAAATCTATTAGGAAATAGTTTCTAGATCTATGGACTTTGTGTGTGTGTGTGTGTGTGTGTGTGTGTGTGTGTGTGTGTGTGTGTAAGTTGTTTTATGCATTTTAAATAGAGGAATCTAACTTATGTATTTCACCAAAGTGGAATGAAATTATAGGTGACAAAGTTTCTTTTCTAGCTAACAATAGCCATGGAATCTAGGACAGTTACAATGCCCAAGAATGTGCTAGTATTTAATAATTTTTGTCATGGGAGCATAAAGCAATTATAAGTGTCAGTTTCCTATCTGAAAACTACAGTCAAAAGTACCACCTTTCAAAGACACCATTTAAGTTGTCACTTTTCACACTGTGTTTCACAAGAAAGGATCCAGGTAGGATATAAATTAGGAAAGATCTTTTTAAATCTCAAATTCAAAAACAATTTGATTCATTTTGATTCCAAGGAAAAGAATCTAATCTACTTTACACATATACACACATATAGACACACATACACACACACACACACACACTTTTTTGGTCTTACTGGAAGGTTCTCAAATACAAGCAATACTAAGCATTGGGCAATTATAAACACTGAAATAATACAATATGATGTTCTAAATTAAGTCACTTGTATCCTCTAATCTTCAGCTTCCTCATTTATAAAATAAAGGGGATAGAATTAGTGCTTTCAAATTTTCCTTTCAAAACTAAGTGCAATGAGCGATTTATTTTTAATACTGTGAGAACAAGTTTCTATAGTAACTGGAGTTTGATCTCTGAAATTTCAAGAGCCTATCCATTCTCAGTTCCTAATGGTCAGCAAAAATCCATTTAAAAAAATTTAAATCACTGTTTTCCATAGTTCCTAACTATGTTACTTTTAAATCATTTAAAAATTATATAATAATGTTGCATTTAACTTTATACTATTTACTCTTACTATAACTTTATATATGTAGACAACTGAATATTGTGGTAGATAGAGCATGGGCCTTTAGAATAAAGAAAACTTAAATTCAAATTCTTCCTCAGATACTTACAAATGGGAACTCTAAATCACATTTTGGGCTAGACCAGTTTATTCTCAGGAATTGCTAAAACAAGCCCATCCTGTTCCTACCATTAACTATGATGGGAATTTTTGTTTTCCCAGACTGTCTTTAAGACCATCTCAGCATTTCAATATATATCCTTGTTATTCTTAGATCCTGCCCTCCCCCACTGCTTCATTCCCTCTGAGCTATAAAAGTCATTGCTCCCTTCCCCCCCAAAGCAAGTTGCTTAATAACCTGACTCTGCCTTGCTTAGTTGTGGTTGGATTGAGCCTATCATCTATTCCATGTGAGTAAATGTCAAATCTCTGTAATCTATGATGGATATATTGTCATGGTTGTTCCATGTCACTAACCATTATCCTCTCCCAAATTTACTTCACATTTCTGTTTCATTTTATCATTTCTGGTGCCTTTATTGCCACATCACTTACTAGTTATCTGAACCTCGACAAGTCATTTAACTTTTATTAGTTTCAGTTTCCTCATTGGAAAAAATGAATAAAAATAACACCTATCTGATAGGATTATTATAAGGAGCAAATGAGTTTA
This sequence comes from Antechinus flavipes, assembly GCF_016432865.1. Lineage (NCBI taxonomy): Eukaryota > Metazoa > Chordata > Mammalia > Dasyuromorphia > Dasyuridae > Antechinus > Antechinus flavipes. The sequence goes on from NC_067399.1 coordinate 48,119,659, forward strand.
TAAATGTACGACACTTTGCAAATCTTAAGGTACTATATAAATGCTAACTATTATTAATATCATTATTATTACTACTTGAAGGCCAGTTCAATATCAATTACTTTTTTGCTCATGACAGACCATTCTTTCTCACATCCCAGTTTTGACTTTCATGGAAGAACATGAAAAGATAAGGGCAAAAGAAAGTGGACCTGAAAGGGGAACCGAGTCCAATCACCTTTTATAGAAAACTAAAGCACAAAAGTAACATGATTTGCTGAGATTGCAAAGCTAATCATTCTAGTGTCCCCCTCCCCTTAATTGTAGTGTTTTCCCTATTGATTCTCTACAATTTACCCTATATACCTTTTGTTTGTGCATAGTTTTGTGCATATTGTCTCCCTCTGTAGATTGTGGGTAGGGTCTATTTTTTGCCTTTCTTTGTATCCCCAGCACTTAGCACAGTGCCTGGTACATAATAGACATTTAATAAATGTTTAGTGACAAATAAATATTTGAGGCAGGATTTAAGCTGAAGATGTTTTTTTCCCTGATTCCAAGCCCAATATTCTATTTATTGTACCTTTCACCCCCACCTCCAGCTAGGACACTAGCAATTTCACATGCTTAGTTTTTCATAGGAAAGGTCATTTCCTGTGGAAAGGCATCCTTGTGATATTTAAACAAGTCTAAACAAGTTTCTGACTTCAAATTTAGTCTCAAATACCTACTGGCTGGTGTGACTCAGTTTGCCTCAGTTTCCTCAATTATAAAATGACCTAGAGAAGAAAATAGCAAACTACTCTAGTAACTTGGCTGAGAAAACTTCAAATGGGGTCACCAAAAATCAGATACCACTGCAAAACAATTGAATAATGAACCAAGGGAGCAGAGGGAAAGGTTTACAAGAGGTGTTAACTGTAATAGGATAATGTAACCTCTTTTATTGTCCCCGAAAAGTGTCAATTTTTTTTTCTAATTCTAATTTATAGCTCATATTTTCTTAGTGCTTAAATGTTTACAAATATAGGTCACTGTGAAAGGAAATGGTAGAGGAGCTAATATATGAATCAATCAATAAGCATTTATTAAATGTCATATATATATATATATATATGCCAGATACTATGCTAGGCCTGGGCAATATAAGGACAAAAATGATATAGCCCCTCAAGCAGTTGCATTATATGTATGTATAAAATTATATATAAGATACATACAAAATACATGCCATTTATCTGTGGGAAGAGAAGAAGAATCCCATGTAGACACTTAAGTTGACTTTTTTTTCTCAATAGTATTTTCTTTTTCTACATGTAAAGATAGTTTTCAACATTTCTTTTTGTAAGATTTTGTGTTCCAAATTTTTTCTCCCTCCCTTTTTTACCTCCCCCTTCCCCAAATAGCAAGCAATCTGATATAGGTTATTGACCACTCCCTCTCTTAATATGCATCTTCTTTTATAACCCTTCTCAAATCCCATTTTCTTCCTATTTTCTTACATGGTTAGATAGATTTCTTTACCCCTATTAAGTATGTATGTTATTTCCTATTTGAACTAATTGTGATGAGAGTAAGATTCACTCACTCTCCCTCTCTTCGCCCTCTTCCCCTTCACTGTAAAAGCTTTTTCTTGCCCTTTTTTTTTTTAATGGCAGATAATTTGAACCACTCCACTTCTCCTTTTCCCCTTCTCCAAGTACATTCCTCTCTTACCTCTTAATTTTAAGCAACCTGATATAGATTAAATATGTATATTGCTTTCATATTTATCATGTCGTACAAGGAAAATCCAAACCGAAAGGGGAAAAAATGCAAAAAAGAAAAAGAAAACCAAAAATAAAAGCTGAAAATACTACATTTCAATACTCATTTGGTTTCCATTGTTCCCTCTTTGGATGTAGATGGTATTTTCCATCTCAAGTCTATTAGAATTGTCTTGGATCATTGCGTTGCTGAGAAGAGCTAAGTCTATCATAATTGATCATCACATAATCTTGTTGTTACCATGTATAGTGTTCTCTAGTTTCTGCTCACTTCACTCAGCATCAATTCATATAAGTCTTTCTAGGTTTTTCAGAAACCAGTCTGCTGATTAGTCTGCTCATCATTTTTTATGGAACAATAATATTCCATTACATTCATATACCATAACTTATATAGCCATTCCCCACTGATGGGCATCCATTCAGTTTCCATTTCCTTGTCACTACAAAAAGAGTTGCTACAAACATTTTAGCATATGTAAGTTCTTTTCCCTCTTTTATGGTCTCTTTGGGATACAGATTCAATAATGACACTGCTGGATCAAAGGGTATGCACAGTTTTATACCCCTTTAAGCATAGTTCCAAATTGCTCTCTAAAATGATTGGATCATTTCGCAACTTCACCAAGAATACAATAGTGTCCCAGTTTTCCTATCTTCCCTCAAACATTTATCACCATCTTTTTCTCTCATCTTAGCCAATCTGAGAGGTATGAAGTGGTACCTCAGAATTCTCTTCATTTGTATTTCTCTAAACAATAATGATTTAAAGGATTTTTCATATGACTAGAGATGGCTTTAATTTCTTCATCTGGAAATTGTTCATATCCTTTGGTCATTTATCAATTGGGGAATGATTTGTATTTTTAGAAATTTGAGTCAGTTCTCTATAAATTTTAGAAATGAGGCCTTTATCAGAAATAGTCTGCAAAAATTGTTTTCCAGTTTTCTGCTTCCCTTTTAATTTTGGCTGCAATCTAATTGTTTACACCATTTTAAAAAAATTTAATGTTAATTTTTTAATCTGCAAAGAGTCATAGTTTTATTTTTCACATTGCCTACTCTAATTCCTTCAATTTCTTTTTCTTCTTTTATTGCTAAAGCTAACATTTCTAGTACAATACTAAATAATAGTGGTGATATTCTTATTTCATCCTGATCTTACTGAGAATGTTTTAACCTTATCCCCATTATATATGTTTTGCTGATGATTTTAGATAGATGCTACTTATCATTTTGAAGAAAACTCCATTTATTCCTATGCTTTCTAGTGTTTTTTTTTTTTTAATTAGGAACAGGTATTGTATTTTCTTAAATACTTTTTCTGTATCTATTGGGATAATCATATGATTTCTGTTGGTTTTTATTGATAAGGTCAATTATGCTGATAGTTTTCCTTAAACTGAACCAGCTCAATGGTATTATTAAACTATCTCACTTTTTTTTCTCTAGGGGAATAATCCTCATATATCTAGCTTCTATTGTACTATGTAGATTCAATTTTCTGGTCTTATTATTCTCTTCATCTTAATGATGTTCATTCCCCTTGTCCTTTTCCAAATGATAGTAGCAATAACAACAACAACAACAAATAGTAATAATTGCATTCATATTGATGGGGTGAACCCTGAAACTATGTCCCCTTTAAGATGTAAAAGAAGAGTGAATCGGGGTCTCAGACTTTCCCCTGGGAAAAGCATATCTTTCCCACACAACACTTTCCCCAAGTTAAATAGTCTCATTCAGTTAGAGATCTCTGATAGTCCTATTGAGTGGCTCAAAACTCCAAAATAAATAATTTATTTTCCACTGGAAATCGAGGCCTGGAGCATTGAAGCCCAAGCCTCAGACTTCTAATAAAAGACAACTCTGAACTCTGACTCTTTGCAGAAGTTCTAAGCAAGATTATGCTCTGCCAAGGAAGCTCTCTTTTTGGCAAAGCTGCCTGCCAGGACTTTTGCCCACTATGGGGACATTCTCTTCTCAGTGTTAACCTTTGTTGCCTTCCTGACAGAATCTGGCCACTAAGAAGTCTGTCTTCCTAGCAAAGCTGACTTCTCATTGCCAAATTCCTAATGAGGAGTTTTGTCCGCTAAGAAAACTTTCTTTTTAGTGAACAATAAAAATCCCTTTTGCCACATAGATTTCAGGTTTTGCTAATTCTTTCATATTGGATCTGCACTGACGAGAGGGGATTTCCCACCCTAATTCTCATACCTCTTCACCATCACTAATTTCATCATTTGCACTTCATTAATATGACACCTTCAGGTTTATAAAATATTTTACAAATATTATTTTATTTGCTCCTCACAACCACCTTGGGAAGGAAGCACTATTATTATCCCCATTTTTTAGATGAAGAAACTGAGACATACAGAACTTAGTTTCTGCGTAGGGTCATACAACTATGTAGAGGCCAGAGTCAGGACTTCCTGACTTTAGGGAAATATACTACCTACACTTAGCTGCCTCAACATAGGGGAATAGAGAGGGGATTCATTGCTGTAAGTGGTGTTTCTCATGAAGGTAAAAGGACCTATAAATCATTGCCTTTCTGAGTTCCTGACTGAGTTTCTGAATTGGGTCAAATTGATACTGATCTCCCTCCTTTCTATAAGCAGAACTAGTTAAATTGAATAATGTAATCCAACTGTTCTGAGATAAAATGAGGGATAGAGAGATAATTCAGGAAAAAAATCTAGTTGGATTTGAAGAGGAAAGACTTACCTGAAAATATGACTCAAGTCAACAAGTAATTATTTGATCTCTATGACAGGCACTGCAGGTACCCCAAACTGTATCCTGTCCCTGACAAGAAATTTACCATGTAAGATTTGGAGCAGTGTACAAAAGAAGGCTTAAGAATAAAGAAAATATAAATGGGGAAAGTGGGGGAGGGTGCTCTTTAGAAAATTATTTTCAGAGATTTGTCCTATTGGGTTGTTTAAAGAGATGGTCCCCTGGGGAAAGAATTGAGTACCATCTAGTGGAACAAAACCAAATTGCATAGAGTAATTGGTTAAGAAAGACCTGAGTGGCAGAAAGCTGATGGGAAATGAGTTCTTCTTCATCTCCATATTCCCCAGCATCCAAAGAAGAGGGAAAGCAGTGAATCAGATAAAATGAGCAATAAGAAAATGACAAGCTGATAATGAAATGACCAACCACTACTTGCTGGAAGTGAAAAAGGAAACCCACAGAATAGATCATTGATGGAGAAAAGTGATTGCTGATATTTACTGAGAACAGCAACCTCACTTCATCATACATCTGAAGACAAAGGGGATCTAGTCCAAGCAACCTCTTCATCTTAAAAATGAGGAACATGAGACTGAGAGAAACTAAGTGACTGGCCCAACATCACAGTTAGTAAGCCTCAAAGACAAATTTCAACATAGATGTTCTGACCACCAATGTTCTTTCCTTTGAGTGACAATGTCTCAGAGCTGCTGGCTTTAAGAATCCCAGCAGAGACATCCTGACAGAGCAGCCCTGAAGGGAACAAACCCAATCACTTCTAACTGGAGTCCTGTCCTATTCAGAGCCATACTTTAAATCACAGGGATTTTGTAGTTTTCTGGGAGAGTCGAGTAAGGTCAAGAAATATTTATCAAAGTCCTTCTATGTTCCCAGTATTGCACTAAGCCCCGCGAATATAAAGAAAACAAAACCAAAACAGTCCCTGCCCTCAAGAAGTTTGAAATCTAATGGAATGAAACAACATGTAAACAACTATGTACAAAGATTTATATACAAGATAAATTGGAGATCATCTCATAGGGAAAGCATTGACATTAAGAGAGACTAGGAAAAATCTTCTTGCAGAAGGGGAACTAGAAGTGCGGAAGTGTCCTTGCAGATACTTCAGAGAAGCTAGGAGGTAAAGAATAGGAGGTAGAAAATGCCAGACAGGGGGGATAGCCAGTGATAGTAGTTAGAATTTATAGTGGGCTTTAAGATTTGCAAAGCATTTTACAAATACTATTTCATTTTATCCTCACAAAAACCCTGGTAGGTAGATGTTATTACTATTGTCACTTTGCAGAGTGGAAAACTGAAGCAAGTAGAAAGTGATTTGCTCAGGATCACACAATGATCAGGTGCTTAAGATTGGATTTGATCTGAGATGTTGACACCAAATCCAGTACTCTATCCATTGTGACATCTCACTAAAGTGGGGAATTAGAGGGTCCTACGTGAGGGACAAGAAGGACAGTGCTCTTGGAAGACAATATAAATATGTGGAAAAAGATGTTAGACATACACTCTTGATACTGAAAATCAGATATCAAGGAAAATTTATTAAAGAATTTTAAGGAATTATCTTAACCTTTTTGGCCAGAAGTAGGCTCTACTCCTCTTCAGGAAGAGAGAACCCTGAGCATAGAAAGGGGAGACGCTTTATACTTGTTAGTTTGGCTCAGTCTCTTCCTTCAGAGAATGAATTGGTCCATTCCCTTCCAAGTTACAATCTTTCTGATAGAATGAAACATACTATATGTTTCCCCTAAATATGTAAATATGTTTCCTCTCTTGTCATACATCCCATGTTCAAAAATAACAGAAAACTTCTCCTACAGGATGTGTTCTTTAATATTGAATTAGCCTATTAAGCAGGCCAATAGTGATTTGGTCAAGTCAAGTCATTGACCCCAATTAATTTGTGCCAAATCAGCTATTAAGTTTGTAGTTTTCTCAAAACCACAAGATTCTGATTGGCTGAATCCATCAGTGCTTTCCTAGCTCTCCAATTCTTTGTTTGCTCAAGGCTTCTATTGATTGCTTATTGTTCTGTGGAACAAACAAACAAACAAACTTTCCTTAATCTCTCACATTCCAAACCTCTTGGTTAGGGGTACTCTGTCCTGTACTACCTCAAAGCTTGCAACACTCTGTGGAAAGCCAACTTTTCAGTACTTCTCACAAAGACTAGAAAGGTAGGAGGGGACCAGGATATGAAGGGCTCTAAAAGCCAAAGAGATTTACCTAGAGACACATTTCAAAAGCATGATCCATTTGAATCCAATACTTTTTCAATGAAATTCATTCTTTTGAGCTTTGTTAGCCAGTATGCTTATAAGGAGAGCCAGTGACTACCCTTGGAGAGTACTAAACCCCGAATTTCCTAGATAAACTGAGAAGTCTGAGAGTGTCCGATTGGGGGAAAAGCATTTGAAAATTACTTATTTTTATTATACTTACCAATGCTTTGGCTGCTACAAATTACATTACAATATTTGGTTCTTCTGACCTTGCTGTTTCTGCTTGTCAACAACATGAATTCAATTCAATTCAGTTTGAATTGCTTGAAAACAATACAGAAGATATATAGATTTATTGACGTATAGTTATACATACATGCATGTATGTATATGTATATACAGAAAAGTAAAAACTGGAGGGCATGTGGGGGTTGTAAGAGAAACATGTAAAATGGGTGTGGTAAGGCATCAGGCTGTGGGGAAAAATATTTCTTCATCATCCAAGGAATGAAGTTTCCTTACAATGATTGATTGGAGTCTATTAATTTCAGCTTTAAAGTTCTTTTTTCTTTTCTTTTTCAATATTAAAACAATTAATTTAAGAAGATCCTTTAGCAATTTAATTGCAGTAAATGCTAAGAATTTCAGAAATGGTCCCCTCATCAAACAAGTCTGTTTTGCCCTGAATCTGATCTTGCTTATACTTCCGTGGCTCTCTAAAGGTACCTGTAGTTGAGATTAAAGCTGCTGCTTGGGTTTTGCATGGATTAGGATCAAAGGATTTCTTGGAGTTCTGGGCTCATTTGAAATGGATTAAAATGAATAATTAAAAAAAAAAAAAAACAGAAGGGGGAAAACTTGTAATCCTTCTAACCTGGGGCATGAATCAGTGAGATCCCAACCCTAAGTAACAAGTCCTAACCTGCTCCCTGGTCCAGTAATCTTGGGTCAGAACTCTTGAAATCAAGTCAAAGTTTCATTCCCAGCTCCCTTTTTATGATATGTTTCTGATAAGGTACCTCAGGCAGCTCTCCCTTCTCTCCCCGCAAACACAAGCCCAAGGGTGTGCAGCAAATGGAGTTCACTACGTGCTCTTTCCCCAGATGTTTTCAGCTCCCGCTCTGCCAACAATCCTTTACTGCTGCATTCCAACAAATTAACCATGTGACAGATTATTTTTAACTTCAATAGAATGGCTCCCTCTCTTTTAATATATTGTGCTTGTCCCACATTCCCTCGGTGAAAAGGGCACAATCGGCTACTTCTGAGAACTTTTAATTACTCCCAATTGTTTGTAAAACCTCTTAGAAGCTTGAAAATAATGTTTCTTCCTCCCTTCCCCCTCCTGCCTGACCTTTCCTCCATTTTTTTTCATTAGCCATTTTTTAATGCAAACCCAGTCTTCTGCCGGGTGCCATATTTTCCTAGGATGAGCAAGAAAATATTCTGTACCCTTGAAAGAGATAATTTTTCCTTCTCCCTCTTTCCTTTATAATAGTTTCTCTCACTTTAGTTCAGGTTTTGTGACATATTCTTTTAGTGAGGTCCAAAAAGTATCAGAACTTTTTACTTGCTCTTCCCTCTAATTTAAAAAGGATATCATGGTCAGTCAGCTCCTCAAAAGTGCCTACTGATGTGTTTTATATACAGCACCAAATGATGAGATTGATGTAGGCACAAATGTGTGGCAAATTCACAATGGCCATTCTCTTTAGGAAAAAGGCAGGTTTATTTAGAAGAAGTTACATTACCAACCAAAACAAGAGGTAAAATAAGCACTGGGAGTGGCAAATATGAAATAGAATTGGGAGAGCATATAGTTAGCAAGGAAAAGACAAGTTCTCCAGAGGAACTCACAATTAACCAGGAGAAATACTCCAGGAAGTGAGAATAAGCCATTGACTGGAAAATTAAATCTATAGAGGAGTTCAACAGACTAAGCAGAGTTAGCTAAAGTAAGGAGAAAAGCACCATTAAAGGGAAGGTACTATGAGTGAAAGGAAGAGAGTATCTCACAGTAGGCTTACCTTTGAAAAAAAACATAGCAAAGGTTTTCATCATAAGCAAATCTTTTATTGGGAAAATATAGTTTGGGGAGTTTATAGGGAAACCAAGGAAGTAAATTTGCAGAACTCAGAGAATGGGATCAAGGAGGAAGGGAAGTGCCAGGGAACTCAGAATAGGGATCAAAGAAAAGCCTGATGGAATACCTGGCAGAACAAGTTCCAAACTTGTCTAAAGATATGCTAATCAATATCTCAAAAGGTTGTTTAAAGATATTCAGAGGTTGTGGGGTTGGACAATGGACATTGATAAAGAATTCGTTCCCCACAATAACTCTATACCAAAGGATAGCCTGGGAATTGGTTATATTAGATAAAAATCATTTGGGCTTCTTTCTGACAGGGGAAGAGATTAAGTTCACATCACTTAAAATTTAATGGGAGAGAAACTGAAATAGCCCAGGCAATAAATTCAAGACGGTCATAGTAATTCATAATTTAGAAATAATTTATTTGTAATTGGCCTAGATGGTGTGCATGGCCAGGACGGACCTCCAGTAGGATTCTGGCATGGTTCCGTGCCCAACTGAAGTAGGGACAGCCTTATAAGCATTCTTGTTCACCCTTGCTGGCACCTTTGACATTAAACAGTGACTCAACTTTATAGGACAAAAGATACAATGGCAGATAGGGATCTGCCTTTTTTTTTTTTTTTTTTTTTTTTTTTTTTTTTTTTAACAGAGATAGGGATCAGGGTTAGGTGACTGCTCTCATGGAACAGATATCCTTAGGAGCATTGTTGATCTGGGACTTTGAAGTGCAAAAGAAGTCCCCTAATCTAGTTGAGCAAACCCTTCTCTGGGCCCTTTAAGCTAAGACTGAGGGAGGGGAGGGAAGACCAGTCCTTTGTCCATTTCAAAACAAGGAAACAATACATGCATGCACACATATATATAATATATGTATGTATTATGTTAAGAAATTCCATTTTTGATACTCATTACCTCACAGTAACAAAACCAACATGTATTAAAAGTTGTAAAATGCCCAGTATGGTGATGTTGAGGTTCAAAAAAAAGATCCCAAAAGATAGGGATCTCAGACTGGAGTTGTGAGGTATCTCAAAAGAATTTGCAGGCTTGAACTCATCTCCTATTCAAGAGGCAAAAGTTGATTATAATTGATTGTAATGTCAATTGAAATGGGCTATGTTCCAAAAGGATTTTGCAAATAACTAGGAACAAGAAAACAAATTTATAGGAAAAGACAGAGAGATCTGGTTCTTCAAAGCTAATTTTATGGTCAAGAAGTAGAACTGAGGAGTAATCTGGTATGTACCTCACCATTTGTCTCAGAACCCTTGTTATCACTGACCAATAGATTATCTGGCAATCAGCAAAGTTTCTAGGACTATACTATAGTATTCCTAAATCCAAGAGGACCAAAAGCAGGAATCATGCCAGACCAAGGGATCTCTCCTTGGCATAGCTGCCTGCAAGGACCCCCTGCCCACTGTGAAGAGAATCCCTCTTCTCAGTGTTAACACCCCTCTTTAACCTTCTGCCAAGATTTCTCTGCCAGGAACTTTATCTCTCCCCCTGTCAGGACCTTGCCACTGAGGAAGTCAATCTTCCTAACAAAGGTTGACTTCTCAGGGTCAACAATAAACTTCTTTTTGCCAGTCTAACTTTTCAGGTTCATAAATTCTTTTACAAAGGACCTGCACTGACCAAAAGGGGTTCCCATAACTCTCTGCCCTGCACCGAAGCTCATCATTAGGTTCCCTGACTGGGAATTGAAGGGGATACAAACCTCATCAAGTATACATTCTGCATTCGTCTCCCATGAATTGGGAGCAGTCTTTTTTCTATTGGCTGCATAGCCTAAACTGCCTACATCTTTGAATTACCTTACTAAACATAATCTAGCTCTTTGTCTAGGGATAGACTTATTCAATGAAAGCAAATGACACCATCCAAAAAAGGGAAATCTGAAGTCTACTTCCTACACTTTTAGGTCATGTGACCCTAAAGCTTGAGGGTTTGGTTTGTTTCATTCACTCTTCTCAGTTCTAGGTTCAAGGAATGGAGTCCCACTTCTGGGAGCTTGAGCCATGAATATTATAGCCAGCCCATCAGTAAAGTCCTGAGAAAATATGGTCCTAGAATGCTAGTCCACAATGTTTTAGGCTTACAGTTAATGGGGCTAATGCTTCTTGTCTTTTTTTTAGTCATGTTTTACTCTTCATGACCCCATTTGGGATTTTTTCGGTAGAGACACTAGAATGGGTTTGTCATTTCCTTCTCCAGCTCAATTTACAGTAAGGAAATTAAGGCAAACTGGGTTAAGTGACTTGCCCAGGGTCACACAGCTAGTGAGTAGCTGAAGCTAGATTTGAACTCAGGAAGATGAGTCTTCTCCACTTCAGGGTGAGCACTCAATCCACTGAGTCACCCACTATTATTATCATCACTTTACAACTGAAGAAACTGACGTAGATAGGAGTTAAATGGCTTGACCAGGGACACACAGCTAGTAAGTACCTGAGGTTGGTCTTGAACTCAGATCTTCCTGACTCCAGAACCTTTTCTCTGTACATTGTAGCATCACCTAGTTCCCTCCAAGGGATACAGAATCTATAGACTTCATAGACTATAAATACTTTTAACCATCTGTTTCAAGAAGTGATAAAGACAAATCATTATTGATCAGAGAAATGCAAATTAAGACAACTCTGAGATACCACTACACACCTGTCAGATTGGCTAAGATGACAGGAAAAAATAATGATGAATGTTGGAGGGGATGCGGGAAAACTGGGACACTAATGCATTGTTGGTGGAGTTGTGAACGAATCCAACCATTCTGGAGAGCAATCTGGAATTATGCCCAAAAAATTATCAAACTGTGCATACCCTTTGATCCAGCAGTGTTTCTATTGGGCTTAATCCCAAAAGAAATACTAAAGAAGGGAAAGGGACATATATGTGCCAAAATGTTTGTAGCAGCCCTATTTGTAGTGGCTAGAAACTGGAAAATGAATGGATGCCCATCAATTGGAGAATGGCTGGGTAAATTGTGGTATATGAATGTTATGGAATATTATTGTTCTGTAAGAAATGACCAGCAGGATGAATACAGAGAGGACTGGCGAGGCTTACATGAACTGATGCTAAGTGAAATGAGCAGAACCAGGAGATCATTATACACTTCGACAACGATATTGTATGAGGACATATTTTGATGGAAGTGGATTTCTTTGACAAAGAGACCTAACTGAGTTTCAATTGATAAATGACGGACAAAACCAGCTACACCCAAAGAAAGAACACAGGGAAACGAATGCGAACTATCTGCATTTTTGTTTTTCTTCCCGGGTTATTTATACCTTCTGAATCCAATTCTCCCTATGCAACAAGAGAACTGTTCGGTTCTGCAAACATATATTGTATCTAGGATATACTGCAACATATCCAACATATAAAGAACTGCTTGCCATCTAGGGGAGGGGGTGGAGGGAGGGAGGGGAAAAAAATTGGAACAGAAACGAGTGCAAAGGATAATGTTGTAAAAAAAAAAAATTACCCTGGCATGGATTCTGTCAATATAAAGTAATTATTAAATAAAAATTAAAAAAAAAAAAAGAAGTGATAAAGAGTTTTCATAAGGAAGTACAATTTAAATTGGAATTTAATATATTTATAAGATAAATAAGAGGAAAATATACATCTATAAAACAAAAGAATTAGAGTTTGAAAGAATGAGAAATTAATCTTAAATAAAATAAAGTTGATAGCATCTCCAAAGACCTTCATTAATAGCAACATTTTAAAAAATCAACAAATTTCAAAAAATTCATAGGGTCTAAATATAAATTCACCAATATATTTTAAGTATACTCAAAAGAAACAAGAAACAGAGCCCCACAAATTCAGCCCAGTTATGTGCAGAAACATATCTTTGCCATCTCTGCTCATACATTCAGAACTCAAGCCAACTGGAAAAACAGAGTAGATGATTTCTGAGAATATATTCATTGCATACAAGAATCAGATAGCTTTTTACATGTATTTCAGAATTCAATCTATGTGACAAGATCCTATCAAATCCCCAAAACAATCAAGACCTGCATATGAGAACTTGGGTTTGAAGACAGTGTCATGTGAATTCTATCCAGCTCCTTGTATAGTGCCCTCCAACCCCATAAAAATTAAGTAAAAACATAACTGTACTTAGGACAAGGGATCTTAACCTGGGATCCATTATCTCATTTCAGAGGGTCTATGAACTTGGGTGGGAAAAAAAATTACATCATTATTTTTACCATCCTTTTGGTTTCTTTTGTAATCCTATATAATTTATTTTGTACATTCAAAAACCTTATTCTGAAAAGGAAGAGCTAGGTTTCACCATACTGCCAATACAGTCCATGATATGAAAGAGCTGAAAAAAAACCACCTCAGATTTATAATAAAATATAGTCTAGAATGATAGGCTGGATTTAATGGCAAATCCAATGTTTCAGTTCATAGAAATGTACAAGTACAAGAGGGGGTAAGTGTGGCTAACAAGACCATAAGAATTAAGATTGGAAGACACTTTAAATCATCTAACTTAGTTTTTAGCCAAGATTCCTTGGAGAGATTTTAAGGGTTCTTTGATCTTGGTTAGAGGTAAGGGAAGAGGAGAATTCTATTATCACTAACTTTTGGTTTTCTCTGTAACCCAATGTATTTTGATTTATACATTCAAAATCATGGTTCTGAGAAATAATCCATAAGTTTCACCAAACTGTTACCCAGAAGTTCCAGGATACAAATAGGGTTAAGAATCCCTTGGTTAAACCTTGGTTGAAATCTTGGTTAAAATATAAGTTCTTCATCTTCATCTTTAGACATTTAAAGCTCTTCTTCATTTAGTGACAGCTACCTACTTTTCCCTAATCCTACTTTTCCTGGTTTATGTCACATTATTCCCCTTCTAGCCCTTGATAGAAAAGGCTGATCCCATTTCAAGGCTGTATCGTTCTTGTTTCCCAAGGCCTTTATACAAAATTCTTGCGGCATTCCTACAAGAATCTTTTCCTGATTCCTCGTATTTGTTAGAGCTCTCTTTCTCTTCAATTTATCATTTTTATAATGTTGCACCCTTCCCCATTCTCAGTAGAATGTTAGCTTTTGGGGGGGTCAAAACTATTTTTCCTTTCCTTTCCTGGGCACCTTAACAAAGACTTGTTGGATTGGATTAATAATAACTAAAAAACAAAAAAAACAAAAACAAAAAACTTCCCTAGCTCCTGAAAAAATCTCCTTTTCTGACTTGTTTTGAAATGCAAAATTTTTGTATTTATTCATTCAACAGAGTTATATTGAGTGTAAATATTTGCTTAGTCCAGTCCTCCGTGAAAAAGCACTGTATTGTGATAATATAAAGATGAACCAGACACGGTCCTTGCTCTTGAGGATTGAAGGCATAACATTTGGTACAGTACAGACTGAACTTCTGATGACTGTCTTAAGCTTGAGACTAAATGAATATACAGTATTTACATGTCTGGTATGGTTTTCTAGAATCATTTATGAGGAATGAATAGTTTTCTTAATCTCCTTGGAGTCAGAAAATTCTTTTAATTCCCTTTGGTTGATTAAGAAGGTAGTTTATATCTTTCCTTAAATGTGTAGGTCCCTGTTTCTCCTCAACCTCGCTCTATCCTTTGCAAACCAGTTTACAAGTTAGAAAAACATCTCAGAAGCCACTTCTAAATTCTGAATTTCGCCAGTGGTTTAGGTCAAAATAGGATAGAAAAGTTAGTAAGTTCTCTATAAGAAACCCAAAGAAGCTGTCATTATGGCTTTTTATGTCTTCTTTTTGCCTAATTAGCAGGAGAAGGGAATGGTGGTATATTCAGATATTAACTCCCAATAATTTCTTTAACCATATGCACTTTTAAAGCCACAGACTGGAGGCTGCATCATAGATACTGGGAAGATTTTTTTTTGACACATCAAAATGCCCTTTAAAATTTATATGTTAAAATAAATTTAAAAGATTACAATCAAATATTAAAATAAAATTTAAAAAGCAAACATTAATTTAAAGATGTCTTTAGCAAATAGGGGAAGCTTTCCAGAGCACCTGGGCCCTTGATAGTCATGGGAAACTCCGGGCCTCTTTAATCAGAGCAGTGGGAAAGGACTAGTTTCCAGATGTCACTATCTTCACATTAATTAAAAGAATCATTTGTATCATTTATGTAAGATAAAAGAGGCATTTAGAGTAAGGAAGGAAATTAGATCAATCTTTATGCACATAAACTTTATTGTTGTTTGTAAGAATTTGGGCAGCTCCTTCCTAAATCTGCATCAATGTCATGGATAGACAAGAGAAAAATGTTTTGGGAAGTTGGAGTTCCTTTTTTGAATTATTTGACCATCACGTCCTGGCCAAATAGGACAGAGCTTAACATTTATAATCAAGCTCATTAAAAAGGACTCCTAAAGCATAATCCAGAAGCCTCCTTTGCTTGGGTTGTCTATTCATGTTATTGTGATAAAGAAGGTTCTTGACATTGCATCCTAGTTTATTTATAAAATATATTATATTTATTTATTTATAAAATAATGAAAAGTAGCCAAGTGCATAGAAGGAAGACAGAAATTCATCCTCCCTAATGAAGTGAGAGAATGTCATTCTTCCATGAAGGTTTTGTAGAATCCTGGATCTCAGAGCTAGAGGGGACTTTAGAGGCCATCTAATCTACCCTCCACCCCCACCCCACTCCCACCTTTGCATTTTACATGTTACCTGGCTTTGAATACAGTTCTAATGATTTCTAGCTTACCACCCTCTCCACCATATCCACATCAGAGTGCTCATTAATACTTATATACTTACATTCTTCCTATCCTGTTCAACTGGTTACAAATCCAACTAACTTATAATCAATTTTCTTTACATCCTGACATATCGTGTTTTGAGATTACTAAATCTTGGTTCTAGAAAAAATGTTTCAAACACCGTATAGCTGACTCGTCAAGGTAAAGGTGCCAAATATTTTATACAAGAAAGGTGTGGGAAGCTATAAAGAAAAGGTATAAATTACTAAGCTTCATATTACATTGGATGTTGCAATTTATGACATATGTGTTTCTCTCAGTGAGCAAAATAACACTTGAAATCCTGTAATCATTCAATATAAATGAGTTTCATTTTGGTGTCCTTCCCATAGACTCTATTCCCTCTGGCAATCTACCTAGGATAAAGGGAAACAGTATAAGCATGCAGTAGAATCTTTGTCATAATGTCCACAATAAAACTAAGTTTTAAAACTTGCTTCTGGACTTTATTAGAGACAGACTTTTTTTTAAATGATCTTTGATATTTTAAATATATCTTGCTATTTAAAAAAAAAATCTTTCCCCTTTTTGAGTTTTTGGAAACAAAGACAAAAAAAAAAAAAAACTAGGTTATTTTCTTGCCATATCTTTTCCTTGAATTTTGCAAAACTTTATTTTCAAGTTTCTTATGAGCACTAAGTTGTAAAGTACTTGGTTAATTTACTGTTTATCAGCAATAGTTTAGTAGCAGTTGTATTTATTTTCCTGGGGGAAACAGGTATGCTTTATTTTGTATTATATGAAAATCTAAATCTACAAAATAGCTATATCAAAGAATGATTATTTATATTATAGGAGGAGTACTTGTTTTCTAAAGAGATATGCTCTAGGATTACTTGAGTCAAATCAGAGCAAAAAGCATTTACTAAATATTTACTACTTGCTAGGCCCTGTACTAAGTACCAGCGATGCAGATACAAGCAAAAAGAAAAAGTTCTTACCCCAGGGAGTTTCTATTTTGACGGAGGAAGACAAAACATAAAAGGAAGCTGAAAATGGTGGTGGGAGAGATACCTACAAGGGCATGATACTGAAGTGGATTTAAGAGGGAAGTGAAGGTTAGATGGAACTGGGCAGCATTAAAAAATGGAGACCTCTGGAAAGAACTCACAATAGGAGAAGGAGGTAACAGGAAGATGAAAGCTCCAAGATGAAATCGCAGCTGAAGCATGATACTAAATTCTAAAAGCCAGAAATAGAGGCACGAGTCCTGTCCTCTGCTTTATTAAAATATTAAAACTAGGTAATACTAATAGCAATATCTTTTTTGGTTCCCATCTTACAAGATGATCAAGAAGAGAAGAACCACCAAGAAAGGCCATAGTCATGAGTAGCCCATCTGCTGCACCAACTGTGCCTGTTGCATAGCCAAAGACAAGAACATCAAAAATTTCGTGATCCCAAACACCATTGAAGCTACAGCAATCAGGGACTTCTCCAAGGCGAGTGTTTTGGACTCCAGAACCATTGCTGCCCAAACTATACATGAAACTACATTACTATGTGAGCTGCACAATCCACAGCAAAGTAGTGAGGAATTGATCCCACGAAGCATAAAAGGATGGGACACATCTAAACCTCATTCTGTATGATAGTTAACATTGATAAAATTCTAGAACATATTTAAATATTTTTTCTTTTCTTTTACTTTATTATGCTTCTCTTGGGTCTTGTATTTGAAAATCAAATTTTCTGTTCACTACTGAAGTCTCCTACTTTGAAGATCCATCTTCTCCCCTGAAAGATTATGTTCAGTCTTGCTGAGTAGCTAATTCTTAGTTGTCATCCAAACTCCTTTGCCCTTCATAATATGGTATTCTAGGCCCTTCAATCCTTTATTGTAAAAGCTGCAAAATTCTGGGTAATTCTGACTGCAGTACTTGAATTGGTTCTTATTAGCAGTTTGCAGTACTTTTTGCTTGACATTATAGTTCTAGAATTTTGTTACCATACTTGTTGGAGATTTCCTTGTGAGACCTCTTTCAGGAGATGGTAAATGGATTTTTTCAATGACTATTTTGCCCCTTGATTCTAATAGATTAGCACAGTTTTCTTTAATGATTTCTTGAAAGATTCTGTCCAGGCTCTTTTTTTTTTGATCATGGCTCCAATAATTGTTAAATTGTCTTTCTTGGATCTATTCTCCAAGCTGGTTATTTTTCCACTGAGATATTTTACATTTTCTTCTATTTTTTCATTCTTTTTAGTTTGTTTGATTTCTTGATGTCTCATAGAGTCATTATCTTCCATTTGCCCAGTTCTAGTTTTTAATGTATTATTTTCTTCAGTTTACTTTTATACTTTCTTTTCTATTTGACTCATTTTATATTTAAAGGTGTTGTTTCTTCAGTCAATTTTTGTCCTTCCTTTTCCAAACTGTTCACTCTTGCATAACTCTTTTCTTTTCCCAATTTTTCTTCTATCTCTCCTATTTGACTTTTAGAATCCTTTATGAGTTTCTCCCAAGAAGCTCTTAAGACTTGAGATCAATTCATATCCCACTTTGAGATTTAGCATGTAAGCATTTTGTCCTGAGTTGCTGATTTGGTCTTCCTTATCACCATAGTATCTTTCTATAGTCAAGGTTCTTTTTGTTGTTTGCTCATTTTCTGTCTTTCTTATTTCCCCTCTATTTTGTGACTTTCTGTTCCTAGAGCATAAGGGGCACTATCCCAAGCTTCTTGTGCAGTTTTGACCTTTAGACTGCTTTGAGCTTTGGCTTTGAGCAATGGATTCAAAGACCCTCCTGCTGGCTTGCTCAGTCAGTATCTGGGCTGGGCTAAGCTCCCCTTTCACTCCTTTTCTCCAAGTGAGATTGACCTTTTCTGAAGCCCTTCCAAGCTATCCTGAGCTGGAAATTTGTTTCATTCCATCTCTTTGTAGATTCTACTGTCCCAGAATCTGTTCAGAAGCTTGTTTTCATGTTGTTTTGAGGAAAATTGGGAGCACTCAAGCAACTTTCTGGCTTCTCTCTACTATCTTCTCTACAACATATTTAAAAACAAAGATTAGCAAATAGGTAATCACTCAATAAGCATTTATTAAGCACCTACTATGTTCCAGAGACTTATATGTGAATGTATGATTCAAAGACAAAAATGAAACTTTCCCTGCCTCAAGGAGTTTATATCCTGTCTAGAGGTGACATCATGTGCATATACCTATAATGTATGCAAGATTTATAAAAAATAAATACAAGGTCACTTGGGGTAACAGGCACTAATAAAATCTGGAAGGATCAGAAAAAGTGGTAGTTGACCTGAGTTTTGAAGAAAACCAGGAATTCTAAGAAACAAAAGTGAGAAGGAAATTCTTTCTGGGGATAGAATACTATCTGGGGATAGTTACAGAAATAGAATGTGGAGTATGAGGAACAACTTGGCAATATTTAAGAATGCTTAAAGGATAGTAAGATAGCATCAGGTTGTAAAGAGGGTTTTGATGCCAAGCATAGGATTTGCTGCAATAAAAACCTGAAGAGATAAGACATATTTTAGGAAAATTATTTTAGTAATTATATAGAATGGATTGGGAAGACAGGGAGATCAATTAGAAAACTATTTATAATAATCCAGGCAAGAAGTGATCAAGACTTTAACTAGGTTGATTGCTATATGAGTGGAGAGCAGTGGACTAATCTTGTGTCACTAGAAACAAAAAGATTTAGTAACTGATTGGATATGCCAGATGTGGGAAAGTGACAAGTAAATGTTGCAAACTTGGGAGACTGGAAGGTAGTGATGCCTGTGATAGAAATAGGGAAGTTGAGAGACAAGGAGAGTTGAACCAAGATAATTGGTTCTGTTATGTACGTGGTGAGTTTAACATGTTTACAAGATATTTGAAATATTCAGGAAGCAATTAGTGGTGCAAAACTGGATCTCAGGAGAAAGACAAAAATTAAATATATAGAGCTGAATTATCTGTAAATAGATCACAAAAAGTAAAACATGGCTTCATTCAGAACAGGCTGAGCCAAACCAATCTCATTTCAAATTGCTGATATCTTACTCTTGGTCCTTAAAGTCTGAGTTGCTTTATGAAATCCTCTAAGATTATCTATGTTACAAAAGAATGGCCAATGAATTACAATGAGGAGAGAATTTCACAATGGGAATCTCCTACAACTAATGAAATCATCAATCTAGATCAAAACCCCAAAATGATACAATAATATGTTCTTTTAGTATCATTAGAATTTGTTGTTTACATTTTGTTATGTTTTCAAACATGAATTGACTTTACCCACATTTAAAATACAATCTGGTTTACCAAAAAAAAAGTTTCTGTTGCATATGTCTTGTATGAAATTTTATAGGAGTTAGAGCTCTTGAGGACTTTGAACATCATCTGGGTCAAGGGTTCTTAACCTTTTTTTTTTTTTTTTGTCCTGGATCCTTTTCATAGTCTAGTGATATCTACAGTTTTTAAGCACATAAAATAAAAATAGTATTATAAAGGAAACCAATTATATTAAACATGATAAAATACATTAATTATGTTATATGCAGAATGTCCCAAAAGGCTTAACTTAAAGCAGTACTAAAACTTTTGGGATGGCCTCTACAATTAATTATCATAAATATTATAGCTAATTAATGATATGTTATTAATTGTATGTGATATTTTTAAAAGTTCATAAACCCAAGGTTAAAACCCATGGCTTGATCCAATTCTTCAATTAATAAAATGAGGAAACTGAAGCCCAAATTACTTGCCTAAAATCACCCATCTGGGTTTCTTTTTTTGGGGGGGAAGGGTTTCTAACATTCTCTTTATAATCCTTTCTCATTTACTATTGATTTTCACCTGTCTTCTAACATGTTCATGTTCTGACTATCCATAGCCAATTAGTTCAGTAGGAATGTTCTCCAGAGACAACCCATTAACTCCTATCTAGTAAACTATAATATAATCATTTTAAAATTTTGGGATATTATTTGGTGTTTCCAACTCTCTCTTCATCGAAGATCAGTATAAATCCCACTCCAATACAATACTGCTATGCTGGTAAACCAGTAATCACAAAGGATGTGCCAAGTTAGAATAAAGCTTGGAAGTTTATAGAAAGGCTTTTAGTATGCTCCTGGCAAAAGATTGTGTCTGTCATTGGAAGACCATTTTTAGTAAAGGTAAGGAGGCCCATGACAGTAGTGATAATGGCAATCTGGTAGAAAATGTTAAGGCACTAAGAATCTACAATGATAATATAGTTTTTATTCCATTTACAAATATGAATTTGACTCTGCGTATTTTAGGTTTTCTGGGTGGTACAGTGGCTAAAGCATTAGGTCTGGAATCAAGAAAACTTGAGTACAATTATGGCTCAGATACTTCTTAATTGTGTAACTCTGGACAAGTCACTTAGCCACTTTCTGCTTCAGTTTCCTCATCTTAAATTGGGGATAATAATAGCACCTACCTTACAGGGCTATTGTTAGGATTAAATGAAATATTTGTAAGGTTCTCAGCAAGCAAAGTGCTATACAAATGCCAACTATTATTATTTATTCAACAAGAAAATCTAAATTCTACAGAAAGAACTTAGCCATATCACACATTGTCAATATTAATGATACTGGAAGACATAAGAACGTTGTAAATAAATGGAAAGATGACTTGTGTTCTCCTTGTAAAGAATGGGTATCAGCAAAATGGATTTTGTTGTGTGGTCAAAGGCAAAAAGAAACATCATTTTATGAAACCTTTGATCATCTTATGATGAGTTTTGCAAACTCTCTTTACCTCAGTAATGTGACCATGGGCTAGTCAACTACTTTGAACCTCAATTTCCTCTCTATAAAATAGAGATAATGCCTGTTGATTGATTGGTTGATTGGTTGTTATCCTTCATTCTCAGAGAGGACCAAAATGACCTCACTATGTTAGAGGTGAGTTACAGTGTGTCCAACTTTGTCTAATTAGACCAATATGAGCTCAGAACATTCTGTCACAGGTCAGACACAAATAGTCCCTATGAACATTTAGAGTGGCTTCTCTTTTTTCCTCTCACATTCTTTTTGAGTGAATTCAATTTTGTTTTGTTTGTAGTGCACAGCACCTTCTCTGATGAGGCAATGCCATGCTGAGTGGTCCTATGCCAGTGTCATACAATTAATTTTAAAGTTCTTAAGAGAGACCTTGAGAGTGTCCTCATCGTTACTTTTTCTGACCACCTTGTGAGCCCTTGCCCTGTGTGAGTTCTCCATAAAATAGTATTTTTGGCAAATGTATATTTGACATGCAAACAATGTGACTGGCCCAACAAATTGTGCTTTTTGTAGTAGAGTTTCATTGCTTGACACAGTTTATTTGAGAAAGAACTGCAATGTCTGGTATCTTATCCTACCAAATGATCTTCAGAATCTTCCTAAGACAATTCAAATGGAAGTGATTCAGTTTTCTGGCATAGCACTAGTATACTGTCCAGGTTTTACGGGAATACAGCAATCAGTTAGCAGGTGCAGGGGTCCTCAAACTTTTTAAATAGGGGGCCAGTTCACTGTCCCTCAGACTGTTAGAGGGCCAGACTATAGTAAAAACAAAAACTTTGTTTTGTGGGCCTTTAAATAAAGAAACTTCATAGCGCTGGGTGAGGGGGATAAATGTCCTCAGCTGCTGCTTCTGGCCCCTGGGCCATAGTTTGAGGACCCCTGATTAGCTCAATGGTTCTGTAGACCTTTAGTTTGGTAGTCGTCTAGTACCTTTCTTCTCCCACACTTTTCAGAGCCTCCCAAACACTGAGCTAGTTTTAGCAATGCATGTTTTAACCTCATTATCATGAATACATCCCTGGATAGCTTTACTGCCAAGATCAGTGAATTTATCTCCAGAATTCAAAATTTCATTTGCTGTAACTGATAGTTCCACATATGGATGGTGTGGTGCTGTCTGCTGGAGTACCTGTTTTCTTGGTGTTGTTAGACCAAAATTAGCACAAGTAGCAGAGAATTGATCCCATATTTTGTTGCAGTGAGTGTATAATGTTCTACAAATAAAAAAATCATGCATCATCTTCCTTCCACTTTAGTTGACTTGTGCCTTTTCAAAGTGAAGAATTTACCATTAAGTCAATAATTGACTTTAATGACATGTTTGTCCTCATTGAAAGCCTTTATGTTGTAAGGGCTGTCAAGCCCCTTAGGAGGCTGCTTTCCACCTTTGGTGTCCACCTGATCCACTTAACTCTCTTCTACAGTTCCAAGAAGCTGTAGCATGCACAACGGTCACAATCTGGTAAACAATTTCAACAGACCACTAAAGGAAGTCAAGGATAACCAAGGGGTCTAATCTTCATAGTATCAACCTCAAAAGATTTTAGTGAGAGCTAAATGATATCAGATGCTTTGCAAACTTTAAAACATATAAATGGCACCTACAATTATTACTAAAAAGAGAAATTCTATGAAGGACCTGATAAGATTTTACGTATCAAATCAACATATAAACATCAAAAAAAAAAAAAAAAAAGTTGTAACATGTAGATTAGCCTGCTAAGTCCAGGTGTCTCTACGAAAAAAAGAATGGGCAGAAGGAACTGCCTCCATCTCCCAATAAAAAGATTTCTTTTTTTTTTTGCTAAGATAATTGTGGTTAAGTGACTTTGTCCAGGGTCACACAGCTAGGAAGTGTTATGTGTCTAAAGTCAGATTTGAACTCAGGTTCTCTTAACTTCAGGGCTGGTGCTCTATCCACTGCACCACCTAACTGCCCCCAAAACTTTTAGGTTTTTTTAAGCATAAACCCAAACCCTGAGAGCCAGTGTTTTCTTTGGGGAACTTCTTTATTAATGGATAGAATGAATAATCTGGAGTTCTTCCACCCTACTGGTAGCTGAATAAAAAGCCCAGTAGAAACCTAGCCCTGAAGGCACGCATGAAAGGAAGGATCTGGCCTGCAGAGAGTGAAAGGAAGACAAAGGTTTATTTAAAAGTCTTATACATTAATATAATTAAATATTATTTCTTTGAAAAGCTAAAGCAGGCACTATAGGAGAGATTTACACATATATAATATATACATAAGTATATATAAGCAAGTGTTGGGTGTCATCTCAAAAGAATTTGTAGGCACAGATCTCCAAATCAAGGGGCATATATATCTGCATACACACATTTATGAAACAATTTCTGCTGTGGAGGCATTTATCATCTAAAGACAGCAATAAGAAGACACCCAATAATATTCAAACAATGACAAACATCATGTCAACATAGTATGAAATAGATGTTTAATAAGGGAATGATCAGGATGGGGTAGGGTTAATCAGGGAAGTTTTCTGCAGGGTTTTGAACAAAGGGAAAAATAGGGGCTAACTGGACAAAACCAGGTGAGAGGAATTGCATGTTTTTATAGCAAAGGCATTGGAGCAGTCATGTGTGGGGCATGTCAAGTTTCCCTAACTAGGAGAGAGAGTCTGTGTTAGAGAATAATAATAAGCAAAGTTGGTGGCAAGGTAAGAGAACATGAAGTTTAAAACTGCAACTGGAGTCTATTGAAGTATAAGCATTAATACCTTTTGAAATCCATTGAATAGAGAAATGCTAAAAGAAAACAGCTCCCAAAAGAATTATAAACAATTACCAAATGAAAGAATGATCTAAATTAAAGGCAATGCAAATAGAAATTACTCTGATTTTTCATCTTCACACTTAGTAAATTGGTGAAGATAATAGATAAAAAACAATGATGATAAAAGATGAAAAGCAAAAAAAAAAAAAAAAGACTCACAGAAAGATGGGTCTACTAGTGCAGTAGAGATCACCAGGCCATATGCAAACATCCTTGTGGGCTTACACGTTGAATTAATTTTAAAAAAGTAATACTATCTGTTTTATTGTATTATTTATTTACTTATTAAAGTTATCCCAGTTATATTTTAGACTGATTCAGGCAGCACTGGGAGTTTTGCTGAGGCTACCCTACTGCCCTATATTTGACACGCTCCAGTAATACTTTATTTATGGAGTTGTAAATTGGTCCAATCATTCCAAAAGGCAATATGGAATTGTTGAGGTTTCAGGATGCAGTCACTCTTCCCATATCAGACCATCACAATGATGGGGTATGGAATGATATCCCAAAAGTATGTTGGGGTTACAGGCAAGTGTTGTGAGTCATCTTAAAGGAATTTGTAGGCATAGACCTCCAAATCAAGGGGCAAAGATTCTATTACATTGCTAAGAGTGGGCTAAATTCCAAGAGAAGTTAAGAAGGAAAGGGGTTTTAGCAATCGACAAAGAGAAAGACACGCTCCTTAATGGAATTCATAATTAACTAGGAGGTAGACTTCATTAAAGGAGAGCAAGTTGGGGCTTATAGGGTTAACCCTAAAAGAAACTTTAGGATCCTAAGAAGTGTTAGCTATTGTGACTTAGCAACTAGACTAATCCCCAAAAGGAGTTAGTTATAACCAGAAGGAAGAAGGGTAGGAACAAGCCATTGACTGGGGGCTAGCCCTAAAGGGAAATCAGCAAGTTAGTGAAGTACAGTTAAGTCCTTTTATAAGGGAAATATATAAGAGGGGACTGAAGGGGAGGGAGAGAAGAGTGTTGATTTCATAACTTAGCTTTCTGATAAGATATAGTAAAGTGGGATTCCCAGAGATCTACACCTGGGGTGGGATTGTAATCAAAAGTCCAAAACAAAAGACCAGTTAAGGCTGAGATGATTCTATCAGTGCTCTTTCCTGTTTGCCTCAGGAAGTAGCTAGGTTTACCGATTGCATAAAATAATTCTGGTTCTTTCTGTCAGCCCCCACCTAGAATAAGGACTTCATCAGAATTAAGCTAAGAAAATAAGGAATATCCTTTGACCAGTGATTCCATTACTAAATAAAGAGAGCAGTGATGAAAAGAAAGGTCTCATACACAATAAAATATTCATGGCAGAATATTTTGTAGCTGAGAAACTGGGGGGCGGGGAGGGGGGAGAGATATATTTCATTGATTAGGGAATGGCTAAACAAATTGTGGACCATGAATGTGTTGAAATATTTCTGTCCTGTAAGAAACAATGACTATGATGAATACAGAGAGGTATGGTAAAACATATGAACTGATACAAAATGAAATAAGTAGAACCAGGAAAATAATATAGGCAATATATGGTATAAGTGAAACAGCAATACAAAACTTGTGAAATTATAGTGACCACAACTGATCCTAAAGGAGACATAAAAAATGCATTTCCTGCCCTCTCTCCCTTTGTTGCAGATATGGGAGACTATGAGTACTGAACACTTTATCTATAATGTCAGACTTAGTTGATGTTTTGGTTAAATAAGCTGAGCAGTTTTTTCACTCTGTTCTTTGTTATAATGAGTAACTCTATAAAGGGGAGAGGCAGATAGAATAAGAAATGTAATGTAAAAAAAATCAATAACAAATTTTAAAGCAATAAATTTAGAAGAATAGAAAGGAAGGATAGTTTATGAATTCAATCCAAAAGTAGAGGACACAGATGGTGGAAATTTCAGTCATTTTTTTAGTAGTGTCTGACTCTACATGACCCCATTTGAGGTTTTCCTGGCAAAGAAAATTGAAATGGTTTGCCATTTCCTTCTCTAGCTCATTTTACAGAGGAGGAAACTGAAGCAAACAGGATTAAATGATTTGCTCAGGGTCATACAGCTAGTAAGTGTCTGAGGTCAGATTTGAATTCAGGAAGATAAGTCTTCCTGACTTTAGGACCAGCATTCCATCCACTTAGATGCCCTATGGTGGAAAATAAGGGATGTCAAAAGACTGGTGGAATGGAGGTGGTGTCGTGTGTGTGTGTGTGTGTGTGTGTGTGTGTGTGTGTGTGTGGTGGGGATGGGGGAGGGAGAGAGAGAGAGAAAGAGAGAGAGAGAGAGAGATACATAAATTACCCAAAAATGAAGATTGGAGTTCTAGATATTTCAGGATGAAAAAAGTCCAGGAATTTGAAAGGATCCTTTACTTGAGTCCCCATTGTTAGGTTGAGTCCCTGGGGGAAATGCCCACTAAAATATTCTTGGAGGAAAGAAGCATGATTTTGAAGGCAGCTAATTTTTTCCCCTCTGAAGGTAGGGAAGAAAATGATTCCAGCTTATTTGTCTTTGTGAAAATAACATTAGGAAGTATGAAGTATCATCTTTTTAACTTTTTCATTTTTCAGGTGAAAAAACAGGATCAGGATCAGAAGGAAGCCCAAACCTGGCTAGCATGATAGTATCAAGATTCTCTTCTAGCTATTCAAGAATAGTTAGAATGTTGCATTGCATTGCATTGGTTGGGAAGCAAACATGGGCTCTCTGCATGACAGGTGAGAATTCTATCACTGAACTCAAAGAATGATAGTTATTTAAGAAGAAAGAGTGAGATGAATTCAAACACCTTTCTATGGACAATTGAACTTAATAATTTTTGCATAATTAATAATGAAATGCTGCATATAATACTAGCACTGAAAGTCAGAGGGAAATTTTACATCTTTAGAGAATGTCTAGTTTAAATTTTTCAAAAAGAAAATAGGAAGAGGCCAGAAGGTCAAGAGTCTTGCATACTCCTGGATAAATCAAAAGCTTGCTGATCTGCTCCAATCTTTTTTACTGAGGAAGAACTGGGTAAACAAGAACCCAGAGAATGTCTATAGTTAAATATTAACTTGTGCTTATTTCTCCATAACTGCATCATGTTTAATTTGGCTTGAGCATGGAGAGATTCTTTCGTAAGCCTGTGTGTAACGACTAAACAGCAGACTGTATGACCTTTACACATAAGTTAATATACTTTTAAAACTTAGATGCTTCTTTTCTCTAGCCATGAAATGAATAAGTGATGAAATGCATTCTTTGTACTATGTTGCAGGGATAAATTGGCAATAACTGCCTTTCAAACAAAAACTCCATCTTGTCAGAGAAAAACATAAATTTTTTGTTGCCCACTGAAATCTGCAAAGGTATTGAAGGCTCTTGGGTAGCCGGTCTACTGTGAACCTGGACTGGGATTTGTTTCTACTTGTGGAAGCTAAGTAATGTTTATAAGAAAGACAGACAGAGGAAATGCTTTGTTAAAAAACAAAAACCCAATACCACTTAAAAGTATGCAGTCATGGCTTTTTCTTTCATCTCTGATCTGGGGATCTTGGTATTTTGGAGAGGAAGTAGAAATAATAATGTTTGCTCTTGCCCTAGAGAATCCATAGTTGAGTTTCAGCTGCCCCCTGCTGGATATTTTAAGTTTTTGGGTCAATTAAAAAAATCAATGCAGTACATAGTCTACTTGTTTTCACTGAAACTTGGAAGTCTGGATTATAAAGTAACAGGATCAGAAAAGATTTGCCCTTGCAAATGTTTCCAAGTAAAATCTACATTAAATAACATTAGAAGGGTAAGTGTAACTGTATCCTAATCTAAAAGGCATCAGTGACCAAATAGTAGCAAAGTAGCTACTTTGTATACAGCAAGAAATTAGGCATAGGCATTATGGGAGTGTTCCTGTATTTAGGACAGTGCATAGGGTGTGGAAAGTAGGTGTAGACTTTCTCACTCCCATGGGTGGGTAGACAAGGTATTACTGATTTGAGTATAAATTGAGGCAAGGGCTGGGAAAGAAGTCACATAGGGTGTGGGTGAAACTAAAGAATGCAGCCTGTCCCAGGGTCAGAACCTAGGTCCAGTCCTAAATTCAGCAGAACATATGTTCCAGAGTTTAGCAAAGTACCAGAGCCAGCAAGTATCTTATCTTCTTCTTATACTATCCTACACTTAGCGCCTATAAAAATCCTAAAACTCTAGGACCTTGTAAACTAATTAAAGAGACTATTAGTTGTGAATGACTCTTGGTGACCCTATTTGGGGTTTTCTTAGCAAAGATACTGGACTGGTTTGCTATTTCCTTCTGCAGCTCATTTTACAAATGAGGAAACTGAGGCAAATGATTTAAATAGCTAGTTAAATATCAGAAGGCGTGTTTGAATTCAGAAGTCTTCTTGACTTCAGGCCCAGCACTCTATGGCGCTAGGGTGCCACCTAGCTTTTCAGTTGCCAATACAAACAGTTGAACTCCCCAAAGGGACAGATTTTGCTGATTTTTCTTTTTTAAAAATGGCTCTTACACCTCTCAGTTGAGTAAAACAATCTCATACTATAGGGAATTGTCCAACTATGGGGGTGAAGGTGGGGAAAGAGTAAAAGTTGTTTGGTTTTTACTACAGGCTTTATAAGAAGCCTTGGATTTATGTAATGTAGTGATTTGTTTGTGTCTGAAGAACAACAAGAAAGTCCTTGTTTGGTTTAACATAGCCCTAGATATACCATGGTATATTAGTGTTAAAACTCTCTGAGTTTCAGTTTCCTTTTTTATAAAATGAAGGATTTGGATGAAATCTCTTAGGTTTCTTCTAGCTCTAAAATCAATGATGCTATTATCTTGATAAAAATTTAGGTCATAACTAGTTTTGTTTGCCATGCACTAGAGGTAAAACTTTGAGACCAATTAGGACAGTGAAATTCCAAATTGGTTCTTCCAAGACAAAGAAAGTGCTAAATATATGAGATGTATGTAGATTTGAGAAATATATGTGGAATGCGAGGAGGTAAGAGTAAGAAGAGGACTATAGCAAGCATACACTACCCAGGGTGCTGTGCAACAGACACAAGCCTGTCTGACTAGTCCTTCTTTCCCCAAGTATCTAGAATTTTTGTGCAAGAGATATTATGGCAAAGAAAAGAAATGAAAAGAATGATGGGTGATGATAAAGTGAAATAGTGGTGGTGGGAGTAAGGGAAGAATTAAAGGAAAGAAGAAGGTGGGGTGGGAAGAGAGAAAGTATTAGATTTTCAGGTCATACAGTGGATAGAAAGCTAGAACAAGGAGATGAGTTCAAATCCTGCCTCACACCATTTATTAGCTGTGTGACTGAGCAAATTGAATAACTTTCATTAACTTTAGTTTCCTTATTTGTAAAATGACTTTAAAAATAGCACATGCCTATGAGAATTAAATGAGATAATATTTATAAGTGCTTTGTAAAACACTTAAAGTTATATAAATTATCAATGAATTTTCCAATTTGTCATATATATATCTTGTTTTTAGGAGGCATCTAGTTGGCTCAGTAGATAGAGTAATGAGTTAGAAAAACCCAAATTCAAATTGGACTCAGACACATACTACCAGTGTGACCCAAATAAATCACTTATTCCTGTTTGCCTCAGTTCCCTCATCTATAAAATGAGAGGGAAATGGCAAAATGGCAAACCACTCCAGTATCTTTGCCCAAAAAAAACCCCAACAACAACAACAACCCTAAATTGAACACAAAGAGTTGACTATGACTGGAATAACTGAACAGCAAAAAATACAAACAAAAAAACCCCAAACCTAGCGAAGCATTGATGCAATAAAATAAATTCTAAGACATTAACTGAAAGCTAAGATATCAGAAGAAACATAGATGGGAAAAGAAGTGCTTAAAAGACAAGTTGGCAAGTGACACAGTTAAAGAAATTAAAGAGTTGAAATTAAAGAATAAACACTTGTTTAAAAAGTCACAAGACATCCCTCCCAAAAGAAAAAAAGGATGAAACAAGGCTTTAAAAATCATCAGAGGTCTTAAATATAACAGGAGAAAGAGTTGCCTGGAAATCCAGAGAGAAGAGAGTATTGAGGAGAAGAAGGTGATCTAACATAAAATCAGTAATGCTCCAAGAGTAGACATACCAGGGCAAGTGAACATTAGTGACAGGAAATAGAAGTTCCCATAATACAGGGTCTGACCATTGCATCCACTTGGAAAGAATGGCCAGGGAGAGAACCCTGTGCCCATTACAAAGTCCCAGATCTAGAGTTGAAATGAATAGAAGACATTATACAATGGACATAGATTCATGGTTCCTGGGATGTCTGAAAGCCAATCTCAACAGAAGAGAATAATTCTAGAACTAAAAGCAGAGCCTCTGAGAAAATGTAAAGAGTATTTTTATATTTCATACTAGAGTCAAGAAGGAGACTTTACAGGGTCCTCAAACTACATCCCGGGAGCCAGATGCAGCAGCTGAGGATGTTTATCCCCCTCACCCAGGGCTATGAGTTTTTTTTATTTAAAGGCCCACAAAACAAAGTTTTTGTTTTTACTATAGTCCAGCCCTCCAACTGTCTGAGGGACAGTGAACTGGCCCCCTATTTAAAAGGTTTGAGGACCCCTGTGAGAGTTTATTGAATAAGGAAATGACATGATTAGATGTAATCTTAAGGCTTAAGCAGTTTGGAGAATGGGTCACGTTTTTAACATAAGAGTTGAGGCTGGGACACAATTAACAGTGTGTTAAATAATTAATGCAAGAAGTGAAGACCTAAACTAAAAAGGAATGAATAGAAAGATTGGGTGTGAGAGATGCTTTGGAGGCAGAAATAAGACTAATTTGGCAGCTTATGAAAAGGGAGGAGGGAGGGAGAGTGACAAGCCAAGGTGAGCCATTCTTGTTATCAAAGTGATTTTGCTAAAGGGCAGATCTGACCGTGACATTTCCTAGTCAATAAACTGCAGGGACGATTTATTGCCTCTAGGATTAAATATAACCTCCTGTTTTAATTTTAAACACTTTCAAAACATGACCAGAAGTAATGCTCAGATTTTGGGATGGCCAAGAGGGATCTCTGGAGCCTTGAAGGGGGGGGAGCCCAACCATAAATCGATTTATTAGGTGAGCATTAACCCTGATTCCTTCATCACCCGAGTGACGTCATTGAGGCTTCCACTGAGCTCCGGCACCCACGGCACCCAGACGTTTGTAATCGCTTGTGACTGTGGCTCTGCTGCCTGGGAGTGTATGTGCAGCATATGTTTGGGCCACCATTTTGCCTGGACGTGAGGCGGCCTGCCCCGGGCCTTTTAAGATAACTTGGAGGTCACCTAACGACAATTTCCTTCTTTCCTTCCCCCCAGGGGATGATATAGAGGTGTTTGAGGAAGAATAATGCCTGAGAGCAGGAAGGCCTCCGCCGAGGCAGCCAGTCCTCGGGCCGCCTCTACACCAGAACATCACACATTTGTTTAGCCCAATTTCCCCTGGAGCGCTAGGCCTCAAGAGGCGAGAGGACGGTCGGGACTTCAAGTCCCAGCAAGCTCTGCGGCTCAGGCCGCCTGGAATCGTGACGAAGTCCAGAGCAGCACCCTAGGACTCGTAGTTCTCCCTCCCCCGGCCCGCCGCTAGTGGTTTACGGGACTTCCCCTGGTCCAGGCGGCGGGGGCGGACCCTGAGGGCGCCACTTCCGACACCCGGGGCGGGCGCTTTTGACGTCACTGCCGGCGGTGGAGCTGTCCGTCTGGCGGGCGGCGCGCGGGCGGGCGGCGCGCGGGCGCAGGGCCTGGCTGGGCTAGTTGGCGTTCGCTCGCCTCGCCTCGCCTCGCCGTGCCGTGCCGAGCCGAGATGCCTGGGGGAAGCAGCGGGAGCCACCCTGGACACGGGCGGGCCGCGAGCCGCAAGCCGTCGCGGAGGATGGGGCGGGCCCGGCGCGGGCGCCACGAGTCGGGCCTGGGGGGAGACGGGGAGAGGGGGGTGGGCGATGCGCGGCTGGAGGAGGCGGTGAACCGCTGGGTGCTAAAGTTCTACTTCCACGAGGCGCTGCGGGCCTTTCGCGGCGGCCGGTACGGGGACTTCAGGCAGATCCGGGACATCATGCAGGGTGAGGACGGCGCGGCGGGGGGAGCTTTGGGAGGGGGCGGGCGCACTGTGGGGGTAGAAGTGGTGCTTAGAAGGGGGGTTGGGGAGCAAGGGGGCGGGGCGCAGCAGGTGTGGATAACCTCGCGCAGCTTCCCGAGTGGAGGGGGATGGGAGGCGGCGCAGCAGGTATGATTACCTCGCGCAGCTTCCCGGGATGGTGGGAGGCTCGGACCCACAATGTAGGGGGATCAGGGAGGGGGGCTCGAACCCACAGCATAGGGGGA
Source organism: Antechinus flavipes (assembly GCF_016432865.1). Lineage (NCBI taxonomy): Eukaryota > Metazoa > Chordata > Mammalia > Dasyuromorphia > Dasyuridae > Antechinus > Antechinus flavipes. The sequence continues at coordinate 48,152,202 of NC_067399.1, forward strand.
TCAGGAAGGTGGGTGCTGCAGGTGTCATCACCCCGCGCAGCATCCTAGCGTGGTGGGGGTTCAGACCCACAACCTAGGGGATCGGAGCGGGACTTGAACCCACAACCTATGATTATAGGGAGATCAGAAAGGGGTAGGGCCGGTGTCATCACCCCGTGCAGCATGGGAGGAGTCTGGGCACAGTAGGTGTAGATTATGCTACAAAGCATCCCAGGGTGGTGACAGCAGGAGTAGTGGGACAGGGTCAGGGCGCAGCATCCCTGGGTGGATGGTATGGGAGAAAAGCATGGTGGCAGCAGGTGTGGACAGCTCCGGGAAGTTTTTCAGGGGAGGCAGGAGATGCAGCAGGTGTGGCAGCATCCCTGGGTGGGGGGGGTCTGTGTAGCCCCTGCACTGCACCACGGGAGTGGGGAGGACACTAGGGGCCATCCCCGGACACTCCGTTAGCCCAGTATCGTCTTGTTTTCCAGCTCTGCTTGTGCGGCCCTTGGGAAAGGAGCACACCATCTCCCGACTGCTGCGGATTATGCAGTGCCTGTCACGTATAGAAGAGGGGGAAAATTTGGGTATGGAGAGCTGCTTATTTCTTGGGCTGTTTTTCTTTTCGTGGAATAATTTATGGTCTTCTTAATTTCAGTTATCCCAGAGTGCCATGGATACTTAAATACTGAATTATGGGGGTATTTTATATCTTTGCCTCTCATCTGCTCCCAGTTTTTAAATTAGATTTTAATCTCCTTTGATCTGTTTCTTAAAAGACCTGACTCTAATGATGATGTTAAAGAGAAATAGACCAAGTTTGATTTTTTAAAATTACTTTCAGATTCACATTCTCTTCTTCCTATCACTCCCTGCCCATGCCTCATCTAAGAAAGCAAGGAAAACAAAACCCATGTTAACCCTGTTATGTATTGCCTTCAAAACAAATTATTCAAAATGGCCAAGTCAAAAAAAAAAGTCTCAGTCTGCACCAATGTGCAGGTAATGTCATGTAATGGTGAAAAGTAAAGTAAACTGAGGCACAGTGTTTGAGGCACCATCAGTTCATTGACAAAGCAGGAATTTGCCAGTAAATAGGTTCTAGCCTCCTCAGATAAACTAAGACCTCGACTGAGGAATACAGCCTTTTTATAGACAGGAGTCTTCAAATAGTATCATAAGGCAGCAAAAACAATATGATTGTCCCCTGTGATGTTATAGATTTTATAATGAAAAACAGTGCAATTGATTGGACTTTAGGGGCTTAGCAACAACTCCTCCTTCCATTCTGCTGTTAGGAAAGGTTGATTGAAAGACTCTTTCATTCTGCTTATTATTGGAACAAGGGATAAGACTTGATAGGGAGTGATTCACAGGAAAGCTAAACTTCTGACCCTAAGACAGAACACGTTTTCACTAATTATCCAAGGACAGCCAGCAATATAGAGATAACAGGTTTGTTTTTCAATTAAAGATGATTTATAAGGCAACAACTCTTAGACTAATAATAGAATTCTTTTAATTAAAGTGTTTTTAATTTAACTTAGAAAACTAAACTTTTGAACCTATGAATTTCTGATTTGAATTTACAAAGAATCAATTATGGAATAAAATCAACTAATGAAAGTCAATCTGATTTTTCTCAGTAGCATATTTCCTGTTGAGTCCTTTGAAATTATTGTTGGTTATTGGATTGGTCATATAGTTTCTAAGTCTTTGAAAGTTGAACAGACCAAGTTTGCTGTTTTTTGAACTCCAGCAATTATACGTTCTGAAACGAAATTCAAATTGCATAGCAAACTGACTCTGACTTCTACCTGAGAAGCTGGAGTGAGGTGTATACCTTTGTATTAAGAAAGTCAATATGGATTCTAGGATTAGCTGGAATCCTTGAGTCATGTGTTTTCAATATTTCTTTAGAATTAATGTACTGTCATGTCATACTCTGGCTTTATTTTCCCAACAGTAGGGTATTTCTTCTTCAACAAATTGCTGATTTCCAGCAGTTGAATTCCATGTTTGTTTCCCAAATGTGTTTGTCCTGGCTTTTGCACAAGCCAGCAATATAACTAGTAAATATGGTTTCTTTTAGACTTTTTTTTTTCCTACCCTAGCTTTCAGAGCCATAGAAAATAGGTGTAAGTGAAAATCTTTCTCTTTATCCTAGACTGTTCCTTTGATATGGAGGCTGAACTCACACCTCTGGAATCCGCTATCAATGTGCTGGAGACCATTAAAACGGAGTTTACTCTCACAGAGGCAGTGGTAGAATCCAGTAGAAAACTGGTCAAGGAGGCTGTAAGGATCAATTTCTCCCTTTGTTTCTTTTTTAAATTTATTTTTTGCAAATGTGTTGAGATTACTTAGAGTAGGTACATTCAATCTTTTGGAATGGGGTGGAAGAAGCTTGGGTTATTGTTGTTATAAAAATGATACACAGCTTCCCCTTTCTCATCTGACCCTCCCCAATCCCCACTCCAGTAATCCCAAGTAGCTCCCATCTGTGCTTCCTCTCCTTTCTGAGACTTAGCTTGTCACTGACGAGGAAAGGCCCTGGGCCTGCCCAAAGTGGTGTGGCTGGGAAGATGCTGATGCTACAGAGGGCTTAGCTCTTTAGATAGACTGAAGGGAACAGCCTTCTTTGATAGACAGAAACTGCTCAACATTCTGTGCACAGAATGTTGAAGGAGAAGAAGATAGAAAAAAAAAAGGGGGGGCAAAGGATCACTAGGACTTGATTTGTTTGTGGCTGGGACTTGTGATTTCCTCAGTGAAAGAAGCTCCCTATACCATTGCAGATTGACCTGGGGCCTCATGATTAAATTATCTCCCCAGGACCATCCAGTTCCTATAGATCACAGGCAGCATTTGAATCCAGTACTTTCTCTGCTACATCAGACAGGCTATCAGAATCTGATTATCCTCTCCCAAGCCCACAAACTGATTTGAGAATATTGTCATTTTAGCTTCAGTTTTGATACAGGGGTGTTCTTCTTTTATGGCAGTCTTATCTGAAAGAAAATAGTATCCTGGAGATGCTAGCATAACAGTGGAGGCTAGAGATTTTCAGGACAATACAGGGTGAGTGGGTGAATTTGGGGTTGGAGAGATTGGGATAATCTGCCATTAGAAGTAATGATAAAGGTTATTTATACCTTATTAAGGGTTAGCAAAGCACTTTATGTATATTAACTCATTTGATATTTACAGTAACTCTGGAAATGAGGATCACATTTTCCCCAATTTATGTAAGAGGAAAATAAAGCTTGAGGAGGTTGGGTGACTTGGCTAATCTCATGATTAATTGTACTGGAGAGTAGGATTTGAGTCTAGGTCTTTCTCACTGTCAAATCCAGGAGACTGTATATCACACCACTACTGTGGACACTCCTAAGCAGAATAGATGAAGCTGGTTGAAATGACAATAGAAACAGGCTCTTTGGACAAACTGAAAAACTTTCTTTAGACTAAGTTTTACGGTGTTGGTTTATTAAAAGTGGACTTGACTGAAGGTTAGGAATCCATGGTGATAGCTAGTTCAGTGACAGGTGAGATTCCCAGAGGAGGGAACAATATGAATCAAAACCCACATTCAAATACTTTTCTAAAGGAAGTAAAGTTAAGCTAGGAAATAGTCAACAGACGTTGACCTGGTCCTCACCAGTCATCTGTTCACTGCTCACTGCTCTCAGTGTGGTCCAGAGAAATTTTAGGTGCTCTTTGAGCTCATTCTACCCGTCTTTTCTCCTGCCCCTAAAATTTTTTTTAAAAACCCTTAGATCTGATGAATTTTAATTTTCTTCAGAAACCCTAAGTAGTCCATCAGAGTGCACCTAGGTACAAGTTAGGCCAGTTCATGTTACTGGTGGTGTGATCATGTTAGTCCTAATGAGGGCTCACTAGTGATAACCTGCCTCTCCCCATTTCTGACTCTGCATTTGTTTTTATATTCCATTGGTCCAGAAAGGACTCTTAAGTCCTGGGACTGCCACAATAAACCATTGCCTATTTTCCCTCCAGGTAGTCATCTACTTTGTCACTCTCAGAATGTTCTAAAGCTCTGCTAAAGTGCTTATTCTGCCCTTGTCTGCTCCCCCCCCCAATCCCCCCCCCCCCGGGGAAATATGCTTAGAAGAAGGAGCCAGTACACAGTTTTGACTGATCTCTGGGGAAGCTTGTCCCTTCTGGCAGTTGGAACATCTGGGGCCTACTTTTAGCACAGGGGAGACAGCTGGTGACACCAGGTCTGAGATATAACAAGAGCACACACACCTTAAAAGAACTTTGTTGTCTCTAAAAGGTTAATTTCAAGGCATCCTCCCATTCCCACCTTCTCCCCTTGGTGCCCTCAGGAACTGCACATGGTTATGATGTAAATCAGGCCTCCACACTGAGTAAGCACCTGGAAAAGTCAGAAAAAACCTCAGAGGTCAGAAAGCCTAACCCATACCTGACCAAGAATCTCTTCTACAAGCTTCTGGTCTCTTGTTTTAGAAGGGGAACTCACCTTCTTGAGTTTTGCCTTGAGATTGCCTGTTGGGTTCCCCCAGCTCTTCTTGTTACAAAGTTTTGCTTTGCAGTAAGCCTAAATTTGCTTTTTTGCTTTTCCATTACATTATTTCTAGCTGAATTATCTAAATCTTTTTCTCATGTGGCTCAGATTTAAAAGACTAATTTTAGATTGAAACAGAGTAGAGGTAGGACCCAGATTGAAAATGAAGGCGTTACCAGTTACTAGAGATATTGAGTAGTTTTGCCTTGGACCTAAGTGGAAAATAAGAATGGACTAGCAAAGAAAGATATTAACCTAAAAGGTAGTTGAAAAAATGGGGAGAATGGAGACAGATGCATAAAAGAGGAATCTGGAAGAGCTTCATTAAGCTTAATCAAATAGTGTGAAATTGTAAATTATATCTGCTTGTAACAAATTTATCCATCCTGGGGATAGTTTGTGGCCTAAGATTTCCTTGTAGTTTATGTTGTTGTGTGCTATTTTGCAGCAGACATTGTTGAGGAAAGGTTTAACTGGATTAAAAAGGGTATTTATTCTTTTTGGTATGACAAGGAACAATCATCTAAGCAAGAGCCTCAGAACTCAGGTGGGGAAGTTTTTGTTTAGGGATGTCCTTTGGATTTTGATACCTATTACAGGAATCCAGATTTAACTTTATTTTCTCCCATTTTCCCACATCATTTTGGGAAAATGTTTTACATCAGGAGTAGAATTTTTCATTATATATACATTGATCTACTCTCTTAATTGCTATATACCTACTCCTTCTGAAGTTGTCCTTTCCCATGTCAACTCTTAGAGCTAAGGGTCACCTCAAAAGACATCACCTCTAGTTTTTCTTCTACTGCAGGAATCCCTTCTATTATGTACCAGTCAAAACTGGTATCCTTAGGAAAGTAATCTGAGGTCAGGGAGGCTTTTTAATGTCCCATAAAGCATCCTGATGACTTGAAGGGCAACAAATGAGTGATTCTACAAACAATTAATTTGACTGACCAAATTGGCTTTCTTTCCATAACTGCAAGACAGATTCCTTTTTGTTGAGTTTCCTTTGGAGAACAGAGATGTGAAGGAGAGTCTTCTTTGCATATATAGAATGTATGTTCCTGGGGGTGAAGGGAAAAAAGAGAAAATGTAAATATTTCTGAAAAATGTCAAGTAAGAGACAGTTTCTATTTTAAGAAATTCCATTGTGGAAATTCTGATTAGAAGTATTAACAGTTAAGTTCATAATACACGTTTTTGAAACAATTTTTTTTTCATTTTTGTACCCCAAGTCTTAGTACATTATATTTATATTTTTATATATATATATATATGTACATATATATATATATTTTAAATAACTTTTTATTGATAGAACTCATGCCAGGGTAATTTTTTACAACATTATCCCTTGCATTCACTTCTGTTCCAATTTTTCCCCTCCCTCCCTCTACCCCCTCCCCAAGATGGCAAGCAATCCTTTACATGTTGAATAGGTTACAGTATATCCTGGATACAATATACGTGTGCAGAACCGAACAGTTTTCTTGTTGCATAGGGAGAATTGAATTCAGAAGGTATAAATAATCTGGGAAAAAAAACCAAAAATGCAAGCAGTTTATATTCATCTCCCAGTGTTCTTTCTTTGGGTGTAGATGCTTCTGCCCATCTGAAACAATTTTTGAGACAAGTGCCCTCCCCACAAGAGTCCAGGGCCCTTTCTACTCTCACATTATTCCTCAGATTTAAAAAAAAAAATTTATTTATGGGGATAGCTAGGTGGTATAGTGAATGGAGCACTAGCTTTGAAGTCAGTGAGGATCTGAGTTCAAATCTGGTTTCAGACTCTTAACACTTTCTAGATGTATGTTATGTCACTTAACCCCAATTGCCTCAGCAAAAAAAAAAAAAAAAATTGTTTATGTTCTGCAAGAACCTGCTTCTCAGTATTGGAACCTGATTGTAGATGAAATTTCTTTGTGCCTAGTCTGATCGTTTAAGTCACTCTGCTACCATCTTTCTGCCTTTTCAACACTTATGGTTGGTTTTTACTTTCCATTTCCATTCTCTTCCTAAACTACATCTAGAAACTTAGTCATATTTTTCTTATACCTTTTTAGGTACCCTATTTGGTAACAGGTGGCATTTAAATTTTTTCTGGCGTATTTTTTAGGAGTTGTGCTGTTTAGTGTGGGGTATTCAGAGTACTTTTCTGAGAGATGAGAGATTTCTCAGAGCACAAATCATGAAGATAATTAACAGCACACTAAATGTTTAGTTCCAAAGCTGCTGCATACTGTGTTCCTCTTAATGGGTGGACCTCAGCCATCTTAAACTAATAACTTGCTAGGTTAGCCAACTGAAGCTTATAACAGAACATCTAATTATAAAACTTTTCAAATACATTGAGTGAAGTGGAGGAGAGGGAGGTTTTGTGTTTGAGAAAAATGGTAACTTCTTTTCAGTATTTCTTTTATAGCTTTTTCTTTTGTAAATTAAAATTAGAGTGGAATATGCATAGCTGAATATTTGTTAATATTTTAACAAAGTTGTGGAGTTGTTATAAGAATTGGAAAACTATCAACATGAAGCAGCTTAGGTGTCTCATAGATCGAAGGCCGGTCCTAGAGTGGAGAGGCCCTGAATTCAAATTCAGCTCCAGACACTTACTACCTATGTGACCTTGGGCAAGTTAGGTGACATTTGCCTTTCATAAAAAAAGAAAAAATATTTAAGTGGCCACAGATTCCTTCTTAATATCAGCTTTGTAGAGTATGATTATATATACATGTCGTGATTTGATTGTTATTCAGTATTCTTGTTTTATTGACAAATGTTTATATGTTATAGAGAGCATATTGTTGGCATCTTCCCAGAAGCATATTTGATACTACTTTCTTTTTGCCTCGTGTATCAAAGCAAGGATTCTAAAAAAGATGGATGGTATAGCTCTTCATTAGTGACATTTCCTAAAACTACTTCTTTTGGGGTATGCCTATCAGAGTTGCATTTTGTTAGAGGAAAACTCAATATTCTTAGTACTGACTGGACTTTTCTTACTTTCTCTTCCCTTGAAATTTGGAGCTTATTAAAAGGATGTTATGTTAATTATGAATTGATACAAAATCATGTTTTTATGATGTATTTCTAGTAGAGCCCTTCAGTCTTCTTAGTTTGATGTCTGTGGGAATGATCATGTATCATATTGGTAAAAGTACATTTATTTATTTTGTTAGTTCTCTGCACATCTCAAACTAAAATTGTTCGTTTAGGGGTTGGCTTAATTTTAAATAAAAATAGCCACAAGTCTTTCCTGAGCCTCACTTTAAAAAGTCTGGTCAGTAGACAACTTTTTAAAAATTTAACATTTTATTTTTCTCAGTGCCATGTAAAACCATTTTTAACATTTGTTTTCAAAACTTTGAGTTCTATATTCTTTTCCTTCCTCCCTCCCTCCCAACATGAGAAGATACATGTGAAGTTATACAGAAAACATTTTCATAAAAGTCATGTTGCCAAAGAAAACAGATATCCGCTCCCCTCTCCCCCCACCAAAAAAAAAAAAGCCTCAAGAAAAAATAAAATTAAAAAAAAAGAGAGAGAGTATATTTCAATCTATATTCAGATACAACTGGTTCTTTCTTTGGATGTGGATATCATTTTTCATCATAAGTCCTTCAGAGTAGTTTTGGGTCATTATATTGCTGAGAATGGCAAAGTCATTCATGGCTGATTATCCCACAACATTGCTATTATTTTGTACACAGTACATTTCACTTTGCATGAGCTCATAGAGGACTTTTAAAGTTTTTCTGAGAGCATCTCACTCATCATTTCTTGTAGAACAATAGTGTTTCATCATAATCATGTATACAATTTTTTTCAGTTATTCCCCAATTAATGGAAATCCTCTTGTTCTACTTCTTTGCCCTGAGAAAAATACTGCTAATAAATATTTTTGTATATATAGCAGTAGAGAACTTTTCAAGATGATAAAGGAACATCTGTGTGCACTGTACCAAATTACAGCAAAGGATTAAAATTTGTAACCTTTAAAGGGATCTGAGATAATATCTTGAAATTGGGGGGAAGAGAGTAGATGATTCAAAATGGTCTTACTGATAATAATCCTGTGGATCAGCTCCTTTCATTCCATTAGGAAATTTCACAGCAGTCTGGAAAGATCCTAATGATTAAAAGTTTAGGATGAAAGGGCTTTCCTTTGTGGATTGGATTAAAGTTTATGTTATGCTCTGGCAATAATCATTAATGTTAAATCAAGATTTCATTTTACAAGGAATTCAACTAATATGAAAAGGCTTTTCAGTGAGAGCTTTAATTTCACTTCATTAAAATGAAGTCACTTGATACACTGATTACATTCTTGTTATTATAATAGTTAAAAGAATGATTATCATTTTTTCCCTTTTCAGGCTGTCATCATTTGTATCAAAAACAAAGAATTTGAAAAAGCTGCAAGAATTTTGAAAAAACATATGTCCAAGGACCCTACAACTCAGGTAAATCATTCTGGTTTTATCATGACTTGAATCCATCGATTTTTTTTTTTTTTTTTTTGTGAGAAGCAAATGAAGGGGAACCCCTTTGCTCAGAAAGTTATTATAATGTAAATAACAATTAAGTAGCTTTTTAGTACTATCTATTACTGTATGCACTATAGCATGGTATTGTAAGTAGAGAGCTGTCCTTTTTTCCTCCCCTTTTAATAGTATTTTATTTTCCTAAATACATGTAAAGATAGTTTCCAACGTTTACCCTTGCAAAACTTTGTATTCCAAAATTTTCTCCCTTCTCTTACCCCCTTCCCTGGGCAGCTTGTAATCCAATATAGGTTAAACATTCAACATTCATTTTTGTAAGATTTTTGAGTTCCAAATTTTTTTCTATCTCCCCTCTCCCCGAAACAATAAGTGATCTGATATAGATTATACAATCATTTTAATATATTTCTGTATTACTCATGTTGTAAAAGAAAAATCTGAATAAAGAGGGAAAACCATGAGAAAGAAAAAATACAATAAAAGTGAAAATAATATCTTTTATCTGCATGGAACCTCCATAATTCTTTTAGAGAGTTGTCCTTAGAGCCAAAAAGCTTTGGGTTCCAGTCTGGCCTCTGAGGCATGCTTAATATGGGGTTTTGGCAGGGGACATGCTCTCTCAGTGCTCACTCATCCTCAAGAAGGGTGCAACCCTGTATTCCTTACTTACAAGTAGCCTAAACTGATAAGATTGAGGTCCATCCCTATTTCAGACTTATTTCTACTATGTATAAAGCATGATGTCAAGGCTAGGGGAGATTAAAAGATAAAATGCTGTCCAAAGGTGCTGCTGTCATGTGGGCTCACTATGGACTTAGTTTTCCATTTGATAGACTTGCTTTAATCTCCTACTTCTCTACCATTGTCCCTTTTATAACTGATGCCTGGATATGGGTGAAAGCCCATAAGGGTTATCAGTTTTGTTCTCTTTCTAATGTTTAGATGTTGACCATAGACTTAAGGAAACATTTGGGAACAGGAGATTTGGTTAAGGAGTTGCCATTTCAGTATTCTTTTATCAAGAATCCAGCTGGTGTCATATTTTTTCTTTTTGTACTTAAGATTTTTATTTGCCACATTGCAAATGTTATAATATTATTCAAGTCTCTAAAACTGGGTTTTTCACTAGATGTCCATTTTTCATGTTGTAAATAATGGTCTTTTATTCAGAAATTGAGAAATGATCTGCTGGGTATTATCCGAGAAAGGAATATTACACACCCAGTGATTCAGAACTTTTCCTATGAGACCTTCCAGCAGAAGATGTTGCGATTTCTAGAGAGCCATATGGATGATGCTGAGCCTTATCTCCTCACGGTATGTAAGTCCTCTCACACAGCGGATTTGGACATCGGTATTGTAAAATGATCAGGTACCTTTTTTTTCTGTTGTATATCTTTTGCTGGCTTATGTGAGGAAATTATTCAGAGGCATAGCTAGCTTCTTTAAGTAAGTGGCCCAGATGTACTCTACACAATCTGGTTTTTTCTCATTTCATTGCATGAAGTGTGTTTGTTGTGTTTTTAAAAGTCAAGTGTGATTTACCCCAGTTGACCAGAGTGCTGTGAAAGAGATGAAATTTGAGAAAGACTTTACAAGAAGAGAGATAAAAACTTGGTAGGTGTGAAATGAGAAAGTGTTTAAAAGCTTGTGAAGCATGGACTTTTAATAAATGTGTAGTCACAAGTAGAAAGCAGCCAAGTCAGGATGGTAGTTTTGAATATGGATGATAATTAAATCTTTAGGTTATAGATTTTTGCTAGCTTTCTGAAATAGTATTTTATCACATGACCAAGGTATTTTTTATAAAGCTTTTTAATCAGTTTGAAATATTGTACAGCATCAGCAAACTCCTATAATAACCCCTTCCCTACTGCCGCCATTCCTGTTTGTTCTCTATATTTCAGATAGCTGGAATTTTTAAAAATATATATCACTATTGGTGAAGTGTTGGTACAATGTAGCAATGTTGGTAGGTTTTCTTGTAAAACAATACACTTTACAGATAAATGGACCAGAAATTTTAAGGTCAAGTTGTTTTGCTAATTGGGAAATAAGACTAGATGAAGACAGAGAAAGGTTGGAGTTAGAGCAGGGGTAGCCAACCCAAGGCTTTGTCATTACCTTCCTAGGTAATGACAGTTATGCAAGTATAAAGAAAAACATTTCCAACTTAAAATGTAAAGTTCAGTAAAGCTAAAATACCCTGTATAGGTCCATACATAGATATAGTAGTTTCCCCTTCCCTAAGAAAACACATTCCAGGTTTCATATACAAGTGAATAAATGGATGAATGATTTAAATATTTATCAGCTTCATTCAAACCCTCCCCAGGAAACATTGTGGCCCTTTGACACTTGTGAATTCTGACTCCTATCTTGGGTTAGGTTGACTACCCCTGAGTTAGAGACTCTTCATTAGGGACATGGTTGGAAATATGGAGAGGAGAGGCAGATCCAACAGACGTGGAGGAAGAGCCTATAGGATTTGGCACCAAGAGTGAAGAACATTTGAAATATAAACCTGAAGTGTAAAGGTAATTAACACCACTGAAATCAGATGCCCTTTTCTAGTATCAGAATAGCTGTACATAGTTTTTTAAATTGTGAGCTCTCTTTATTTATCATTACCTTGTTTTGTGAAGGGAAAACAAATTTGGGATTTCTCTTGGAACAAGTCTCTTTTTGAACTCTTTCTAAAATGAGGGTATTGATTATTAGTAAACAGGAAATTAGTAGGACTCTCTAGAATCCTTTCTGATTATACTCTCTTTCTTTCCAAGATTGCAAAGAGGGCTTTGAAATCGGAGTCATCTTCATCATCTTCATCATCATCATCTTCTGCCTCTTCTGCCGCTTCCTTCGCTGCAGCCACTACCACTGTCACTACCGCCACAGCTAACACATCTGCTATGGCTGCCACGGCTCCGACTCCCACTGCCAGTACCACAGCTAATGCTGTTGTTGCTACTGTGGGTGAAGGTCCCGAGAACATAAAGGAAGACAAACCGACAGTCTTTGAGCCTGTGGAAAAGCCACTCAAGGAGCCCATGAGGTGGGGGACATTTCCCTTGGAATGAAATACTTGTGAAATAGTGGCAGTTGGAAGTACAAGCTTCTTAACTAGCAAGTGGTTATTCTTTCTTGAATAGCTTAATTAATTTGTGGAATTTATTTATGGAAAGGAACCTCCTCTGTTCTTAGGTAAGACATAGTTCCCTGGAGTGAAGTGATTTTGCTTAAAGTCACAAAACTAGTGTAGTTAAGAAAGGGGGTTTAAAACCCAGACTTTCTGTTTCCTTCTCCCTGCTTTTTCTGCCCTCCTATCCCATTCCTGGAATATGCAAGAGGGCAGAAGTTGAACACATATACATTTTTTAATGAAATCATTTGAACAAATTTAAGCATATATCAACCTAGATTGTTGCATTTAGGTAGTATTTTCAGTATTTTTATCATAACTCTCCTTAGAGTTAAATTGGCACATAAATTCTAGTCATTTTTCTTGAAATGTTCTCTATATAAGGGAAGGATCAAGAAGGGAAATTTTGGAAAGACCACATTCTTTTGTTTTTTTTCACCTGCCCTCCAAATGAGTTTGAAAGAAAGCCTCTATTTTTATATTAGACATAGATGTATACAAGGTCATTTTTTAAAATGTATAGACATTGTTGGTCTCTCAAGGGCAGAAAGTTGAGATCCAGCATGGATTCTGGATTAATGATGCACGTAGGAGGGATGAAAGCTCTTAATTCATATTAAATTTAATTATTTCATTTCCAAAATGACTTCAGAGATGACAGTGTTAAGTGGCCACCTCTTTCCCTTTTCCTTCTTGTCACATTCTCTTGTGTCCTGTAGCTCCTCAGGAGAATGTGGGGAACCATTTGCTTTTTTTTGACTTGACCTACCTGGAAAAGGCCAAGGCAATTTAGAATGTGAGGCCTTGAGACTGAACTTTGTATACTTTAGTTTTTGATATTTTACCTTTCTTCTATTTATGGATTTGTAAACTTTATTAACAAAAATGTTTATTTAAAAAAAAATGTATAGACATAAACTAAATGACATTGTCCAGTCAGAGGCATCCTTGCTTAAGAAGGATGTAGATATTGGGTTGGGAGAGTAGCATAAATTAATGACACTGACCTTTAGTTGTCAAAATATTTTTTGTTTCTTTGGGTTTTTTTTAGACCATTGCCTGAAGGTCCTTCCACATTTGGGATTTCGACTCTGAAAAGAGCTTTTAAGAGCCTTTCTGATTCACAAGATCCTGAAGCAGCTTTCACTAAATTGGACCAGAAGGATGTTACAGTTCCCAGTCCAGTGTCCCCTTCAGCAGCCCTCAAAAACAAGAGACAGAGACAAGATGAAAGTTCTCCCTCGGAGTCTGCCGACAATGCTGAACTGCAGCCCAAGAACAAGCGAATGACAATAAGCAGATTGGTTCTGGAGCATGACAGCCAAGGTAGTGAGCAGAGTGATAGCCCAGACTCCTCCCAAGAGACCATTGTGTCTTCAGCCTCCAACTCCACAGTCCTGAAGCTGCACAATCAGCCCCTGTCTGGGGAGAAGAGTCACAAGTACGAAGATGGTCTTGGCACTCATTGGTTGGTTGGTTGGTTGTCCTAAGGAGGCTGTTTTAATAGATGAAGCAGCCCAGCTAAATTAAGTCATGAACAACTTGGTGTTAAGTTGCTTCTAGAGCAAACAACTCAACAATGGGGTCTCTCCCCACATAGCGAGGGCAGGAATGAGAATGGAAGCATTCCTCAACTGATTTCTCGTTTGTTTCATTTTAGTGAGCTAGCTGTTGCTGTTTGTTTCTGACTGTTTAATTTTAAAACAATTTATTTTGAGGAGACTATTACAGTTCATTTTTTCTCCAAAAAAAGCACTTGTAGTCTCTTGCTCCTTGCATATAATTGAGACTTTTTATCTTGCAAAAAATACTAAATACCACCCAGTGCCTACCTACCTTGGCATCTTGTGACTTGTACAGTTTGCCCCAGATGCCTTTCCAGCTTGAGTACCTTCCACTGCTCTGTACTCACTCTTTGTTGTTCCTAAACTTGACCTGATCATCCTCTCTGAAATATCTCAATTCTTTTAGGTGTCTGTATTTTTGCTCATACTGTTCGCTCTGACTGCACTGGCCACTCCATCTTTGGATTAGAAAACCATGCCCATGAGTAAAAAAAAGAAACTGCCCAGCCTTCAAAACTCTATTCAAATCCCCTTTTCTTTGAAAACTTTCTTAAAGATAGCTCTCACTGAAAATGAATTTCCCTCTTAAACTTCATTTACTGATTACCATTTTCCCCTGAATCTGGCTTACATAAAACCTAAATGTCATAAAAACACTAACATGTGTTATTGTTAAGTATGTATTTTTCCTTTCAGGAAGATCTCATTTTTTGGGTGAGACCTGTATTTGGGGGTTTGCCTTGTAGCTATTGGTGTATATATAATCTATTTACCTAGTTAGACTAAATTCCTTATGTGTTATCATCCTTTTTTTGGGCAATTGGGGTTAACTGACTTGCCCCATTAGGAAGTGTTAAGTGTCTGAGGCCAGATTTGAACTCAGGTTCTCCTGACTTAAGGGCTGGTGCTCTATCTAGTGTACCACCTAGCTGCCCCTGTGTCATCATTCTTAAAAGCTGTCTCATGATTCTTGGTATTTTCTATAGCAGTGGTGTCGAACTTGAACAGAAACAAATCTCTGTCCCCACTAATTCACATTGGCTGTGTTGTATTGTATTTTTGTTATGTTAAACATTTCCCAGTTACATTTTAATTGGGTTCATAAGTGCATGGCATGTTTGATCCTTCTGCTATGCAACAACATTTGTAGAAATGGACCAATGTTAGGGCCTCAGAATGTATTTGTTAAATGAATTTACAAGTGAATTACACAAAAGTATAATGTGACTTGATTCCTTATTTTCAAAGACATTGTCTGTTTGGAGGCACCAGGCAGGTGAGAAGTGGATGACAATACAAGAGTAAAATAAAATAAAAATATTCTAAAAAACCAGAAACTGTCCCTGAGCAGTGTACATGTGCCAGATGACTGACTGGTCTAGCCAATAAGTCAATAGGAGGGAGCACTGACTGGAGGTGAGATTGGAGAACAATGGGCTTTTGTAGAATTGTAGCATTTTGAAAGTTGGAAGGAGCCTCAATAGCTTATTCCCTGGCTTTTATTGTCAGGATATCTTTCCTAACCTCAAGCCCAAACTAATTGTTTGCACCCATTGCTCCTGTTCTGCCCTCTAGGCTCAAAGAGAACACAGATAATCTCTTCTTCCTGGCAGCCCTTCAAGTACTTGAGCACATCCCAGGTCCACCTGTTCCTTGAAGTCTTTCGACCAATGAATGTAGGCCCACTTCCTTCAACCAGTGCTTATGTGATGGTCTCAAGGCCCTTCACCAACTTTGTTCCATCTCTCTGGACACTCCTTAACCTGAAGAGAACATGACTCCAGATGAGTAACGTTCACCATGGCAAGGAATGCTGTGACTATCACCTTTCCCTTTTTGGAAGTGATATCTTTCAAGGCAACTCAAGATAGCATTAACTTTTTTGGCCGAGGAAATACCTCAGGGCTGACACTGATTGAGCTTAGAGCCCACTAAAATCCTCAGATTTTTTTTTTTCAGGCTGCCTTCTAATCGTACCTCCCTCATTGATGTGTATTTTTTTTTTTTTTGTCATCCAAGCACAAGACTGCATTTATCCTTACTGAAGTTTATCTTTTAAAGATTCAGCTCTAGCCCATCTAGAATTTTTGGATTGTATTTCTGCCATCCATTGTATTATTACTTCCAACATGGTATTATATCCAAAATTAGTGAACATAACCATCTATACTTTTTTCCACGTTACGATAAAAATATTCTGAGTAAAGGGCCAAGCATAGCCCTGGGGTACTTCACTGTAGACCTCCCATGTTAACACTTGAACTGTTAACCACTGCTCTTTGAGTCTGGTTATCTAACCATTGCTGAATTCATCTAATTATGTTATTGTCTAATCCATAAGACTAGAATGAGTTAAATGATCAAAAAAGCTTTACAAAAATCTATATTCAGCTAGAAGCACAGCATTCCCCTCTTAGTAATCCTGTGAAAGAAAGAGGTAAGGTTAACCTGGCATGTGTGATCTGTTCTTGATGAAACCATACATCAATTGAATTAGTTCTTGAATGATCAAGAAAAGAAGTGAAAGAACCTCATTTTAACATGAGAAATGACATAAGCAAATAATTCAGCAGGAATCGACATGGTTTATTTTAGTGATGGTGATTTGCCACTATAAATATTAGGAGTAGCAGCTTAAACTAAATTGCATTAAAATGATAGGTCCTAGTCAATATAGCAGTGCTCAAAGGCTGAGTGGTCCACACCATGTCTGATTAAAAGTACCCTTTGCAATATATCAAAGAAATGGTCGTCCAGCATTTGTGGAATGCCTTGAGGAAGGGGGAGCCTAGGATACCTATGATTGTCATCATACTTTCCTCTCTGCAACTTGCACTTGTTCCTAATTTTTGCCTTTGGGAATTAATCAGAACATGATCCCCCTCCTCTCCATGTGACAACCCTTCAAAGATTTGGAGGCATCATTGTGTCATCCCCCGATGCTTCTCTTCTTTCCCAAAGCTAAAAAAAATCACTTGACTCTTTCCAGTCTTCAATATAGCTTGAATTTGAAGCCTGTCAACATTCTGATCACCTTTTGATTCTTTAGTTTTCCTAAAAGATGGTACCCGCATTCTAGATGTGGACTGTCCAGGGCAAACTTCCCTCTTCTGCTCATTGCTTCTGAGTGCAGCAGTGATAGCCTATTAGTGTCTTGGCTGCTAGATTATGCCTTTTGACTCATTGAGTTCACCGTCCATTAAAAACAACCACTATCTGATGAATTAACTTTCTAGTCTTTTTTCCCCCAAGTCTTGTTAATTGATGTAGATGTTCACTTATAAAGTGTAGTCACTTTATAAGTGAACTCAAGTGTAACTCTGCTTTTATCCCTAGTGAATAGGGGCCCATTCCAAGTCTGTGGGTAGATGGATACAATTAGAATCAGATATACTATTATCTAATTTACCTTCACACAAAAAGTGCATGAGAAACTATCAAAGGCTTGGTGTGTTCTAGATGCCTCATTGTCTCTAGCTTCCTGTTCTTTGCTTTGACTGTGGCATTCTCTTGATTTGCCAATCTAGTGACCTCTTCAAAAAAGCACATGCTCCATTTTTGGTGTAGCCATGTCAGCTTGGGGTTACTGCTTTTTTACCCCAAGGTATTCACCAAGCAACCCTCCAGTGTTAAATTTCTGAAGTTTATCAGGAAATTAAGTCACTGGCCTATCACTTGTAGACTCTACTTCCCTGTTCTGAAATGTGGGACATGACCATGTAGTCCTGCAGCAAAGACCACAGACTGACTTGACAATCACATCTACTTAATTTCTGGAAAAACCTTTTTGAAAACTGGGGAAACATGTTTTTGAAATTCTGTGCTTTTTGAGGCCAACAATCTCAAAGTATGGTTTTTGAGGGTTTAAGCCATATTTTGATGGATGGGTAGCATTGGACTATGCAAGATGAAAGACAACCTAGTCAGGGTGTGAACAGTAGGAGCAAAAATTCCTAGTAACTTCGGATAAAGTAGCAACATTTCCACATCTCAGTGAAGTTTTGTTAGAGGCCGTTCCTATCTATATAACTTCCTTAGATTATTTCCATGTTTGGTTTGTGAAAAGCATCAGATTTTTTTTAAAGACAAAAGTTTGCTCTTTTTGTTTGCTGTTTTTTTTTATCAAATTAGCTGTGGCAAATTCACTTTAATTTGTGCTTAATTATTGACTTAGAAAAGTACATTGAGGTTCTTAGAGATAATATGTCCTCCATAAAAATTGTAATCAGGAGAACACTAAATGTTGTTTTTCTTTAAGCATCCTTTCTTAAATTGAGCTAATGCTCTTCAATGAGATTTCTAGATCTAGATTATAGGTTTGTTTCTGGAATTCTGGGTTTCAGTGGGAATGCTACCTGATCTTAAATACTAGGTTAGAAGCACTACTATTGAACTGAACTCCAGACCAGGGAAAGACCTGAACTTTAGCCTTTGAATTATAAAGGTGGTACTAGGGTACTCTGTTTTATTTTGGTATCATAGAATAGTCTCTTTAAGGTTTCATGGACATGTGTTGCAGTGATTTGTGTTAATTTTTTGCAATGGAGTTTTAGTGGTGGTATCCAAAATATATTTCCTTTGAAGTCCATTAATGTTTATATAGCTTGTATAATGAATAGCTGTCTCTTTCTTTAAGCTCATTCACGAAGTTATACCTGCAAGTATTTTTGGTTTTTCCCTCAGAGTTCATAAAGACAAATGGAACAGCTCCAATGGTCTTGAAGAAAAAGATACCTGGTTGGAGGAAGAAGAACTCTTTCATGTCCAGGGTAAGGTTGCAAAATCTTTTCAGTCATTTTTTCATTTCTGCTTGTTAGACACATACAACACACACACACACACGACATGTAAATGTGTATATATGTATATGTGTGTGTGTGTGTGTATATATATATATATATATATATCATATACATATATATCTTAAATAAACACATGGGATGTGTGGGATACATGCTTAGATACACGACAGAAGCTGGCACATGTGACCATTCCAACATGTCCTTCTCCAAGTAATTTTAAAAGTGTTTTGAAAAATTACTAACATCTCTGACTTTGATCTTCACTTCTGACTTCTATCATCTCTCTTATTTTGTGAGCTTACCTTAAAGCCAGATCAACATCATTTACTGTAAAAATCACAGTGAAGAATGTTCAAACAATACTTTTCTTAGCAGGAATGTTTTTATAACTTCTAAATAAAAATCTGCAGTGACTTAAAAAGTTAATTTCCTCATGATATTAATTGATTGTTTTTGAATATACATTTGATAGAGATGATCAGCCTGACAGTATTAAAAAGGATAGATAAGATTATCCATCTCTGATGGATTCTTCTCCATTCTAGCAGACTTTATAAAGAAGAAGTTTCTTCTTTCTGACTGCCTTTTTCATAATTAATATAAAACATTAGGGCCTTTGTACCATAGTCTTTCTCTCTTTTAGGTTGCAAAAGTGGGACTTTCCTTTCTACATTCTGCAGATTTGTATAGGGGGGGCTATAGCATGTAATTCTGAGGTAAATTCGTATTCATTCGTCCATTTATTTGGCTAGCGAGCCTTTATTACCTGCCTACTGTGTGTCAGGCCCCTGTCTGGGCCTGGCACTGGCAGTGAGACTTGGGTGCCAGGCTCTGAGGTGGGAGAGCATTCAGGCCTGCAGGACCAGGGAGTACTTAAGCACAGTTGGTTCCCATATCAGCATTTCAGCACACACCAGTCCGGTAACATGAAGACAAGTGTAAAGAAGTCTGACATTTTTTGGCAAAGAGACATGAGCTTTTTTTTCTCTCTAAAGCAATTGGGGTTAAGTGACTTGATCACGCAGCAGAGAAGTGTTAAGTGTCTGAGGCCGAATTTGAACTCAGGTCCTCCTGACTCCAGGGCCAATGCACTATCAAGCTGCCCCTAAAAAATGAACTCTTAAAAAAATTGTGATGGAGACTAACCCTGTGGTATCCCTTTTCCTTCAACATTTACCAACATCGATTTGAACCAAGGACCCATTTGTTCCCTTTGGGCTCTTTATTCCATCTCTTGGCTTTGGTTGATGGTGTATTTGTACAATACAGGTCTAAATGAGTTTTCTTTTTGTTTTGCAGCAGGATCAGATGGAAATAGTTCAGCCGCTGGAACAAAAAAGCAGGTAATTCAGACAGTAGAGTCTTCCCTTTAAAGTAGAGCTGGAAGAGAGCTTGCCCAGGGCTTCTACAGTTAGGCTGAAAAGGGGATAAAGTGAAAGAGAAAATATCTGCAAATGTTAGTGCTTCATAATTGGAAACTTCTTTTTGAGAAACCTGAGTGACCTGACCTCAGATGAGTATAACCAAAGGGGCAGGCATTCTTCAGAAGAAAAATCGAGAGTGAGAACTTGCTGTCTTCCTTGGATTTCTGAGCCTGCTGTTTTGCATAGTACCTGGCACAGAGTAAGCACTTCATAAATATTTATTGAGTATGTCTTGAGCCAGGAGGGACTGCATATACTTCCCTGGTCACAAAAAGCTCAGCATGAAGTTGGGGGGGAGGGGAGGAGGTTAGTTTTGTTTGTTTTTTGTTTTTTGCTTTGACTTTTAAAATTATAGGAATAGAAAATAAATGAAATAAAATAAAATTATTGCAGCTCAAATTTAGAGGGGGTTTGTGTCAGTGTTTCAGCTTAAATTATCAGCTTATTTCTTAAATGGAGAAACAATGTTTAGAGGGTGGTTGTATCATTGGAAAGTGATTTTCAAATAAATAATAACTGAAAATTATGACAATAATAATAACTATGTCTTTAAAATGCCACAGTACTGAAAAGCTTTTAAATGATCATACCCTTTGACCTTCCTTAGTAGTTTCAGTGTCAACGAAAAATATGTAATCAGATTCTTCTCTTGAGGCTTGGGGCACTTCTAATGTATTCTTTGGTGCTTTGGACATCCTGTACTTGGGATTTTTCAAGGGACAGTTATGATGAGTCTCTTTTTGGTTTTGTCTTGCAGAAGTGGACCGTGCAAGAGAGTGAGTGGATCAAAGCTGGAGTGAAAAAATATGGGGAAGGAAACTGGGCTGCTATTTCCAAAAATTTCCCCTTTGTTAACCGAACAGCTGTGATGATCAAGGACCGTTGGCGGACCATGAAAAAACTGGGAATGAACTGAAAACTTCTATTTTCTCAGAATTAATAGGGGCATGTCTTCAAATAATAGCCCTCTATTCCATGCTTTCTTTTTGAAGTTGAGCTGGGGTGATGAGAGTTGTGGGCAGCCTGCTTCTTTGGGGAGACCCTTGTTCCATTTTTGTGCTGTCAGAAAGCATACAGAGTTAAGAGGGAGAAGGAGAACCTTGGCCCAGCTTTCTTGGCAGGAATAACTGAGGTACCCAGTTTGGAAAGGACCAGGAGGCAGGCGGCTTCTGGATGAACTGAAACCCCTCATGAGTCAGTAGAAACAGCCCCCCAGACAGAATTGTGCTTGTCAGGATGTCTCGCCCCCTTCCCGGGGAGAATATCCTGAAGTCAGAAGCGAGTTATGACTTTGAATGAATTAGCTGCAGCAAAATTCTAGAGGAAGTCGAGGCGAGGAGGTGCCTCCATCAGGAACCCAAGGGGTGGAGAGCTGCGTCTGGGTCACGGAAGAAAGACGTTTTCACCTGTTGGGATCCATATGGGCCCCTAACCTGCCAGGTTTCGGTTCTCATCTTTTCTGGGCTGAGAGGCAGCTTTGAGCCTTGATTCCCATATGGCTGAACTGGTGTGGGCTTGTTTTTTCTTTTGTAAAATTGTGTGTTGTAGGTGAGCTTACTCTTTCCCCTTCTTCTCTGGACTCTGGAAGCTTTAAAGAAGCCTGAATATAGCCCTTAGTTCTGTTCCTAGTTTGTGAAATGTTTGCAGCTGCTTGATTCCCCACGTTGTGCTTTTGAAGGCTGGTGTGTTGCTGAGCAGGAGCTCACCACTCCTTCTGGCTCCTTCCATATTGTTTTGTGCTTGCTGTCTCTCTCAGACACCTTGAGGAAAGGCCAGAAGGTCTCTTTTTAGCCACAACTTTCAGTAAAATGTTTTCTGTAATCTTTTTTTTTTTTAAAGATGAATACTAATTATTGTCCATTCTTGTAGCATTCTTCATTAAAATACTGTTTCCCTCGCAATTCTATGTAGATGATCAATAATAGCACTTGCTGTGATTAAGAAACAAGGGGCTGGTATTTAATGATAAGCCTTCAAAATATGCTCTCTGCAGTTTTTTCATTTATTCATGCTCTTAGAGACCTAGGAGCATACCTTTTCTGGCCTTCAAGTTTATGTAGGAAAGGAATGGGACATGAGTTAACTTCATCTTAGTGGACTTAAGAGCTTGCCGTGCCTGACAGCCTTAACAAGTTTAAAAGTGGGACTCTTCCTAAGCTTGCCCCTCACTATAAGCAGATTCATTTCTCAGAATGCCTTTTTGAGCCCTAATGATCCTGCTTAGATTTAGCTAAATCTCTTGGCTTTTTAATCAACTAACTCAAATATTTTAAAATGGGAGGAATGAGCAGCCCTCATTCTTTGACTCCCCATGGGGGATTATCTTCTATGCCCAGGCTGAGCAGGTCTTTGGCCAATATGTACTTGCTATTTAAACAACAACATTTAACATTTTTATTAAGTCTTTACTATTTTGACAAACATTTATTAAGCACACTACTAAGCCAGGCACTGTGCTAAGTATTAGCAAGAGAAAGTCAAGAAATAATCCATGCTCTCAAGGATCTCACAGTCAGAGGAGAAAAGCACAGACAATGGTACTTGAGATAAAACTTATAGGAAGCCAACTGGTAGAGATGAGGAGGGAAACATCCAGGGAAAATGTATATGTGCAAGGCCGCCAAGTGGCCCTGGATCACAGAGTCCTTGGCCAGGTAGGAGAGCACTAGGTCATGAAGGGTTAAAGGCAAGGAGGTGGTCAAATTGAGTCCTTGCCCTCTGGGACTTTCAAGTCCCCTGGAGAGAGATTCCAGGTGTATAGAGTAGGAGATGTCATTTCAGGAAGGACTGCTTTCGGGGAAATCTGGAAGGGTGTCATTTTGAAAGTGGCATCCAAGTGGCGTCTCGGAGTAAGCCCGAAGTTCTAAAAGGGAGCAGAAAAAAGAGTATGCATTTTAGCAGGAAGAAGGCTTGCAGTCTGCACAAAGGTCTTGGCAATGAGAAGGCCTACTTATTGCTCAAAGCCCATGTTGCCTAGAGTTACCCTTCTTTTGAATGTAAGGAGTGCTTATACTTTGACAGTAACATGCTAGAGCTTACATGAGAGCTGGAGAAAGCTGGCTATTGTTTGTGGGTGAAGCTGAGAAATGAGCAGATCAAGGCTATAAACTGATTTTAGATATCAAGATGATCCGGTAATGGCCTTATGGCTGTACACATGGAAGCCTTTGGTAAGCCAGATAGGATTGGTATCTTATACAAATGCCTATCCTAGCCATTAATACTCTTAAATATATCTTGGGTTGTCATGGTTATAAAACAATTTATCTTTAAAGCTGGTCCATTTGGCATCTCTCATTTTCTCCCTAGCAGTGCTATAGGGAGTTTGTCACAACTTTCCCCCTCTAGTTTTGGGGAGCAACATCGAGGGCAGATTGTCTATTCAGAATCAAAGGTCTAGATGGGTCTTCAGATCATCTCTAGGTGTCTAACCCCTTTAAGAGTTGAGGAAACAGACCCAGGAAAATTGAAGGAGTAGTTGGGTTAAGGACTGAGATTAGAACTCATCTTTAAGCTGGCAGTTTTAAATAGAGAGTAATAAAAAAATACATACAAGAAACATTCATTTATTATTATACTCTAAATTTATTCATAGTCACCCAAGTGAGTTGGGAAAAAAATTACTAAAGGTAGGTGGGAATGTGCTGTTTTTAGCCAATAACAAGCACTTAAAGCCATTTGTTTTTTTCTAAAACCAGAAAGAGCTGTAGAGTAGTCACTACCTTGTTCCATACTTAAGAGGCAGTATGCATAGCCCAAGGTCCCTCAATGTGTGGGGAACTACCCCACACTACAGTTGGCAGAGAAGGGATGAGTGGAGTTAATGATTACCCCAACAGTAGCCAAAACCGAATGTCCCTGCTGTGCTCCAAGCCGGGAGTCTGGGTTCTGGAGAGAGCAGGATGTCTTCTTTGCTCTTTGGGGTTGGGGTAGCCTTCCTGAGCCTGGTGCTGGCGGCCAGAGGACAGAAGACGGAGCCCTTAAGTGGTCTCGGAGACCAGGCACCTTTCCGCGGAGCAGATCGCTATGACTTTGCCATCATGATCCTCCCAGGAGGAACAGAATGCTTCTGGCAGTTTGCACACCAAAGTGGATACTTTTACTTCAGTTATGAGGTGGGTCTCCGGGGGCTTCCCTTGTCAAGTAGGGGCTTTGATTATTTATTCTGCTGGAGAATTCATTCACCTGGAAGTTATGAGACTGGTACCTCATTCTGGTTGGGAGTCCCTACCAAAAAAAGATTATTCATCATAGCAGTGAGTGCTGAACATATGGCATGAAGGAGAAAGCGTAGATAGATTTTTCTTCAACCATAGAAAGGAATCCCTTCTACCTTAGGAGATTTTTTAATGTATTCAGATATCATCAGTGGAGTGATTCTTCCAAAAGGGGTTTGTCCTTGGTAAGTGTCAGATCCCCAATTTCGTGTTCCTTGAAATCATATTGGGGATCTAATGGCTTCTGAATAGTGCTGGCATTTAAATGGTTGGAAAGAACAATTTGGTATGAGATGCTGGGATTAAGCAGCTGAGTTGCTGAAGTAACAATTATAACAGCTGAGATTTAGACGGGCTTAAGCTTTCAAAAGCACTTTACATATGTTACTTCATTTGATTCTACTCCGAGGTTGGTGCTAGCCTGAATCTCCTTTTAACCCCTGAGAAAACTGACTCTCAGAGGATCAGGGGCTCACCTAGAAGTGTCTGATTCAGAAAGCATCCAAAGGACCAGGTCATTTCAACCCTGAACAGCCATATGTGCAGGGCACTGAGTAAATCTATAATTGTCTAATCCGAAGATCAGCAAACCACAGCCCAGCCACCTGTTTGTTTGTATGGCTGGCGAGCTAAGAATAGATTTTCCATTCTTAAATTCAATGTTTGGCTCTAGTTTGCCGGCCCGGTCCTAATCCAGTATCCGTGCTGTTGCATTCCCTTTGTTACATCTCCCACTTTCTCACAGCAAGCTTTGAAACCTGTTACTTCCCAGCCCCTGTTTGTACGGCGGCTTATTCCATGCTCTCGTAGCTAGAGATTCAGCCCTTGGTGCATTTATCAAAGTCACTTATCTGTGGAATTCCACCAAGGCCCGCTACCCTGCCTAGAGCTCCCCTTGTACCTTGCCTGAGGATGAGTTGTCCATAGTGTTCTTTCCATACACGGGCTGTCAAGCTGCAATGAGCCAGAGAGTGGCTGATTCACTTTGGGACTTAACGAGAAAGTTTAATTCTAGAACAGTCCAGGACTAAACAGAAACTTGTGCACGGAGCCCAGTTTGTTGCTGGGTTTTTTTTTTTTTTTGTTTTTGTTCTTTGTTTTTGCATGACTTTCATTTTAAGTGACTTAACCCAGGGTCACACAGCTAGGACGTATTAAGTGTCTGAGGTTGGATTTGAACTCAGGTCCTCCTGACTTCAGGACTGGTGCTCTCTCCACTGTGCCACCTAGAAAAAAGCAATTTTTTAAAGGGAGAGTTACAGGCTGTACCCTACCTGTTTTATTCAAGGCGTTTGTCATTGAAGGGTAACTCAATTCCATATCTTCTTAATGAACCGGAGGATCATGTAATCAACTGACATGGAATCAGGTGGTCTAGATTGAAATTCCACTTCAATTATTTACCAGCTGTGTGGTAAGAGGGAAGCCACTTAACCTGTTTTCTCATCTGGAAAATGGGTCCAGTGATTCCCATACTCCTGTCAATGCAGGATTGGAAGGTTCAGAATACAAAGATGCAGTACAAGGAAACATGGAGTCCCGGGACCAAATAGCAAGCCACTTCTAATGAGAGCACATACGACATGAAGTGTAAATCAGGGAGGATGTGAAACCGGGTCAGGGCCATGGGAACCTCAGGTGTGATTGAGTATGCTCACCGAGGGGCTCTCCCACCCTCAAAATAATAATAATAAAGACTGGTTGGTTCTTATAGGGTTCCTATGTGGCAGGGGTCTTATGTACAGGACCAGGAACTGGGGAAAATCCATTCTAATGAAAAGGAAGATTGATGGGGAGTGGGGGGTTAGTCGATATTCAACCTCGCTTCTCTTTAGTGAGAAGGGAGTTTTATTAATATCTGAATGAGTGATTTTTTGAGCTGCTCTGGGTTTTTTTTAGGTGGGGTAGGGAGGCTGTTGTTTGAGCTGCTCTGGGGTTTTTTTAGGTGGGGTAGGAAGGCTGTTGTTGGAGTCACTCTAACTATTTCATGGGAGAGGAGGATTGTGAAAAAAAGCACTCTGCAAACCTATATAAATGCATAAATTCTGTGTAAACGTGCATTACTGCATCGATTCTGCTGAAAGAGTAAATTACACCCAAGTACCTAAATAACCCAGTTCCTCCATCCACCCACCTCAGACTCGCATGACATATTCCTCCATTCCACCTCAGCTACACACAGGGACGGTCAGGGCCTTGACCTGCAAGAGTTCAACTTCATTCCTTCTATCAGCTCATAACCTCTCATACTTCCATCTGTCCTTCTGCCTTCCCCCTCCTAAATTCATTATATATCCCAATAAGTCTGTTCATCTCTCAGGACACTCTCTGGTCGTCATACATAGGCTGATCTTATTCTCTTCCCTTCCCAATCTTGAGCCTATAAATTAAAAGACAGTCGGTGCTTTTACTCAATCCCCATAGAAACTGTTCTAAACCTCTCTTTGAGCTTACCATACTATTTCTTCTTTTACCCAGACATGATTTGACATGCACCTTAAAAACAAACTTCAAAGAGTTCAAGGAAAGATAAATAAAATCTCATGCACTAAAATACACTACAAGAGAGAGTTAACTCAGGGGGAAAAAAGGCAATCAGAAATTAAATTCAGAAGACACAAGAAAATAATGCAATTTTTAAGAAGACATATAGAAGATGGAATCAAAGTGAGGTACTATGGGTGAATATAAAATCATGGCCCAATTTTTTAAAGTAGTGTCAAATCAATCAACATTTATTAAAATGCCTATGTACCAAGTCCCTTGCTAGGTAATAAAGTGTCAACTAACTATTTGGGATGTCTCCCCATGCTCCTTTGTAGAGGTCCAGAGATTAGTGATAAAAGGGAAGGAAAATGCCCCAGGGAATGAACACTATAACCTAAGATTTTTTCCATTTATTTATCAGTTTTACTAATTTTTCTTTTTTTTTTCTTTTTAAAAAATTCTTATTATAAGAGATACCTCCCTGGAAGCAGAGAGGGGAAGGCATGCTGAGGGAAATGGAGACAATGTAAAAATAAAGATGATAATAAAAATCCAAGAAAATAATTTCAGAATGCTAAAACTCAGAATGAGTTGAGGCTGGCCAGTGAAGCAAAAGACAACAACTTTTATTTGTTTGTTCTTCACTCTATTGGGAGAAAAAGGAGGATCAAAGAAGAGATGGAACTTTATCTTGGGTTAGATGATAACTAACATACATATTGTTCCACTCTTGTTTATGTTGTCCCTGCAAAGGAAAATTGCTTTTACACTGAAAATGATAGAATAACCCCCAAAAAGTAAGAAGACAGTAAAAGAATCCTGAGTGGCCCTTGAAGAATTCAAGTCGCCTAACTCAAATGAACCACCATTTTTTCTCCTGAAAGAATTGGCAGACATGATGGCCAAGCCACTGGCAGTGATATCTGAAAAATCATGGAAAATAAGAGAAGGAACCACAAGATTGAAGAAAGACTAATGTCCCAGTTTTGAAAGAAGGAACAGAATACAATCTCCAAGCTATTGATCAGTGAGTTTACTTTGATTTCTGGGAATGTTCTAAAAGAATTCCTAAAGGCATGATTGGTGAATATCTAGAATGGCAAGAGTGATTACAAAGAGGCAGCCTAGCTTTATCAATAGGTTGTGTCAGACTAACTTCATTTCAATTTTAAGAAATTTTTTTAAATTGTTACTTATTTTTAGTAGTCTTTTTGAAATTTGAATTCCTAATTCTCTCCTTTCCTCCAGACTCTTCCCCACCCATTGAGAAAGTAAGCAACACTTCATTTTAATTTTTGACAAAGTTACTAAAATAGTAGATGAAAGAAATATAATATAAATATATATTAAAATAAATATATAAACGTTGTTAGTGAAGTTTTTTTAATTAAAGCCTTTTGTTTTCAAAACATGTGCATAGATAATTTTCAACATTCATCCTTGCAATACCTTGTATTCCAAAATTTTTCCCTCCCTTCCCCTCACCTCCTTCACTAGACAGCAAGTAATCCAGTATATGTTAAACGTGTGCAATTCCTCTATACATATTTCCACAAATATCTTGCTGCACAAGAAAAATCAGATCAAAAAGGAAAAAACTGAGAAAGAAAATAAAATGCAAGCAAACAATAAAAAGAATGAAAATGCTAGGTTGTGATCCATAGTTCCCACAGTCCCCTCTCTGGGTGCAGTTGGCTCTCTTCATCACAACACCATTGGAACTGGCCTAAATCATCTCATTGTTAAAGAGAACCATGTCCATCAGAATTGATCCTCATATAATCTTTAACAAAGTTTTTTAACAAATTATCTTGTACTCTTTTTATGGAGAAGATGGAACAATGTGGAGTAGGTGGATGGATGCTAAATTGATCAAAAAAAAGAATTCAAAGAATAGTCATTAGAGATCAAATCAAATCAGTAAACATTTATTAAGCACCTACTATGTGCCAGACAACAGGCTAAGCACCAGAGATACAAAAAGAGACACAAAATAGTCCTTGCTCTCAAGAAACAATGTCAACGTGGCAGAAAGTCTCTAGGAGTCTGTGCTGGGTCCTGTGCTGCTTAATTCTTTATCAATGATTTTGATAAAGGCAAAGATGGCATGCTTATCAAATTTGCCAGTGACATTGAGCTGGGAGCAATGACCAAGACACTGGATGACAATTGAGATCCAAAAGGATCTTGACAAGCTAGAGCATTGGGTACTTAAAAAAAAAATTTTTTTTTATTTTTTAAAATTATACATGTACATTATTATTATTATTTACAAATTTCCATATGAGTCATGTTGGAAAAGAAAAATCAGAACAAAAGGGGAAAACGATGAGAAAGAAAAAAAATAGAAGAGAAAAGAAAATGAAACAGTATGCTTCAATCCATATTCAATCTCTATAGTTCTCTCTCTGGATGAGAAGGGCAGTTTCCATTCAAAGTTGATTTGGAATTGCCTTGGATCACAAAATTGCTGAGAAGAACTAAGTCTATCATAATTGATCATCATATAGTCTTCTTGTTGCAGTGTACAATGATCTCCTGGTTCTGCTCATTTCACTCAGCATCAGTTCCTGTAAGTCTCTCCAGGTCTCTCTAAAATGATCCTCCTGATCATTTCTTATTCATAATAATATTCCCTAACATTCACATATCATAATTTACCCAACCATTCTCTAACTGATGGGCACCCATTCATTTTCCAGTTTCTTGCCACTACAAAAAGGGCTGCCACAAACATTTCTGCACATGTGGGTCCCTTTCCCTCCTTTAAGATCTCTTTGGAATACAGACCCAGTAATGACACTGCTGGATCAAAGGGAATACAGAGTTTGATGGCACTTTGGGCACAGTTCCAAATTGCTCTCCAGAATGGTTGGATAATACAGGGTACTTTTCAAGGACAAAGACCTTGTATGCTTTTGCCTTACTAATCTCCAGGGCTTAGCACTGGGCTGGGCACATAGTACAAACACTTAATAAAGCCTTTTTAACTTGAAAGTGGCCTGGAAAAGGGATTAAATGGTCTTGTTCTCTTTGGCTTTCAAGGGCAGAACCAGCAGCAATGGGTGGAAAGCTCCCTTATGATGCAAGTTGAATAGTGAATTCCCCCTTCTGGGAGGTCACTGAGCAGAGCAGAGCAATCACTTATCCCTTGTGTTATAGGCGGGGTTCCTTTTGGGCTTGGTGGGCCTAAATGGCTGCTGAGGTCCTTTCTAAACCCGAAATGGTGTGATGTCCACCTCGCCTCACCTGGATCACTTCACTAGTTTCCTTACCTCAACTCTCTCCCCTGTCCACTTCCCATCTGCCAAAGTGGTTTTCCTAAAGTGCTGGTCTGACCATATTACTCTGCATCTCAAAAGTGAATGAATGAATGAAAAGTGCATTTTAAAAAGGCTTTACTATTTATTCATCAAGCACAGTGCTAAGAGCTTTACAACCACCCTCAATTTGTTCCTTCCCTGAAAGAACTCTACAATTCCAGTTGTACCTCGTATATAATACTTTATCTCCTGCCCCAATGCCTTTCCACAGTTGTTTCCATGATCCATGAAATGCACTCCTTTCTTATCACCACTTTATAAAATCCATAGTTCCTCTCAAAATTCTACTGATGAGAGTCTCATCCTGATCCCTTCAGTTGCTAGTGCCCTCTCTCCAAAAAAATTCACCTGGGCTCCCTGACGCTGAAAGGATACAATATACTTTCTAGTTTAACCAGCATTATTAATATTTTCTTCCTTGCTTTTTTTTTTTTAGCTTTTTATTTACAAGTTATATGCATGGGTAATTTTACAGCATTGACAATTGTCAAACCTTTTGTTCTAATTTTTCCTCTCCTTCCCCCCCTTCCCCCTAGATGGCAGGATGACCAATACATGTTAAATATATTAGATCTCTCTTGCTTTTTAAAAAGTCTAGATAATAAAACAAATCAAGACCTTATTTGCAGCATTTTCTGATTTTTGAACTGTAAATGCTCACACATTTAACAATTGACTTTCATGTACTACTGTAATCCAGCTCCAGCACACCTTTTGTTCACCAAGACACTTTCTAGTGGATCTTCAAGGTCAAAACTATATTCATATTTAAGTTTCTATTGTGGCAAATATCAGTAGACATAACCAAAATCTTTTTCTTTTGGGGCCAAGAGGATCATAATAATTTTAAAGTACATAAAGGAGCCCTGTGAATTTCTAATCTAAATCAGAACTTGGAAAGTATCCAAAGATCATACACTATGATAACACATTCTTTCTTCAAAATCCCTATCTCTGACCAATTAACGAGGTCATGCAATGTTCTGCTTAACTGAAGATATGACCTAATACTGAATATTACAGAAGGAACCAATATAATAGAATAGCAGGAGAAAATATAGCTAAGTCATTCCCCACAACTCCCCCAAACACATCTAGAAAACCACCCACCAAGTCCATTGAAAAATCCAAGGGAAAAAAAAAATCATGAGTCACTTTTTTGAGCCCAGGTCAGCATAAGGTGGACAGTAGAATGAAGGTTAGCCAGGAATGGCCAAGTGGAACATTTTAGCATAGGGAGAAGTGTCCACCAGGTCAAGAAGTCCCTGATCCAGAGCTAGGTATAACCTTGGATAGGATTCGAGCACAGGTATCAAGTGGCAGTTATTTTGTTCACTATCCAGTTCCAGGGCTGACTGAGGAGAGGACAATCTAAGAGTTGCTGTCCCTAGGCTGAGTAATTGGCAAATTCAGAAGCAAGTAGCAGCTTTGTGAGCTAAACCCCAAAAGTAGACGGGAGTCAGTTCCATTCTTTAGTTTGAACCCTATAGGAGATCATCCAGGATAGAAATTCCTGACCAAGGAGGAGCCTGCAGTTATTATTTTAAACCAGAAGAACTCTCTAGCTGAGAGTGGTTGAGTCAGCAATAGTTTACTGGAAATCTGACCAGGGCAAGTCCATAGACATATAACTCAGACCCAAACCCAGATCAAGAACTTGCAGGACCAAGATCAGGAGGAGAGCAATCAGACTTTGCCCAGAATCACTTTAGAAACATAGAAGACCTGTACGTTCCCCATACTGACCTGTCTGAAATCCTGAATAACAAGATCCCCAATAAAGCAACAGCAGGATCAGCTCAGATGTTCCCTCCAGCATAGAATCTAGGCCTAATATAATGTCCAAAGTCAGGAAGTTGTCTGGAAAAATTATGGGGGTGGGGAGGAAATTCCACCATAAAAAGCTTTAATGTGACAGAGATGCTCAAGATATAAACTCAGAGAATGACTTCATAATATCTACAAGAAAAGTCTCAAAAACATAGTCTGGGCAAAAGTGCAAATAGAATTCCTGGCAAAGATGAAGTGAGATTTTTTTGTTTAAGTTCAAAAAAATTTTTTTTAATAATTTAAATGAGAGCATTAGAGGGGAAAAATGGAAATTTAATGAGAATTATGGGGAGAGGAGAATTGGAAAGGAATTAATAGTTTGGCACAAGAGATACAAAACCTTTCCTGAAAATTGTCTGAAAATTAGAATGGACTAAATAAAAATGACTTCATGAGACAAAAAAAATTTTTTTTCAATTTTTCAATTTAACATTTCCCCCCCAATTTTAACTTTTTTTTTTTAATTTGAGCTCCAAATTCTCTTTTTTGCTCCCTCCTTCTCTCCCCATTGAAAGAATAAGCAATTTGGTAGAAGCTATGCATGTGCAATCATGTAAAACATATCTTTAGATTAGTCATGTTGCAAAAGAAAACACAGATTAAAAAAAAAACAAGAAAAATAAGTCAAAAATTGCTTAGATATACATTCAGAAGATATTTTTCTGGAGATGGATAGCATTTTGCTCATAAATCCTTTGGAATTGTCTTAAATCATTGGGACAAAAGAAATATTAAGGCAACGTCAAAAGACTGAACTTAAATAGAAGAAAATGTAAAGTATCTTATTATGGTAATAACTGAGCTGGAAAGTAGTTTGAGGAAAGGTTATTTAAGAACTCTATGATCAAAATAAAAATAATTTAGTATTATATATCAGAAATCATAAAAGAAAACTGTCTCTTAGAACAGAGAGCAAATTATAAATCGACAGAATCTATTAATTGCTTTCTGAAAGAAATCCTCAAATAAAAACTCCCAGAAACATTATATCCAAAATCCAGAGCTTCCAAATCAAAATAAAAGTGCTGCAAGAAGCCAGAAATAAAGAATTCAAGTACTGAGGAAATATAATCAGGATCATATATGATTTAGTCACTAGCCTAAAATCCCATATATGCATAAGGCAAAAAATAATATGCTTATAATCAGGAGTAACTTAGTCTGCTAAAATGAGTATATGTAATCTTAGGGAAAAAAAAACGGATCTTTAATGAAATGGAATGAAGGTTGGCAACTATGATCTTCAGGCCAAATCTGACCTACTGCCTTTTTTTTTTTTGCACAGCCTGTAAGCTAAATGTTCTGTACAAAAATTGTCGTTAGGATGGATTTGGCCCATAAGCCATGGTTTACTGAACACTGAAAGAGAGAATTTCCAAGCATTCGTGATGAAAAGACAAGAACTGCATTGAAACTTTGCAATTCTAACACTGGAATCAAGAGAAACCTAAAAAGGCAAACGAGAATAATCTCAAGGCATTAAACACGGATAAACTGTTTATATTCTTATATGGGGCTTTAAACATGTATCCATTGAAAATCCTTATCATCATCAGGGTCACAGGAATCTTATTAGACAGAAGGCCTAGGAGTAGTTCTATTATGTTTTGAGGTTAAAAGATTTGAAAGGAAGAGGAAGAGGAATGAATGGGGAGAGGAGAAAGAAGTATCAATGGTGATCGTGGGCAACTTTGCTTCACTCCAGATCTTAGTGAGAAAGGTTCCAGTTTTTCCCCATTGCATATGATGCTTACTGAAGGTTTTAAATATATGCTCCTGACTATTTTAAGGAAAAGTCCTTTTATTCCTATGCTCTCAAGTGTTTTTATTAGGAATGGCTGTTGGATTTTATCAAATGCTTTTTCTGCATCTATTGAGATGATCATATGGTTTTTGTTTGTTTGGTTATTGATATAGTCAATTATGCTAATAGTTTTCCTAATATTGAACCAGCCCTGCATTCCTGGTATAAATCCTACTTGGTCATAGGGTATTATCCTGGGGATGATTTTCTGTAATCTTTTTGCTAATATTTTATTTAAGATTTTAGCATCAATATTCATTAGGGAGATTGGTCTATAATTTTCTTTCTCTGTTTTCAGCCTACCTGGTTTAGGTATCAGTACCATGTCTGTGTCATAAAAGGAGTTTGGTAGGACTCCTTCAATCCCTACTTTTTCAAATAGTTTATTTAGTATTGGAGTTAATTGATCTTTAAATGTTTGATAGAATTCAGATGTAAATCCATCTGGTCCTGGGGATTTTTTCTTAGGGAGTTGATTGATAGTTTGTTCTATTTCTTTTTCTGAGATGGGAGTGTTTAGGATATTTACTTCTTCCTCTGTTAGTTTAGGCAAGCTATATTTTTGGAGGTATTCTTCTATTCCATTTAAGTTGTCGAATTTATTGGCGTAAAGTTGGGCAAAGTAACTCCTAATTATTGCTCTAATTTCCTCTTCGTTAGTGGCGAGTTCTCCCTTTTCATTTTTAAGACTAACAATTTGATTTTCCTCTTTCCTTTTTTTAATCAGATTTACTAAGGGTTTGTCTATTTTGTTGGTTTTTTCATAGAACCAACTCTTAGTTTTATTAATTCAATAATTTTTTTACTTTCAATTTTATTGATCTCTCCTTTTATTTTTATTCAAGTTTAGTGTTTGACTGGGGTTTTTTAATTTGTTCCTTTTCTAGCATTTTTAGTTGCAAGCCCAATTCATTGACCTTCTCTTTCTCTATTTTATACAAATAGGCCTCTAGAAATATGAGATTTCCCCTTATTATCGTTCACTATTTCTGCCTTACTGCATTTGAGTTTAAGGGTTTTATGTCCTAATATATGGTCAATTTTTGTATAAGTTCCATGAACTGCTGAAAAGAAGGTGTACTCCTTTCTGTCCCCATTACATTTTCTCCAGAGATCTATCATATCTAATTTTTCTAGTATTCTATTTATCTCTTTGACTGCTTTCTTATTTATTTTGTGGTTTGATTTATCTAATTCTGAGAGTGCAAGGTTGAGATCTCCCACTATTATAGTTTTGCTGTCTATTTCTTCTTGCAGCTCTCTTAATTTCTCTTTTAAGAATTTAGATGCTACACCATTTGGTGCATATATGTTTAATATAGATACTGCTTCATTATTCATTCTACCCTTTAGCAAGATATAGTGCCCTTCCTTATCTCTTTTGATTAGATCAATTTTTGCTTTAGCTTGATCTAAGATCAGGATGGCTACCCCCACTTTTTTTTTTAATAACTTTTTATTGATAGAACGCATGCCAGGGTAATTTTTTACAGCATTATCCCTTGCATTCACTTCTGTTACGATTTTTCTCCTCCCTCCCTCCACCCTTTCCCCCAGATGGCAAGAGTCCTTTACATGTTGAATGGGTTGCAGTATATCCTAGATGCAATATATGTGTGCAGAACCGAACAGTTTTCTTGTTGCACAGGGAGAATTGGAATCAGAAGGTATAAATAACCCGGGAAGAAAAACACAAATGCAAGCAGTTTATATTCATTTCCCAGTGTTCTTTCTCTGGGTGTAGCTGCTTCTGTCCATCCTTGATCAATTAGGGCTCTCTTTATCGAAGAAGTCCACTTCCATCAGAATACATCCTCAAACAGTATCATTGTTGAGGTATATAATGATCTCCTGGTTCTGCTCATTTCACTCAGCATCAGTTCATGTAAGTCTCGCCAGTCCTCTCTGTATTCATCTACTGGTCATTCCTTACAGAACAATAATATTCCATAACGTTCATATACCACAATTTACTCAACCATTCTCCAATTGATGGACAGCCTTTCATTTTCCAGCTTCTAGCCACTACAAACAGGGCTGCCACAAACATTTTGGCACATACAGCCCCCTTTCCCTTCTTTAGTATCTCTTTGAGGTATAAGCCCAGTAGAAACACTGCTGGATCAAAGGGTATGCACAGTTTGATAATTTTTTGAGCATAGTTCCAAATTGCTCTCCAGAATGGCTGGATGTGTTCACAATTCCACCAACAATGTATCAGTGTCCCTGTTTTCCCACATCCCCTCCAACATTCCCCATTATCTTTCCCTGTCACTCTAGCCAATCTGACAGGTGTATAATGGTATCTCAGAGTTGTCTTAATTTGCATTTCTCTGATTAATAATGATTTGGAGCATATTTTCATATGTCTATAAATAGTTTCAATTTCTTCATCTGAGAATTGTCTGTTCATATCCTTTGACCATTTATCAATTGGAGAATGGTTTGATTTCTTATAGATTAGAGTCAATTCTCTATATATTTTGGAAATGAGGCCTTTATCAGAACCTTTGATTATAAAAATGTTTTCCCAGTTTATTGTTTCCCTTCTA
The DNA here is from genome assembly GCF_016432865.1 of Antechinus flavipes. Taxonomy (NCBI): domain Eukaryota; kingdom Metazoa; phylum Chordata; class Mammalia; order Dasyuromorphia; family Dasyuridae; genus Antechinus; species Antechinus flavipes. The sequence goes on from NC_067399.1 coordinate 48,188,387, forward strand.
ATCTTGTTTGCATTTGTTTTGTTTGTACAAAAACTTTTCAATTTGATATAATCAAAATTTTCAATGTTGTGGTCAATAGTGATCTCTAGTTCTTCTTTGGTCATAAATTCCTCCCTCTTCCATAGGTCTGAGAGGTAAACTATCCTATGCTCTTCCAATTTATTTATCATCTCATTCTTTATGCCTAGATCATGAACCCATTTTGACCTTATCTTGGTGTACGGTGTTAAGTGTGGGTCAATGCCTAGTTTCTGCCATACTGATTTCCAGTTTTCCCAGCAGTTTTTGTCAAATAATGCATTCTTATCCCAGAAACTGGTGTCTTTGGGTTTGTCAAACACTATATTATTAAAGTTATTGGCTGTTTTGTCCTTTGAACCTAACCTATTCCATTGATCAACTAGTCTATTTCTTAGCCAATACCAGATGGTTTTAGTAACTGCTGCTTTATAATATAATTTTAGATCTGGTATAGCTAGGCCACCTTCATTTGATTTTTTTTTCATTAATTCCCTTGAAATTCTTGACCTTTTGTTTTTCCATATGAACTTTGTTGTTATTTTTTCTAATTCATCAAAGTAGTTTTTTGGGAGTCTGATTGGTATAGCGCTAAATAAGTAGATTAATTTAGGTAGTATGGTCATCTTTATTATATTTGCTCACCCAATCCAAGAGCATTTAATATTTTTCCAGTTGGTTAGATCAGACTTAATTTGTGTGGAAAGTGTTTTGTAATTTTGCTCATAAAGTTTCTGATTTTCCCTTGGCAGATAGATTCCTAAATATTTTATACAATCAGTAGTTACTTTAAATGGAATTTCTTTTTGTAACTCTAACTGTTGGGTTTTGTTAGTGATATATAAGAATACTGATGACTTATGTGGGTTTATTTTATATCCTGCAACTTTGCTGAAGGTGTAGATTGTTTCTAATAACTTTTTGGTAGAATCTCTGGGGTTTTCTAAGTATACCATCATATCATCAGCAAAGAGTGATAATTTGGTTTCCTCATTGCCTATTCTTATTCCTTTAATCTCTTTCTCAACTCTTATTGCCAAAGCTAGCATTTCTAATACAATATTAAATAGTAACAGTGATAGTGCTACCCCCGCTTTTTTGACTTCACCTGAAGCATAGTAGATTTTGCTCGAACCTTTTACCTTTAACCTGCATATATCTCCCCGCTTCAGGTGTGTTTCCTGTAAACAACATATTGTAGGATTCTGGCTTTTAATCCATTCTGCTAACCGCTTCCTCTTTATGGAGGTGTTTACCCCATTCACATTTATGGTTAAAATGATCAAATCTGTATTACTTGCCATCTTGTTAACCCTGGTTTATGCTTTTCTCCCTTCTTACCCCCTTACCCCCCTTCCCAGTATTAAGCTTGTGAGCACCACTTGCTTCTCACAGCCCTCCCTTTTTTAGTATCCCCCCCCTTAGAATTCCTCCCCCTATCTTACCCCTTTCCCTCCCAGTTACCGTATTCCCTTCCACTTAGCTTATTCCTTCCCTTTTCACTTTTCCCTTCTCACTTTTCAATGAGGTGGGAGAAGTTTCACCATAGATTGAATGTGTCTAAAATTTTTCTCTTAAAGCCAATTCTGAAAGCAGTAAAATACTCACTATATTCATCCCTCTCCATTCTTTCTCTCAGATATAATAGGTTTTCTTTGCCTCTTCATGAAATGTAGTACCCCCCTTTCCCCTTTTTCTGGTACAATGTCCTTTCCACATCTAGTTTCTAGAACAAGGTATACATGTATTCTTTATACATCTTTATAGCCGAAATATAGTTCTCAAGATTGATCTTTACCTTTTTAGATTTCTCTTGAGTTCTGTACTTGTAGATCAAATTTTGTGTTAAGTTCTGGCTTTTTCATCAAAAATAGGTGAAATTCGCTTACTTCATTGAATGTCCATCTTCTTCCCTGGAAAAAGATGCTCATTCTCGCTGGGTAAGTTATTTTTGGTTGCATACCAAGTTCCTTAGCCTTTCAGAATATCATATTCCAGGCCCTTCGATCCTTTAATGTGGATGCTGCCAGATCCTGGGTGATCCTTATTGTGGCTCCTCGATACTTGAATTGGGTTTTTCTAGCTGCTTGCAGTATTTTTTCAGTTCGACCCTGATTTTCAGTGAAGTATTTTCTTCACTCACTTTTTAAAGATCTTTTTCTAATTGTCCAATTGAATTCTTTTGTTCTGTGGAATTTTTTTCCATTTCGCCAATTTTGTTTTTTAGAGAGCTATTTTTTGTTTCCAGTCCACCAATCCTATTTTTCAAGGATTTGATTTCTTTATCCACTCTCTCTTTAACTGAGTGGGATGACTTCTCCAGACTCTTTTGCAAAGCCTCCCTCTCCTTTCCCCATTTTTCTTCTAGCTCCCTTGTGAGAGCCTTTTTAATTTCCTCCATGAGATTCATCTGTGCTGAGGAACAGATGATCTCCTCCTTTGGGGATTCACCTGGGGACTGTTTGTTTTTAGTCTCCTCAGGATTTGGAGTCTGCTCTTTATCTGTATAGAAGCTGTCGAGGGTTAAAGTCTTTTTCAATTTCTTGCTCATTCTGTCTAATAATCAAAGACAAACTAGCAAAAAAACAGAAGAAAAAACCCTTGAATGGAGGCTGCTTTCTTTGGGGGAGGGCAGGGTAGCAATGAAGCACTAGCAGGACTGTGCTGCGCCTGCGCTCTGAGATCCGAGAGCGTGCTGAGACACTGTGGGGGAGGGGTGGCCAGGTCCCGAGAGACTCCAGCTGTTTGGGGTTGTATTCTTCACCCTCGGTGTTTTTAGCTTCTCTGCTGGGCTGCTGACTTGCTGCCGGAGCAAAGTATCCAGTCCTGTAGCAAAGCTCTCCCCGCAGAGAGGCTGCGATCACACCCCACCCCCTCTCCGCTCTGCTCGGCTCAGAGCCGCTTTCCGTGCTCTCGCTGCCGCTGCTGCCCGCAGTCTGCTTCCGATCTAATAACCGTCCCCGCCCTTGCGCAAAAACAGACCTTTCCTGATGAGTCTCAAGGATGGTTTCTCTTGGTGACTAATTGTATGTTTTTTTTCAGTCGAGCATTAATTCAGAGGCATGAAATGAAATGGATAGTGAGAGAAAAACGCGGAGGTTACACAGTTACATGCCTCCTCTCCGCCATCTTGGCCGGAAGTGGAAGGGATTAGTCTTAAAGAAAACAAACTCTAGTGAAGGTGAAAAGGTGATATAATCTGTCAGACCCATGGATGGGGAAGAATTCATGACCCAAGAAGAGCTGGAGAGGATTGTAAAAAGTAAAATGGGCAATTGTGATTATATAAATTTTAAAAGGTTTTGCACAAGCAAAATTAACTTGGCTAAATTAGAAGAAAAGCAGATAATTTATATGTCAGGAAGACCTAGCATCAAGAAAATTCTTCCACAAGTGAAATTTTTGTGGGACAATTTTAAAGATGTTATATATTCACTTCTTCCCCTCATTTAGTTTCTTATCTTAGGAGTGTCAAAAGTTTTCCTTTAACATTATTATTCCATGAGTCAGGTGATAATATTAATAGAAGAAAGAGTTTCAGTCAACCAAAAGTTGTAGGAAGAATATCCCTGAGTCCCAAATAATAAAAAAAAATTAATAAAAGGAAATTTGGAAATTTTAAAATCCCATTACAACTACAAACTACAAAACTAAAGAGGGAAAAAAATCTAAGCTATCAAACAGTGACATGGAAAATATTCTAAATTATTATTAGAGAAATGCATATTAAAACACCCCTGAGGTTCTACCTCACCCCTCTCAAGTTGACAAAGTTTACAAAAAAGGAAAATTAATAAATGCCATAGAGAAACAAATATATAAATGCACTATTGTGCTATGAACTGGTCTAGCCATTTTGGAAAGCAATTTGAAACTATATCCCAATGAGATCAAAGAAAGAAGAAAAGGACCCAAATGGACAAAAACATTTATAGCAGCCTTGGGAGAGTACTCATCAATTGTAGAAAAGCTGAATAAATCATATTATAGGAATATGATGGGATATTATTGTGCTGCAAGAAATAATGAAAGGAATGATTTCAGAGAAAGTTTTGAAGGTATGGATAAACTGAGTGAAATGAGCAGACCATAAAAATGTATTAATATTGTAAAAACAAATAACTTTTGAAACATTTAGGAAATCAACTTAGGAAATTGATTCCTATCTGATCTGATAGGAAATGACCAAAACACAATCCCATAAGACTCATGATAAAACACGCTACTCATTTTCTAATAGAAAGGGGATGGACTCAAAGTACAGAATTAAATTTTTTTGGGGGGGTGGAAAGGAATAGGAGGGAGGATAGTCAGTGTAAGAATTTTGCTTAATTATAGATTTGTGTAATATTTTGTTTTTCTTTTTTCATGGGAGAAAGGTGAATTTCTGATTGGAAAAAAAAGCATATATATATAGAGAGAGATGCACACACATATACACACTTATACAAACATGTATAGATACATATACACATATATACTTTTATTTAGACATTATGTTCAAAGCAATAAGTATATGATGAAATCTAAAAGCTGCTTTTTTTTTTTAATTTGCTGAGGCAATTGGGGTTAAGAGACTTGCCCAGGGTCACACAACTAGGAAGTGTTAAGTGTCTTGAGTTCTGATTTGAACTCAGGTCCTCCTCTGACTTCAGGGCTGGTGCTCTATCCATTGTGCCACCTAGCTGCCCTTAAAAGCTGCTTTCAATACAAATTCATTTTAATAAGGTGGGGTCCTACTTTGATGATATCTAATCAAAACTTTTCTAAAAATGGTAAAAGGACAGAAATGCAGCCCAATAGCAGTTTTATAAGTTAAGACCAGCTGATCTCCTCAGATACCTATGACTCCTCATTGCTGAGTGTTCAATATTTTGTGTTCATTATGCTTTATGCTAGATGTTAGTGACAGACAAAGATGAAAATTCCCAACTTTTAAGGAGTTAACAGATGTTCTTCTCCTTGTTCTACATGTCTTGGCAGGTTCAGCGGACAATGGGACTTTCACAAGGCCGGCATATAACTGCCACTGCTCATACCCCAAAAGGTTTTCTCATTGATAAATCTCAGGATATCCGAGGTCAGATCAACTTTTCTACCAAAGAGTCAGGTCTGTGTTTATCAGTCCTAATTCAATTTCCCAACTTATCACTTTGGTCTGTGGTTTCTAGAGAATTAAGTAAAAACTCCAGGAGGGATTTGACATTAAGGCTTTTTTCCCTTCTAGAGTGATAGTTCATGTTAAATTTATTAAAATTTAAGGCACTAGGGATACTTGATGGTATTGAAAGTACTAGACACTTGGAAGGGTGAGGTGATGTCTTCTCATAAACCTGTGAGTAACAGCATCCCAGGGGCTCTTTTAAAATTTCACAGATACCACTGTGATAAGGGGGATGTCTGCTGGTTATATTTAAGTGCTGTGGATACAAAAGCAAAGAATAAGTCATCCCATTTCCTGCACTCAAGGAGCTTACATTCTACTGGGGAAGAGATTCATTGTAGGAAGAAATATAAAGCATACAAAGCAATTTCAGGTAGATTTGTTGATTTTAGTCATGACCCTATTGGGGGTTTTCTTGGAAAAGATCCTGAAGTGGTTTGTGCTTCTCTAGCTCATGTTACAGATGGGGAAAGTGAAGGCAACGGGCTTAAGGTTAAGTGACTTGCCCAGGTCACATAGCTAGTGTTAGGTTTTAGAGGATGGAGTTGAACTTGGGTTTTCCTGACTCCAGGCCCAGCATATCCACCAAGCTGTGCCTTCAGGTGAATATCACTTATAAAGGTCTCACAAAGGAGGTAGAACTTGAGTTGTACTTTGAAGGAAGATGAAAATTCTAAAAAGCTGATGTGGGGAAGAAGTGTTTTCCATAGGAAAGGAGGCATAGGAGACCACTTATGCAAAGGTATCGAAGGCAAAGAAAGCCCAACTCTGAAATCAAAGTACGGAACAAGAGATCTTGTTAACTCAGCAAAACACGTGGTTCCGAAAAGTAGGTGAATCTACTCAAGAGACCAAAAATTGGCCATTATTGACCAAGTCAATTCAGACCAAAGCACTTTGTGCTAGGCACTATGCAAAGCCCTAGGAATACAAAGAAAGGCAAAAATGATCCTCATTTTCCAGGAACTCAATCTAAATGGGGAGAGACATGGATAAACATCTCTGTATCTCAAAAATAGGATAAATTGGAGTTAATCTCAAAGGGAAGGTGAACTAGCCTTCTAGGAGTCTCTAGGAGAGGACTCTAGGAGGGAGAGTCTTCTGAATAGGAAGAGAAGGAAGCTTAATGAAATAAATGGTAATTATGCATTATTGAAAAAGAAGTTGAAGGAAATTCTTGGCAAGATAAAGTTACTGTACCCAAAATAAATGCTATTTTAAGGAAAGGTTTTACTATATAAAATTAAATCAGAATATGAATTTGACTTTCCTTCCAAGGTAGTTTTAAAGAGTTTTGCATAAAGTATAGCAAATTAAAAATCAGGGACATGGGGTAGGAGGGGAAGTAATATAAGAAGTTTGCTTGAGTAGTCTTGGGAGACTGAAAATTTAGTATTTATTTGGGAATCCCTACAGGCTTTTACCAGCTTTGTCTCGGCAATCAACAAAACCACTTTGCCTCTGTACAAGTGTATATCAATTTTGGAGTCTTTTATGAGGGTGCTGATCTGGAAAATAATCAGAGGAATGAGGAGAGACAAAAATTGAATGATACCTTGGATGCCATTGAGGTAATGTATGCTCCAAAGGAAGAAACATTTATGGATTGAGAGGGAAACTGCTCATGGGCACATTTTTTCATAAAGGAAAAATGGATTGGAAATGAAGCCTAGAGAAAGGATGGCAGAAAATGATGATTAATAAGGGTTTGTGGGCTAGGTCTAGAATAGAATAGCTTTGCCATTTTGGATACTCCTAAATTCTCACTTTGTTATATAAAGGTATGTTTCAACTCTAATTGTAAACATCAAATAGAAAGACAGATGTAAGAGACTATCTTAACTTTAAGTTACATTGTTAAGGGTGTAATGCCAGAGAAACTGAGGCAGGAGAGAGATTAGAGAGTTTTTAATATTTTATTAATGGGAGAGTAAGATTGACTGGACAGGACTCTCGTCTCAAATTGTCCAGCCCTGATTGGGGGAATCTCTAACCTTTATATACCTTTTAGAGACAAAGAAGAGGGAAAAAGAGCGGGAAAAGCCCAGCTGGAAAAGGCTATGAATTAAAAAGGAACCCAGAGATAAAGATGTCAGTGAAATATCTTGGAATATTTTAAGGGATGTTGTAAATTTCTCAAGGACAGAAGATAATCAGGAAGTCTACTCTCTTGTTTATCTTACTTGGGCTAACAATTAATATTCTTAGACTAATTGGTCCTCAGCCTTCATGGACCAGAGGGAGATTTACAGCTTAGGGGAGTAATTAGGAAGACTGAGACAAGGGAAACTTATACAAGGAAACTGAGTCAGGACAGTTAAAGAGAACTGTGGCATAACATTGGGAATGCTATTTATCTCCAATTACGAAGGGAGATAGCACAGAAAGTGGATATAATATTGTAAGAGTAATGAGCATGTCAGCAGACATAGATTGTGGCCCTGATGGGCAAATCAGTCCATCTCTCTGGACTTTGATTTTTCATCTATAGAATAAAAAGCAGAACGACTATCATCTTGGTCTTCTCCAGGTTTAAAATTATTCTTATGATCAAAGTCTAGAAGCAGGCTGTATAAATATGGATTTCTGAAGAACTTATGGAAATCTAGAATTCTGATACTGGTTTAACTCATATTATCAGCTTAAGGATTTTGTGAACAAACATCCCCAAATACCTAAAAACATTCTACATATGCAATTTTCAAATTTCAGTGGTGAAATACATCTGTCAAGTGTGGAAGCCACATGAGATAGCTTGATCGATACTGGGGTAAACCTACTTTCTTTCATTTTTTTTCTTCGCAGGAAAGTACACGAAAGGTTCAGATAAATATCTTTCACATGTGGAGGTACTACAATTTTGCCCGCATGAGGAAAGGATCTGACTTTTTCATTCTCCAATCAAACTATAACTATGTGAACTGGTGGTCAATAGCCCAGAGTATTGTTATTGTCCTTTCTGGAATCTTGCAGTTGTATTTCCTGAAGCGTCTCTTCAATGCCCCCCAAGTCACAGACCCAAGAAAGCCAAGATGCTAAAGGCAATATTAGGAACCAAGTCCTAATCCTGCTCCCCTCCCTCCCTTTCTCTCCAGGGCTTAGCAAATCAAGTTTTATAAAAATTATAGAAACTTACCCTGCACACTGCATTTTTTAAAAAAGTAATGTCATCACTCACAAAGGATCATCAGTTGTAAAAATAACTAAATCCAGAACTATTACTTGGCTTTAGTCAGCCCCATATAAGTTCTTAAAAAGGTTGCTCTAAATAGTGCTAATAACTATTCCCTTAAGCTGTACTGAGCATATAAAAAATGATTATTTTCTACAGCCTAAAGGACTTGAGGAGTCAGGGAGGATTGATAGAAGATAGAAAAATCTTAAAATAGGAAAGAGAATTTATGGTGTATGGGAACAAGAGCTGGGAAAATCACAGCCAATATTGAGTAAAAATAAATAAAACGTATCTCTATAAATGACATCTTCTGAGTTAAAGACAACGTACACTTGCAAAGCGGTAATTTGTCTAAAATGTGAACTAGCCTTTCTGTGTAGCTTTATAACATATTAAATGCAATTTAAAAAAAAATCACCAAATCCTTTGAACAAAGAGATCAGATGAGTGGATATGAATCATTATTTTTAGAACCTGTGGCCTTTTGTTCAGTTTAGTAAAGGAATGGCAGAGAATTTTTTTTTTAATGTAGCTGGACTGGTATAGGAATGTGATAAGACTTATATTTAGCCCAACTACTATCGTCCAAGGTATTCAAAAGATTAAAAAAAAGAAAAAAAAAAACAGAAGTGGGATTCCTCAACAAATTCATCATCTATCTGGCACTTAATTTCAAAGGTAAATTGAATGGAGAGCCAAATATTTTTCTTATTCTATTTTCAATACCCAAATGAAGTTTTATCCTGCCAGTAATACATTAGTTTAATAGTGAGATCACACCCAGTTTTAACAAACTACTAATCTTATTAATGGGGCTTACCAACTTCATATAAACAATGATCAGGTAGATACTGTAGTAGCAGCAACAATAGAAAAGAAATCATGGAAAACAGAAGCTGAGAATTCTGCATGATCACCTCCCCAGGTGTTCTTTGTTCACTCTGCTGGTGATCTGTGTGTACTATACACAAAACTTAGAGAAACACAAAATACCTGTTCTATCTTATGCCACTGAATTCACATAATAGACAGTTAAGTGTTCCATCATCACCCATTTAAAGAATGGCTACAAGAAACAGTTATAATTTGTCCTCAGTTCTAAATATTATCAGGATCTGTATCAAGGAGCAAGAATGGACTTCATTTCATATAAAACATGGTATTCAATTTAATCAGTATCAAACAAAAAAGGTTCAGAATGTCTTACTTTCTTGCTAAACAAGCGCTCACCCTGCAGAGTTACAATGATAGTTCATTATTTCTATCCCACTTTTGCTTTAAGTACTTTATCTCTAATTTGATCCCAACAAGCCTGTGAGGCAGGTGAATCCAGGGAAGCAATCTGCACAGGATCATCCAGCTACTAAGTGTCTTGAGAGATGAGATGAATCTTCAAGCACCTACTATGTGTCAGGAACTATCCTAAGGGCTGGATCCAAACCCCAGGTTCCAACTTCCAAGTGCAGTGTTTCTTGCACTCTGCCCCAGAGCCTCTGCAGTGGGAAGAACAACCAACAGGGTATCCACAGGCCACAGTGTATTAAGTCAGTAAAGGGTGAATCTGTAGTTCAGCAGCTCTCACAAGGCCACAAGTCCATAAGATGAATTAATTATATCAGCGTGTCTTCATGGCGCACATATTCCCCAATGTCACCTTGGTGAAACACAACAATCGCCATGGGATCCACCTTCCTGCAGTCCTGGGTGGACTTGGCTGCCACACCAAAACCCTGGAGATTCAACAGAAAGGACAATGATTCACAAGATACTGATCATAACTATTCATCTCCCACATTTTATCTATTAGTGATTTTATTCATTAGGGAACATCTTCTAAAAGGTATACTGCCAAACACAACCCTCCACACTTAGTGGTTTTATGAACTGCTCTGGCCAAGATTCCTCTTCTTTTCCCTCCTGCCCCACAACTAGTAACTGTTGTTAATGAGCTTTCTAAATTTTAACAAGGCTAGTCCTCAGACTGTTGGCTGGGGGGCCATATCTGAAAGCCTTTCTAAGCAGGGCAAAACCAACTAGAAATTCATGTTTCTACGGCCTGGTCTTTTGAGATCCAGGGTCACCTCCATGTTATTGTAGTACTTGGGTGAAAGTTAATTCCCAAATGTTGGCACTGCCTTTGTCTTACATGAAAACTTAGCCAGTATTATAAGACAAAACCCCTAAATTCTTTTTGATTGCAACTTAGGGTGTAGTTATTTTTCTTGAAAAAGAACTAATGAATCTACTACTTCTACTCACCAAAGGGACATCTGCCATGGAGTACACCACCAGTCCCTGATACTGATTAGTATTTTCTGTGATTCGGCCTAAGCCAGACTTTAACACATGGTTCCCATACAAGAATGACTGCTCTGCTCCAGGTTTCACCCATACTTTATGCTACAAGAAAAAAATGTTCATTTAAATGAGATATAAAAATCATTATTTATGTTTACATTCCAATAGCTGAATCACTTGCTACTTGTTAAGTTATATTTCTCTCTTTTTAAAAAAAATTTTATTTTCAACACACATTGTTTTATGAATCATGTTGGGAGAGAAATCAGAAAAGAGAAAAATCACGGGAGGAGGAAAAAAAACCACCAGAAAAAAGAAGTGAACATAACATGGGTTGATTTTCAATCTCCATAGTTCTTTTTCTGGATGCTGATGGCATTTTCTGTCCAAAGTTTATTGGGATTGCTTTGGATCACACAACCACTAAGAAGATCAAAGTCTTTCATAGTTGATCACTGCACATTCTTGATGGTATTATGTACAATGTATTCCTGGTTCTGCTTGTTTTACTCTGCAGCACTTCATATAAATCTTTACAGGCCTTTCTAAAATCAGCTTGAATATTATAGAACAATAATATTCCATTATCTTCATGTACCACAACTTGTTCAGCTATTCCCCAACTGATGGGCATGTACTCCTTTTTTTTTTTTTAAATAACTTTTTATTGACAGAACCCATGCCAGGGTAATTTTTTACATCATTATCCCTTGCACTCACTTCTGTTCCGATTTTTCCCCTCCCTCCCTCCACCCCTTCCCCCAGATGGCAAGGGGCATGTACTCCCTTTTCCAATTTTTTGTTACCATAAAAAGAGTTGCTACAAACATTTTGTACATGTGAGTCCTTTTCTCTCCTTTATGATTTGTTTCCTTGGGATAAAGACCCAGTAATGACACTGCTAGGTCAAAGAGTATGTAGTTTGATAGCCCTTTGGGCATAGTTCCATATTGCTCTCCAGAATGGTTGAATCATTTCACAACTTCATCAACAATGTTTCCAGTTTACTCACATCCCCTCCAACATTCATCATCTTTTCCTGTCATTTCAGCAAATCTGAGAGGTGTGAGGTGGTACCTCAGAGTTGTTTTAGTTTGCATTTCTCTAATCAATCAATAATGATTTAGAGCATTTTCTCATATGACTATAGATGGCTTGAATTTCATCATCTGAAAATTGTCTGTTCATATCCTTTGACCATTTATCAATTGGGGAATGACTTACATTCTTATAAATTTGAATCAATTCTCTATTATTTTAGAAATGAGGCCTTTATCAGAAACACTGACTGTAAAGATTTTTTTCCCCAGCTTTGTGTCACTCTTTTAATCTTCTGTTGGTTTTGTTTGTGCAAAAACTTTTAAATTTAATGTAATCAAAGTAGTCAATTTTGCCTTTTAGTAATGTTCTCAACTTCTTCTTTGGTCATAAATTCCTCTCTTCTCCAAAGATGTGATAGGTAAATTATCTCTTGTTCTCCTAATTTGTTTATGGTGTCATCCTTTATGCCCAAATCATATAGCCATTTTGACCTTATTTTGGTATGGGGTTTGAGATGTAGGTCTAGATTAATGTCTCTTAATGGAATTTAAAAAATGACAAGGGGTACTGAGTACAATGAAGAAGGAAGTGAAAGTCCCTACAAATTGTTAATTTCCTTTTGTTTCATAAAGGGATTAGTAAAAAGAAAATACTTTCTTTGTTAAATCAAAAGGTGACAGAAATTCTAAAAAGCCTTTAAAAAAATTTGTCCACTAAATTACACTTCTTAAACTTTTTCTACTCATAATCCCTTTTCATCTGACTCTGGTATATATGTATGTAAAATAGGCATAAAAATCAAACATTTACTGATAATAAATAATAACTTTGTGACACCCCCCTCCCCCCTCCATCCAATCGGGTCAAGAACCACAGTTTAAGATGCTGGGCACTAAACTCCATTTGAATCTTCAAGGAATCAAACTCTCCTTCTAAGCTCAGTAAGACAATGGCAGGAAGTACCAAAAATCTTTGATGAAGAGACTGTGAGGCACAAAGGTCTGCACATAATCTATTTACTAGCAAGGCTAGTAAAACCAGGTCAGTGGCCCTCAGTGACCAAAAACACATTTTATAATCAGAGCAGCTTTTATAAAGTTTGGTGGTAGCATAAGGTTCAGTGCTGCAAACTAAATTAAGACTGTGAATTGTCTATAACAAAGGCAGAGTGGGCTATTGAATCCCCTGATTGGCAAGACGGGTCTCTGCATTTGTGCAAGAGGGAAAACACACGAGTCTCATGACAGATATTGTCCCACCACAGCAGAGAGACCCAGAATTAAGAAAAGCATCTCCTGACTAATCTGAATCCAAATCATTCAACTTCCTTTATCTTCCTCAAAAGATAAGACCAACTTACTGCCTTAAATTTGGGGTGCATAAGTTCTTACTAACTCTACTGCTTAAGATCTATAGTATTTAATTCAAATATGATTTATAGGTATTAATTTCAGTGATTAACTAAAACTTTTTAACATTTCATCAAGTAGTAATCAACCAACTTCACACAAAAGCTATCTTTCTTCCTCCTACTACAAAATTTAAATTTTGAGAATACATCAGAGCTCATGTACTCCATGTCCCTTGTTTTATAGCTCAAGAAAAGCTGAGATTCACATCCAGATTTGCCAAAGCATTTCCTGGAATACTGGGATGGTCAGGGCCACAAATGTGGGTCCATCCCAGAGACAACCTCCTCAAGACCGAAACAGGTGCCTACCTTTGCATAAGGTGCCAGGTAATCGAGAGCGGTGATGTGCAATCTGAACTTCTGGGTCTTAGTGAATTTCCCAAAGCAGGTCCCCAGAGACACCAGGTTCTCCCTTGAGATATTTACTGCCAGTTTAAGAATCTTCTCACTGATGAGCAACAGAGGCAAACAGAGGTAGCCCACTCAATACTCCCAGGCTCTGTCAGATCCCCAACACCCACCCACCGGCTGCAGCCCAGTTCTTCTCCCAGAAACACCGACCTTACATAGTAGACTCTGTCTTTATGGAGACGGAAACAGTAGGTGCCATCAGGTCGGTCCACAAGCAACTGAATATTTTCTCCAATACTGTAAATACAAAGGGAACCTCCATTCACCTGGCCACAGACTTAGGAGTCAAACTCCCCTTATTTTACAGATGGGAAATTAAGGCCTATAACCTTACAAACATTCCAACAGCTCGTGGTTGAGTTGGGATTCCAAACTAGGTCTTCCATATTTGACATGTAAAGGACTGCTTGCCATCTGGGGGAGGGGGTGAAGAGGGGGAGGGGAAAAATCGGAACAGAAGGGAATGCAAGGGATAATGCTGTAAAAAATTACCCTGGCATGGGTTCTGTCAATAAAGTTATTTAAAAAAAAAAAAAAGAAACTAGGTCTTCCTGATTTGTAGCACAACATCGATCAAGAAGCATCTTGAGTCTCTTAATAGTTGAACTTGAATTCATTTTACAGTCAATTTAATCAATCAACATTCATTAAGTGCCTACTATGTGCTAAGTACTGTACTAAGCGCTGGGGATACAAAAGCAATCAATTCCCAGTCATTAAGGGCCTGTAGGTTGCCAGGCAGTGTGCCAAGCACCGGGGATACAACCTATAGTTATTCAGCGCTCACTGTGTGCCAAACGCTGTGTAAGCACTAAATAGACAAATGACAGCCCCTGGCCTCAAAGGGCTTTCAGTCCATCTGACAGATGCGGAACCTGAGGCCCAGAGCTTGCGGGGGGTGAGGTGGGGAGTTGTCAAGGAGACTTGAAAGGTGGGGCTGATGCAGGCCCCGAGCCCACGTGTCCGCTCCCCAATCTTTGGCCCGAGCACCGCCCCGCTCCGCCCTCCCAGCCCCCCTCCCCCCAAGGCCCTACTCGGCACCCCCTTATTCCCCAGGGTCTCACTATTTCGAGAGCTTCTGGAACAAGGTGCTGGTCTCCTCCTCAGTCAGGGGTCGCATCTTGTTGTAAAAGCAAACGCGGGACCGCTCACTCCAATCCACCGGAAACGGAAAAAACCTCTCTGCCCGCCCACATTTTCATTCGCCTCTCACTTAGCTCCTCCCTCCTTTTCCAAGAGTGACAGGCCGACTTCCCTCATGTACCATAGAGGCTGGGAGGACTTCCCTAGACGGGCCTCCAGGAAGGAACGTTCTTTCCTAGGTGACAGTTCAGTGCTTCCGCCGGGAGCGGATCGAAAACCCGGAAGTGCTGACATGGCCGCCGCGGTGGCTGGCGGGGCTGCAGCAGCGGCCGCGGCGCTAGGCGAGGTGGAGGATGAGGGGCTGCTGGCCTCGCTGTTTCGGGACCGGTTCCCGGAGGGTCAGTGGCGCGAGCGGCCCGACGTGGGACGCTACCTGCGCGAGCTGAGCGGCTCGGGGCTGGAGCGGCTGCGGCGGGAACCCGAGCGGCTGGCGGAGGAGCGGGCGCAGCTGCTCCAGCAGACGCGGGACTTGGCCTTCGCTAACTATAAGACGTTCATCCGCGGCGCCGAGTGCACCGAGCGCATTCACCGTCTCTTCGGGGACGTGGAGGACGCCCTGGGCCGCCTGCTGGGCCGCCTGCCCAGCTTCCAGCAGAGCTGCCGGTGCGGGCCTGCCTCGGGGCTTCAGCGGTAGAAAAGGGGGTTGGGAGCGTCTGTCATGTGTTGGTTTCAAAGAAAGTAAAAATAATAAATGCCGGTGCTCCTTGGGACGCAGCGGACAAGTACCTAAACAGTTAGTTCTGAGCTTGATTCCGTCTGTAAAAGGTGGGGCCACCTTGTTCAGTTTGTAGGAAAAAATGGAGCGCATGAAGCCTTCATCTGGCGTTTACTGTGTGCAGCAGGGCTTTGTGCTTTGTTTCCTGCAGATTTTGAGCAGCGAAATGAATTGTTTATTGCAGACTTAAAACGGGCCTTCTTAAAGTTTTCCCACGTGATCCTTTTTTGTCCAAGAAATTTTTTGTGACCCCTGCTATATTGGCATATAAACCAGATTTGCAAGTCAAACATTTACTAATAATACATAATAGTTTTGTGAGCCCACTTAAAGTTAAGCAATCCATATATGGGGTCAAAAGCCAGTTAAAGAGGCTTTGACTTAGGCCAAAATCCTGATGAAGATCATAAAAGTAGGCTTTGTCCCAACAGTAAGTCTGTGAGATTGTGCAAGGATAGTTAACTCTGTTTTACAGATTAAAAAAATATAGAAGTAGTGATCTGTCCAGTAAGTATTTTAGTTGGCATTTGAATCCCAGGATTCTGCTTCTAACAGGCAGGTCTTTTTCTACTGTGCAGCACTTCTGTTGGATGTGAGGAGAAAATCCCTGAACTTGAGTAATTGGGAATCCACTTGATTAATCAACTGAAGCTTAGGACTCATGTATTTATCTCTTGATTTGCAATAGGAACTTTGTGAAAGATGCAGAAGAGATCGGTTCTAACCGGCATATGAATACTCTGACTCTGAACCGACACACAGAGATCTTGGAAATCTTGGAGATCCCTCAGTTAATGGACACTTGTGTGCGAAATAGCTACTATGAAGAGGCTCTTGAACTTGCAGCCTATGTACGCAGATTGGAAAGAAAATATTCTACCATCCCTGTTATCCAGGTATCACCCCTGTTGTCTTATATTTGCCAGATTGAGACTCAGGTTTCTGATGTTCTTTCTGTGCTACCTAGACGTGCACAGAAACATGTAATGGAAATCCTTTAGTATGTTTACTTTATTAACTATTATTGTGGGAAATAATCTGGAGCATAAATTGAAAGTTGACACTGCTGGTAATCTACAGAATAGTTATTCAGAAAATTTAGCTTCATGATTCCATGAAGCATAGGAATCAATCAACAAACTGATACAAAGGCAGATACAAAATTCAGTTAAGATACAAGCCTTTCTTTCCAGATGCTTAGATAACACACCATTAAGGAACTCTTAATAGACAGTATTATAAGATACATCATTAGGGAATTGTGAAACAAGGGGCCTTGTCATGTCTGAGGGAGAAGAATTAGTCTGCAATTAGCCTCAGAAGGCTTCTTGAAGAAAGCAGCATTGAACTTGAGTTTTAAAACATAGAAAATAATACAGATTAGTGGTCAGCAGGCATTTTGCATTCCAGGCATAGAAAGCCACTTGACTCAAGGCTCAGGGACATGAATATACCATGTGTATTTAGTCAGCAAAGCATTTTCTGATTTGGCCAGAATGAAGAGTTTATGGTGCCAGGTTGTAGAGACCTTTGAATGTCAGGTAAAGAAGTTTGATAAAATGGGTTAGAAAACAAGTTATCCTCCCTTTTTTGGTATGATCATGCTTTTAATGTGAGGGACAGTGTGGAATAATAGAGAGCCAGCATTTGAGTCAAAAAGACCTGGATTCAGGCTATACCTTTGGCATATCCTGACTGTGTGACCCCTATTTACCATCCCATTGTCCCTAGGCCACCCACTAAAGTTAAAATTTGCAGAGTAGGTCCCAGTCTTCATTGCTAAAAAAAAGAATACCATACCAATGAAATCACTAGTGTCCAGTCTTTTTAAAAAACAAAAACAAAAAACCAAACTCTTATTCTACTCACCACTTCTGCTAAAATTTGCAGGGCATTGTTAATGAGGTTCGTCAATCAATGCAATTGATGCTCAGCCAGTTGATCCAACAACTTCGAACCAACATCCAGCTGCCTGCTTGTCTCCGAGTTATAGGCTATCTTCGCCGAATGGACATTTTCACAGAGGCTGAGTTGCGAATTAAGTTCTTACAGGCTCGAGATGCATGGCTGCGTTCCATCCTGACCTCCATTCCCAGTGAAGATCCTTATTTTCATATCACTAAGACCATTGAGGCATGTCGTGTCCACCTTTTTGATATCATAACACAGTACCGTGCCATATTCTCTGATGAGGATCCATTGCTGCCACCAGCTGCTGGTGAGCCCTCGGTGAACGAGAGTGCCATCTTCCATGGCTGGGTGTTGCAGAAGGTCTCACAGTTCCTACAGGTGTTGGAAAGTGACCTTCAGCGTGGAGGCGGTAGCCGCTTGGACTCTCTGCTTGGCCAGTGCATGTACTTTGGGCTCTCCTTCAGCCGAGTAGGGGCTGATTTTCGGGGCCAGCTTGCCCCTGTATTCCAGCAGGTTGCTTTGAGTACTTTCAAGAAAGCAGTTCAAGAAGCTGTGGAGAAGTTTCAGGATGAAATGAATTCCTATACTCTGATTTCTGCTCCCGCTGTGCTGCGGAGTACAATTCCTGCTGCTGTCCCTGTGACTCAGCCTGGAACCTTGCAACCCCCCATGGGACTGCTGGACTTTCCACCCCTTGCTTGTTTCCTCAACAACATTCTGGTTGCATTCAATGATTTGCGTCTCTGTTGTCCTGTGGCTCTGGCTCAGGATGTGACTGCTTCTTTAGAGGATGCCCTTGGCAAGGTGGGGAAATACCAAGAATCTCGATGGAATTTTTTTTTTTTAATAACTTTTTATTGATGGAACCCATGCCAGGGTAATTTTTTACAGCATTATCCCTTGCATTCACTTCTCTTCCGATTTTTCCCCTCCCTCCACCCCCTCCCCTAGATGGCAAGCAGTCCTTTACATATTGAATAGGTTACAGTATATCCTAGATACAATATATGTGTGCAGAACCGAACAGTTCTCTTGTTGCACAGGAAGAATTGAATTCAGAAGGTATAAATAACCCGGGAAGAAAAACAAAAATGCAAGCAGTTTGTATTCATTTCCCAGTGTTCTTTCTTTGGGTATAGCTGCTTCTGTCCATCTTTGATCAATTAAAGCTCTCTTTATCGAAGAGATCCACTTCCATCATAATACATCCTCAAACAGTATCGTTGTTGAGGTATATAATGATCTCCTGGTTCTGCTCATTTCACTTAGCATCAGTTCATGTAAGTCTCGCCAGTCCTCTCTGTATTCATCCTGCTGGTCATTCCTTACAGAACAATAATATTCCTTGATGGAATTTTTTTAGAGATGAATTGGAATGTTTAGCAAGTCTCTCCCTCCTTCCCCTTTTAATATTTCCCTTTTTCCAGTCTTTTTGTATTTATACGTATGACTATAAAATAGTCATATGCAAGATCTTAGTTGAGAATCTCTGGCTACTGTCCAGACTTACGGACTGGAGGAGGTTTCTGAACTTTCATACTGACTCCTGATTGAATACTAATTTTATTGTTATATTGTTTACTTGCACTCTTTTCTTTTTTATATATACTCTCATAGGGCTGTACGCTTTATTTTTCTTACCCTTTTGTTTCAGTTTTTCCCCTTTGTTCTCAAAGTGTGACTAATGATTTCAGAGACTACAGCCAAACCTAGGGTAGTGAATTATGGCTAGTTCACTGTATGAATTAGACTTAGGGGTTGGCTGGTATCTATTTTAGCTAAGGGGAAACGACATAGGTTTAGCCCCTGGAGTCAGTAGTGATGGGAGGGAGATGGGATATCTTGCTGTCTCTCTCTCTCTCTTCTTTCTTCAGTTTTAGAAATTTGCTCATGTCTCAGGGAGCAAAACTCAGTAGGAAACATGTTTTATTGTTTGCTTCCTTTTGGGTCCATTGTAGTTTGGTCTTATTCTCATATTGCAAATGAATCATTTGTCATATTGTCTGCATACCTGTTGCATTGGTATTTATTTCCTTGGCATTTAATATTATGTTGCTGAGAGCTACACCAGCAAATCAACAAGCAGACATAGCTGTAGAAGAGGTGGTGGCTTGAGGAGCTTGGTGATTTGGGAAATGAATATTAGATACAGTGCATCAGGTTCTTATGGTACTTTCCTTTCTCAAAGCTTGTTTATTGTGTTGTACATAGCATGGCAACTTGGGAATTGGTAGTACTTGGAGAATGTTTTTCATGTTATATAACTAAAGATAGCTTTGTGTTTTTTGTGTATTTTTTTTTTTTTAGGTAACAAAAATAATATTGGCCTTTCATCGGGCAGAGGAGGCAGCCTTCAGTAGCCGGGAACAAGAACTCTTTGTCCAGTTCTGTACTGTTTTCCTGGAAGACTTGGTCCCTTACCTAAATCGTTGTCTCCAGGTCCTCTTTCCACCAGCCCAGATAGCACAGATTTTGGGTAAGTGATTGAAATCAATATTTTTCACCACATGACATGTGTTCTTACTGGAAGAATAAGTTCACTTCAATTATTCCATGGGGATGCTTATTGGCTGTAGCAATTTACCAGATTGCTGGATTTAATAAAACTGGATGACTGAACCAGCTCTGCCAGAGATGTCCATCATTTGTAAGCCAGTGGTTATTCCTGAATTCTTATTGCCAAGGATGCTTTTTGTTATGTGACCATATAGACAGAGTTAAGGAGCATTTATTAAGTTTTTACCACATGCTAGGTATTGTGCTGGGATTACATACAAACAAGAAGGTAGACAGTTCCTGTTCTCAAGGAACTTACATTTTCATAAAGAAACAATGGTGGAATGGGGGTCAGGAGGAGGTGGTTGTGATGAGAGCATGGCTGATAAAGGTTCTTACTTCTGGAGATCCTGAGAAGGAACCTGCACTGGGAAGAGAAGGAGACAAACCATGGAGAATTGCCAGTGTCCAAACGCTTTTAAGACAGAGAAGTCATCCAGGGAGTCATGGGCTGCATTGTCTCTAAAGATGTTAACCACGCATCTTGCTGCTTTTCTGCAGGCAAACATTCTTTGTTTTGCTCTGAGTAATTTGCCTCTTTTCTCTCTTCTCTTCTGCCCCTTCCCCCCACCCCCCTCAACTTTCCCACCTCCCTTATCTTTTGAACCAGGTGTTCCACCCACTCAGCTCTCAAAGTTTGGAAACCTTGGACATGTCAACATTCAAGTCATTCAGGAGTCCTTGGCTTTTATATTGCCAAAGAAAGAGGCAGTTTTCCTACTGGATGAGAAAGGACTGGAACAAGAGATCATAGCTCCAGCTCTAGAACTTACTGAACAGGAACCTAATCTAGCATCTGCTCCTGAAGTTTCCCTAGAGAAAACAGAAGAAAAAAGTACCTTGGATGACTCTTTGCCATCTGACTCTCCCTTGATTGAGACTTAGTGAAAGGGTAGTTAATGGCTACTCCTAAAACATCTGCATAGTTTCACGCCTGTTGAAGTCAATAATTTTTTGATTGGATACACATCTGAAAAACCGGGTACAATCTGAACTTTGATCCTGTACTACAACTTGCATGTTTTTACCCAGAGTCTGGGTGGGCCTATATATTACATGCAGGGATTATGTTACATGCTGTGCCCTGACCACAATGACTTCTTATGGTTGAATTGATCTCTTGGAGGCCTGTACTGTTTTTTTCTGAGACAGTCTCTGAGAAGGTGATAAAGGAGTACACCTGTACTGAAAGGAAGTCATGGAGTAACTCTTTAGGTGTGGAAATGAATTGGATGGTGTATAAAGATAAAATAATAAATATTTTAGTCATGAAGACTGACTTATTCAATATATTCTTTGCTGCTGCTACTCCTAAACATCACTGTGGTGCTTAAAGGTTTGCAGTGTTTTAAACAGCATCTGCTCTTCACAATAGTACTGTGAGATAGGTAGTGTTACTTTCCCCACTGGATGAATGGTTCCTGACTTAGCCAGGGTCACTTCCGCTACTTAATGTCTGCGGCAGGATTCTGATTTGGGCCTTCTTCCCTCTAAGTTCTGTCCTCTAAGATCCTAGCTATTCTTTCATCTTAGGTGAGTAAGCTTGTAAAAGGAAAAGGATAGGTAGATCATGGATTATAAATCTTTTCTTTATGTATTCTGGCTTTTTTGGGCAGTTTTAAGTGTATAAAAAAAGATACATGGGGAGAGAGGGCAGCTAGTTGGTGTAGTGGATAGAGCACCAGCCCTGAAGTCAGGAGAACCTGAGTACCAGAGTTCAAATCTGGCCTCAGACACTTAACACTTCCTGGCTGAGTGAACCTGAGCAAGTCACTAAACCCTGATTGCCTCAGGGCTGGGGGGGAGGGGAAGGACCAGAAAAGAAACCAATTGTAAATGTAGTTATTAAAATATTTTTAAAAAAACAGGAACGCACAACTAATGTGGCCAAAATCAGAAGGGAAAGTAGAAAACTGGGAAAACATTTAATAGTAAATTTCTCTATTAAAGGGCTCATTTCTCAAACTGAGCCAAGTTGATTTAAAAAAAAAAAAAAAGCCGTTCCTTAATTGTAAATAATTAAAAAGATGTGAACAGGTAGTTTTCTGGCAAAGAAACAAAGCTATCAATGTAGTCATGAAAAAATGCTCCAAATCATTAATAATTAAGAGAAACAAAACTATGAGGTACCATCTCACACTTATTAGATTATCAGGTAATATGATTGAAAAGGAAAATGACATGCTAGAGGAAATGGAAAAACTCTATCTATGGATAGAGTATTGGGTCTTCCATCAAGAAGACCGGACCCAGTTCAAAATCTGGCTTCAGATAACTTTGTAGCTTGTGACCCTGGACAAGGATCACAAACTTAACTTGTTTCCCTCATTTCCTTATCTGTTAAGTGAGCCAATGAAGTAAAAGACAAACCATTCCGGTTTCTTTGCCAAGAAAAGCCCAAAGAAAGAGAGTCATAAAGTGTCAGACACAACTGAGCAAGAACAAGAACTACTGGGGACTGTGGATCATAACCAAACAGCCTGTCCAACTGCCATACCTCCAAAACCAGCGGTAGCTCTGTATCCCATAGAGCTCAAAGAATAAGGGAGGGGACCTAAACATCCAAAACATAGCTCTTGTGAGAGCAGAGTTGGAAATTGAAGAGATGTCCTTGCATCGGGGAATGGCTAAACAAGTTGTGTTAGACTGAATTACCATTGTCCTCTGAGAAATGGAGGAGGATGCTTTGAGGAACATGTGGAAGGTCTGTGACCTGATGCAGAGCGGCCTGAGACAACGAGCCACACCTCCAGAGAAGGGATGCAGATTGAAGCGAACCTTTTTACTTTTTTTCTTGCTTTTTTTGGGCGGTGGGAGAGGTAACGGCTAATGTGGAAAGATGTTTTTCGTGACTCCATGTATATAATCGATAGCATGTTGCTATCCTTTCCAAAGGGTCGGGGAGCCGGAGAGGGGAGAATTTGTAACTTAAAGGAAAATGTTGATAATAACCAGCTGAAAAATAGAGCACATGTGCACCGATGCCAGGTTTAAGAACCCTAGGGAAGGTTAGACCTCCAAGGTCTCCGCCCAGCCCTCAGCACTCAAGTGTTCCCAGTCAAGAAGCTCGGAAAGGGGAGAGAACTACACTTCCCAGGGTCCTCGGCGGCGGAAGCGGAAGCGGCGCGCCCGGCCGGTCTAAGTTCTCATGGCCATGGGGCGCCCGTGGGAGAAGCTGCTAAACCTGGCGCTGGGCTGCGGCGGTGCCGCGCCTCCCCTCGAAGGCCCCGTGCTTCGCCGCCCGTGGACCCGCGCAGTGCGGCGCTGGCTGCTGCGGCCGCCGGAGCCCCCGTATAAACACGTGTGCCAGGTGGGCGAGCCGGCGCTGCGGGCAGTGGCGGCGCCCGTGGATCCGGCGCAGCTGGCGGGGCCCGAGGCGCAGGCGCTGATTGCGCGCCTGGTGCGTGTGATGCGCGCGCGGGGCGCCGTGGGGCTAAGCGCGCCGCAGCTCGGGGTGCCGCTGCAGGTGCTCGCCCTCGAGTTCCCCGAGAGCCTGCTCCTCAGCTATCCCCCGGCCGTGCGCCAGGCCCGCCGCATGGCCACCAGTCCTCTGCGCGTGTTCGTCAACCCGCAAGTGCGCGTGCTCGACTCCCGCCTCGTCTCCTTTCCCGAGGGCTGCCTCAGCGTGGCGGGCTTCGTGGCGTGCGTGCCGCGCTGCCAGGCGGTGCAGATCGAAGGTGCGGGCCCAGGGCGGGAGTGCGGGGGGCGTGGAGGAAGTGGAGGGGAAGTGTACAGAGGAGGGAGAGAGGCTTCCAGCGAGCGCCTACTCAGTGCAGGATGCTGAGGGAGAAAGACGTCCAGAAAGTACCTAATAGGGGCTAGAGAAGGGAGAGGGGCATCCAGGAAGTGCCTATTCAGTGTTGGGCGCTGAGGATAAGAGGAGGGAGAAGAGCGTGCAGGGAGCACTTACTCAGTGCAGGATCCTGAGGACGCAGAGACGTTCGGAGAAGCACCTGCTGGGGCAGGGTGCCGAGGATACAAAGAAAGGTGAAAAGGAAAGAGGAGATGAGACGCAGAAGGACGACTTGGGCATAGGTTGGGCGGGAAGGCACAAAGATTAAGGGCTACTGGGGAGGACTTCGTGCAAAAGGTAGCCAGGGGGTAAAGATGAGGAGGGAGAACAGGGAGGACAACCAGCGGAGGCCCTCAGGTGTAGAAACCCCCAAGGAGGTCGGTGGTGGACAGTAAAGCAAGATTCCACTTGACTTCTCAGCTGACTCTTTGCCTGGCCCTGGACCAGAGATACAAAGTTAGTTAGTTTCACTTGTCTCATCCTAAGTGGAGAAGCAACATAGACGTGTGTCAGTAATTTGATACAAATGTCTGTACAAAGTAGTGTAATGGAAGGCGGGGGAGGAGAGGCTCTCCTGCTTGATTTGGCAGACAGCCTCCTCGAAGCCCTAAGCTTAGAGAAAGAATGCTATATTGAGGGTTAAGGAGGCTGCTTTGGTTGACTTAGAGGCTTACCTTAATATTTGCATGGCATCCCCTCAATTTCTGATTCTTTGCCATCACAAAAAAAGCTGCTATAAATGTTTTTGTTCATATATAGGTCCTTTTCCTTTTTAAAATCTTTTTGAGATTGGGGCAGCTAGGTGGTGAAGTGGATGGAGCACCACAACCCTGAAGTCAGGAGGACCTGAGTTCAAATTTGGTCTCAGACACTTAACACTTCCTAGCTGTGTGATACTGGGAAAGTCACTTAACCCCAGTTGCCTCAGCAAAAATAAATAAATAAAATCTCTTTGGGATATAGACCTAGTAGTAGTATTTCTAAATCAAAAAATTTGCAATTTCATAGCCCTTTGAGTATTGTTCCATATTTCTCTCCAGAATGGTTGCATCAGTTAATAACTCCAAGTGTAATGCATTAGTGTCCCATTTTTCCCATATCCACTCCAATACTTATCTTTTTTTGTTGTTGTTATATTAGTCACTCTGATAGGTGTGAGGTTGCATTTGTCTAATAATGTTTTAGAGCATTTTTTATGACTATAGATAACTTTAATTTCTTTATCTGAAAACTTCCTGTTTATTAGTTGAGGAATGAGTTGTTTTTTTTTCTTTTTTAATACTATTTTATTTTTCCAAACACATTCAAAGATAGTTTTCAACATTCACCTTTTCAAAACTTTTCAAAATTTGTGTTCCATATTTTTCTTCATCTTTCCCTCCCTCTTCCCTCTCCAAGAAAGCAAGAAATCTAATATAGGTTAAACATTTGCAATTCTTCTAAACATATTTCTGTATTCTTCATGCTGCACAAGAAAAATCAGATCAAAAGTATGGTGTTTTTCTCTTATTTAAAATAATATAAAGATTCTCTTTGGGAGCAGGTTTCTTGGGGGAGGTTTTCCTGGAGGAACCTTAGTTTCAGTTAAAAGTAATAATCATCCAAATGCATCCAGGAGCTAAAAGTTCAGATCTTTTATTGTCTCCAATATAGCCCGGCCTTTCTCTCCTTGGTTCTAAGAGCTCTTGCAGCTTTGTCCTTTACTTCTGCCTCTGCTTTCTTCAGCCTCCAACCAGCACAAAGGTGGGAGATGGAATGAATCTCTTGTCTCCTTCACTTGGGGCTCGGCTAGTTTTCTGGAGAAAACTTGGTCTCAGTGGGGGAAGTGCAGGAGCCCAGCCACCACAGTAGTGTGAGATGAAGTGAATCCGGTTGGGGTTGCGCCTCCGAGAGAGGGCTTCTCCTGAACTGACTTAAAGCTCCCCTCTCAATCTTTTTCAGCTGGACTCCTGACTGAGTCAGCTTCTTATATATCATCTCCCAAAAGTTTACTCCTCCCCTTTGAGGGAAGGATTAAGGGAAGTGTGAATTCAGATATCTTATACTAAACCCTGAAATTTCCCAAATGTGTGAACTCCAATGAGTACTTAAATACATTAATGAACTATAGGATTTGCTAAGTACTATGCTAAATTGGCACTTTGTAAGGATTCCAACAAAAAGGGAGGAAAAAAAAGAGAAAGGCAAAAAGCCTTGCAAACAAAAACAAAAAGGTGAAAATACTATACTTTGAGCCACTTTCAGTTCTCTTTCTGGATGTGGATGACCTTTATATCACAAGTCTATTGGAATTGCTTTGATTTACCTCATTATTGAAAAGAGCCAAGTTACTTGTTACTGTGTTCATTGTTTTCCTGGTTTTGCTCATTTTGCTCAGCATCAGTTCATATAAGTCTTTGAAGGCTTTCTGAAATCAGCTTACTCATCATTTCTTATATAGCAATAATATTCCATTACATTTATGTATTATAATTTATTCAGCCATTCCCCAAGTTCTTTGCCACTACAAAAAGAACTGCTAGAAATATTTTTGCACATGTGGCTCCTTTTCCCTCTTTTATGATCTCTTTGGGATACAGATTCAGTAGTAAGACTGCTGGATCAAAGTTTGATATCTCTTTGGGCATAGTTCCAAATTGCTCTTCAGAATGATTGGATCAATTCACAACTTCACTAACAATCTTTATCTTTTTCTATGACTTGCAATCTTACAAATTTGACTTAGTTCTCTATTTGAGAACTGAGACATAAGAAAAATTTACTATAAAGCTTTTGTTCCAATTTTCTGCTTTCCTTTTAATATTGGTTGCATTGGTTTTTAATATAATTAAAATTATCCCTTTTACATCTTGTACTCTTCTCTATTGTTTGGTTATAAACTTTTCTCTTATTCATAGATCTGACAAATTATTCAGTGCTCCCCAGATTTGTTATGATATTACCCTTTATATCTAAGTTATGCACCTATATTTTGATTCTGCCTTGGTAATCTGTACCTAGTTTCTGCCAATTTGCTTTCCAATTTCCCCCGCAGTTTTTCTCAAATAGGAAGTTCTTTCAAAAGCTAAGATCTTTGTTTTTATCAAATACTGTATTATGGTCCTTTCCTACTGGGTATTGTATACCTAATCATTTCCACTGATCTAAACTTCTTATTAGTACCAAACTGTTTTGATTATGGCTTTCAAGTAGTCCAATAATCTAGATCTCCTTGGTCTCTTTTCTGGGTTGTTTTTCCAATGAGATATTTTAATTTTTTCTATTTTTCTTTTGACTTTGACTGATTCCTGATGAATCATAGAGTCAGTCATTAGTTTCCATTTTATCCATTTGCAAATTTTAAGGTATGATTTTCTTCGGATAGCTTTTGTACCTCTTTTTCTATTTGGCTATGATTTTACTTTTAAAGTAAATCAGTGGATTTTTTCCCCCTGTTTGGCCAGTTGTATTTTTTAAGGAATTATCTTCATTCGTTTTGTCCTTAAATTTCCAAGCTATTGATGCTCTCTTGCATGGCTCTCATTTCTTTTCCCAATTCTTCTTCTCTCTTATTTGAAGTTTAAAATGCTTTTTTTGAGCTCTTCAAAGAAGGTTTTTTAGGCTTGAGACCAATTCATATCCCCCTTTGAAGTTTTGCATATAGGTATTTTGTCCTTGTCTGAATTGATGTTTTGAGCTTCCTGACATCACTTTCTATAGTCAAGGTTCTTTTTTGTTTCTTGGTCTTTATTGGGGCTTTTGAAGTTGAGGTTCTTTCCTGGGGTATAGAGGATGCTGTCCCAAGCTTTTTGTGCTGGGGGCCAAGGACAGAGTCATTGGCTTTGAGCACAGGATCCTCTTGTATTTGATGACTTGCTCATCATGCTGGGGTGGCCCGGCCTAGTCCACTGTTGTCTGGTTTCCTGGGCTGGCAGTTTATTTTCTTGGCTGGGACTGCAAGCTCCATTACTGGTCTGCTGTGTCACTATCCTGTTGAGCCAGGACTAATGGGTCCTGCTTGCTAGAGAGAGAGAGAGTGTGTGTGTGTGTGTGTGTGTGGCTACAAGCCTTCTGCTGGCTTGCCCAGACACATTCTGCGTTGGGTTGTATTCCCTTGTCATTCAAGTGAGACCGACCTTTGCTGAAGTTCCAAACTATCTTAAGCTGGGAAATTGTTTCACTCTGTGAAGGCAGTGATGACCACTTTATAATACAGTTTGAGATCTCTTGTGGTTAGGCCACCTCCCTTCACTTTTTTGTTTGTTTTGCTAAGGCATTAAGGGTGAAGTGACTAGCCCAGGATCACATAGCTAGGAAGTGTTAAGTGTCTGAGACCAAATTTGAATTCAGGTTCTCCTAACTTCAGGGCTGGTACTCTATCCACTGTGCTACCTAGATGCTCTTCCCTTTACCACCACCCCTCCCCGCCCCCCATTAATTCCCTTGATTAAAGGTCAAGAAAATTTGGTCTTCTAGATGACTTTTATTAATTTTTTTTTCAAATTAATTACAGTACTTTTTTTGGTAGTTTGATTGGTGTGATGAAAAACTCAATTCTTTAGATGGATTAATTTAGCAGATTAGCAAACTCCCACTTAGGAGATCCACAAGGTTCTAAACTGGACTGGTACGTTTTGGTGGAGAAAGGGTTGGGAAAGGACCACCCCCATTAGATGCTGCCCAGAAGGGAAAGGTAGACACAGGGCCTCCCCTGAATACTTTTAGATCAGGGAGCCTTTAGATTTTCTTGATCATGTATCCCTTCAAATCATTTGAGCACATTTCTTCAAGATGTGTCTATTTGTTTATTTGTTCATTGCATAGTGCACTACTCTGTATATGCATCGTCGTGACTTGAAGCTAGGAAGTTATAAGTTCATGCCCTGGCCCCCTGGATACAGCTGCTTAGTTCTGGAGGGCTACTTAGGACCGGGAGTGGCAGTGAAGAAGCCAGCCCTATAGGAGAGGAAGCTCATGTCCTGGGGAGAGCATGGGCGTGGGGCCCCAGTCCTGCTGCTGAACTAATGTAAAACAAACAAGGAGAAATTTTTAAAAATCAGAGAGCAAATGGCTAGAATTTGCAGAGCACTTAAAAGTTGTGTAAGTGCTTTACATGTGTCATTTCATTTCATGTGGTAAGAGCAATTATTTCCATTAATATTTATCAAATGAAATAATCTACTTACAATGCATTGCAACCCTTAAAGTGGTATATAAATGCTAGTTATTAAATTATTTACCGAAACTGAAGCAGATAAGTGACTTGCCTAAGGTCACATAGTTACAAAGTGACTGAGGCCAGATTTAGTTTCAAATTTTTTCTGGCCTTAGGCCCACTGCTCTGTCCACTGGTCCATTAAGCAGATGAAATAATATTAGTCAAAAAGAAGCCATTGGCATATAAAGGGAAGGGGAGTAACATGATCTATCTAGTACCTTAGGAAAATCACTTTGGCATCTTTGGGAAGGAGGGCATGGGGAGAGACCAGTTAGGAGGCTCGAGAGGAGAGGCCTGATATAGGGGTGGGGGGTAGTGTGGGTAGCTGTGGCAGCTGCTGTAACTATTTTAGTAAAGAAAAGGGGGCAGATGTGAAGAGATGAGGGAGTGGAACTGGCAAGATTGGGCAGCTGAATAGATATGGGGAAATGGGATGATGAAAGGAAGGAGCCTTACGTGTGAAAGCCTGGGAGACTGGAAACATGGTGGTGCTCTCAACAGTCATAGGGAGGTTTTGAAGGTGAATGAGTTTGAGCAGGTGATAACAGAATGACATCTGCTGTCCAGATCACAGACTATCTGTGTTAAACTAGGACTGAGGTAGGACAGAGCACTGGATTTGGAGTCAGGAACACCTGAGTTCAAATGAGGTCTCAGAAGTTTACTAGCTATGACACTAGGCAGATTAACATCTACCTCAGTTTCCTCATCTGCAAAATGGGGAAAGTAGTACTGGGAAAGTCAGATGGGATGACGTACAATGCTTCAGAAGCCTTAAATACTAGAGTGACTCATGCTTCCTGCTTAATTAAAAGGAGGTTGGTGATATTCTTGCCCAAGCCAAGAGGTGACCTGGGGGGCAGAGAGTAAAACCAGAATTTTCACAAAGGCCCTATGTAACTGCTGTGGGAGCTATATGAATTCAAAAGGGGAAGGTTATAGCATGTGGTTTGGGGATAAGGCTAAGTGTCTGTGACAAACCCCCAGTTTGGTTGATCACATACTTGTGGTCAGGTACGGCATTGCTTTGAATGCTGGAGATGTATCATGAAGGCCCTGGAAATAGAGAAGAGAAAGGAGGAGGACATGGAAAAAGATAAAGGGTGCTCACTCACCAAAGACCAAGGGCTCTACCAAGGGGTATTGCCCTTAATGACATGGCACTTGAATGTGCTGCTTTCCCAACTCTGAATAAAGTCTTTGTGTTCTTGGATTAATGGGGTACAGCTTGCATATGCAAAAAGAAATCCAAATTTTTTGTGCATTATTTCAGACCTTATTTGTTTCCCGGGTTCTGAGCTGAGGACAGACAAAAGTTATTGGATAGGATGAAATCGTGGACTTGTATTGAACAAACTGCTCAGTCTCATTGGGTCAGAAGGTGGAGGTAGAGGAAAATAGTATCTCTTTCTAGGATTTTGTAGCATTTATAGGGTTCTAAGCTGGCTCAAGTTCAGAGTGTTTGGCTCTTGGTAACTAAGTAGACATCGATAGGCTGGAGGAGGAAGAACAGAAGGAATGAGAAGCTACTTGGGAAACAGCAGACAGAAAGGTAGCTTTTCTATCTCCCAACTCTATTTTGAGTTCAAGACCTCAACTATAGATAGGAACTGTGTTGGTGAGAGGAAGAATTACAGCAGTTTCTGTAGGGGGAATGGAACTTCCTTTTCTGGAAGCTGTTCTTTTTAAAATGCCACTTATTTAGTCAGCAAGGAGAATGTGGAAGAAACTTAATTAGAAAGGAAGAAGGGGGAGTATGGGAAGAGATGGAGACTTGCCCATTGCTTAGTGTTCTCACCAGTATGATGAATTTCTTTGCAGGGTTGAATGAAAATGGAGAATCTGTGGTATGGCAGACAAGCGGATGGCTTGCCCGGATTATACAGCATGAGATGGACCACTTGCAAGGCTGTCTCTTCATTGACAAAATGGACAGCAAGACTTTTACAAATGTACGGTGGATGGAAGTAAATGATTGAAGTCCTTATCTCCATCGCAGATTCGGAAAAGGCATCTTCCAGTAACTATACCTTTAGGCCAGCCGGGTTTGAAGTACATCATGTGTGTGGCCTACGTTCTGCTGATCACAATGGTTGGTAATTTATGTGCTGATTCAAGAAATACTTCTAATGAAATTAGTGCTATGGGCAAAATATTTGACCTCCATTTTGAAAAGCAATAATTATTGCTTGGATTTAGCTAATAAAAAGGGCGACATGTAGTGAATAAAAGGCTTCCCTTGGGTTAGGAAAATCTGGATGTGAATCTTGGCTTTGAGAATATAGCAGCTGCTTGACCATGGACAAGTCACATAAATGCATGAGCCCTCTAAACTGAGACACGGACATGTTGCCCATAGCCTTTGGGAAGGGATTTTAGACACTAGGAGCTCCACAAACACGAAATTATAATTCCAAATAAGAATAAAAATAAACTTATTGAGTGGATAACACAATACTTTTTTTTGTTGTTTATTGAGGCAGTTGGGGTTAAGTGACTTGCCTAGGATCACACAGCTAGGAAGTGTTAAGTGTCTGAGGCCAGATTTGAACTCAGGTCCTCCTAACTTCAGGGTTGGTGCTCTGTCCACTACATCAACTAGCTGCCCCTAACACAGTACTTTTCTTGAAAGTCTTCTGGAAAGAAGCATAAACATACATACATACACTATGAATGGCATTATTTCATGATTTTTACTAGACCTATAAAAGTAAAACCAAAAACTAGTCATAATGTAAACAATAGAATATTTTGCATTTAGTCTGATTTAAATGCCTAAATAAGATCGCTTCTTGGCCTTTTGGCTAAGATCAAGTATAAATGCCTAAATAACCATTTTTAGCTTTCAAGAACGCCTTTAGGCAGTCTGTTCTCGGTCATAGGATCTTTTTTTCCCTCAATATTTTATTTTTCCAAACATGTAAAGACTTTGTGTTTCAGATTTTTCTTCCTTTCTCCCTCACTTTCCTCCCTGGCCAAGGTAGCAGGCAATTTGATATAGGTTAAATATGTGCAACCTTCCTAAATATATTTCCATGTTTATCGTGTTGTACAAGAAAAATGAGACCAAAAGGGAAAAAAACAAACAAACAAAAGATGAAAATACTATGCTTTGGGAATAAAAAAAAATTTCCATATCTTTCATGCTACACAAAAAAAATTCAGATCAAAAGGGGAAAAAACTACAAGAATGGGAGAAACAAAGCCCAAGCAAACAGCAACAAAAAGATGAAAATACTGTGCTTTGATCCACATTCAGTCTCCTTAGTTCACTGTCTGGATGCAGATGGCACTTTCTGTCACAAATCTTTGATTTATTTGTTTTTTAATAGTATTTTCCTAAATACACGCAAAGGCATTGTTCAACATTCACCTTTTCAAAACCTTATGTTCCAAATATTTTCCCTTCTTTACCCTTCTCTCCCCTCCCCCCACACAGCAAGCAATCCAGTATAGGTTAAGTAAGCAATTCTAAATCTATTTCTGTATTTGTCATGCAGCAGAAGAAAAATCAGATCAAAAGGGAAAAAAATACAAGAAAGAACAAAAAGGTGAAAATACTATGCTTTGATCCGTATACAATCTTCATAGTTCTCTTTCTGGATGTGGATGGCACTTTCCATCACAAGTCTGTTGGAATTGCCTTGAATCACCGAGTTGTTGAAAAAAAACCAAGTCCATCACAGTTGATCACATGTTCTTGTTACTGTGTACGATGTTCTCTTGGTTCTCCTTACTTTACTCAGGATCAGTTCATATAAGTCTTTCCGGGCTTTTCAGAAATTGACCTACTCATCATTTCTTTTTCTTTTCTTTTTTAAAAAATTTTGATAACTTTTTTCCAAAACACATGCAAAGGTAGTTTTCAATATTTACCCTTGCAAACTTTGTGTTCCAAGTTTTTCTCCCTCTCTTTCCCCCAGCCCTCTTCCTTTAGACAGCAAGTAATCCAATATAGGTTAAGCATATGCAATTCTTCCAAACATATTTGCACATTTGTCATGCTGCACAAAAAAAAAAAAAATAAGATCAAAAAGAACAGAAAAATGAGAAGAAAAAAAAAACAAGCAAAAACAACAAAAAAGGTGAAAATATCTTGTGTTCTGTGTGCAGTTCCCATAATCCTCTCTCTGGATATAGATGGTTCTCTCCAACACAAATCTATTGGGATTGGCCTGAATCACTTTTTTGAAAAGAACCAAGTCACTCACAGTTGGTCATATAATCTTGTTGCTGTACAATATTCTCTTGGTACTACTCACTTCACTTAGCATCAGTTCATGTAAATTATCTCCAGGCCTTTCTGAAATCACCTTGCTGAAAGTTTCATTTAGAAATATAAGAATCTATAATATTCATATACCACGGCTTATTCAGCCATTCTCCAGTTGATGGGCATCCACCCAGTTTCCAGTTCCTTGCCGCTACAAATAGGACTGCCACAAACATTTTTGCACATGTGGATCCTTTTCCCTTTTGTATGATCTCTTTGATTGGTATACAGACCCAGCAAAGACACTGCTGGCAAAAGGTATGCAGAGTTTGATAATTCTTTGGGCATAGTTCAAATTACTCTCCAGAATGGTTGGATCATTTCACAGCCCCACCAACAGTATATTTTCCCACATCTCTAAAATTTGTCATTATCTTTTCCTGTCATTTCAACCAATCTGAAAGGTGTGAAGTAGTACCTCAGAATTGTCTTAATTTGCATTTTTCTAATCAATAGTGATTTAGAGCATTTTTTCATATGACTAGAAATGGATTTAATTTCATCTGAAATTGTCTGTTCATATCCTTTGACCATTTATCGATTGGAAGAGTGGCTTTTGTTAATATAAATTTGAGTCAATTTTCTATATAGTTTAGAAATGAGGCCTTTATCAGAACACTTAGTTGTAAATTTTTTTTCCCAGTTCCTGCTTCCCTTCTAATCTTGGCTGCATTGGTTTTGTTTGTATAAAACCTTTTTAATTTAATCAGAATTATCTATTTTGCATTTCATAATGTTTTCTAGTTCTTTGGCCATAAATTCCTTCCTTCTCCATAGATCTGAGATGTAGACTATCCCTTGTGCTCCTAATTTGCTTATAGTATCACCCTTTATGTCATGAACTAATTTCAAACTTTTCTTAGTATAGAGTGTTATGTGTTGGTCAATACCTAGTTTCTGCCATACTATTTTCCAATTTTCTCAGCAATTTTTGTGAAATAGAATTTTTATCCCAGAAACTGGAGTCTTTGGGCTTATCAAATAGACACTAAATTACAATAGTCATTGACTGTTTTGTCTTATGGACCTAACCTATTCCACTGATCAACTACTCTGTTTCTTAGGCAGTACCAAATGATTTTGATGACCACTTCTTTATAATACAGTTTTAGGTCTAGCCCAGCTAAGCCACTTTCATTTGCATTTTTTTTTTCATTAATTCCCTTGAAATCCTCAAGCTTTTGTTCTTCCACATGAATTTCATTATTTTTCCTAGCTCTGTAATTTTTTGGCAGTTTGGTATGGCACTGAATAAGTAGATTAATTTAGGCAGAATTGTCGCATATTAGTTTGGCCTACCCATGAGCAGTACTCTTCCAATTGTTTAGATCTAATTTTTTTCGTGTGGAAAGTGTTTTGTAATTGTGTTCATATAGTTGTTGGCTTTGTCTTGCCAGGTAGATTACCAAATATATTATCTACAGTTATTTTAATTGGAATTTCTCTTTCTTTTGCTGCTGGACTTTGTTGGCAAGATATAGAAATGCCTATCATTTATGTGGACTTACTCATCATTTCTTATAGAAAAATAATATTCTATTACATTCATTTACTATAACTTATTCAGCCATTTCCCAACTGATGGGCACTCAGTGTCCAGTTCCTTACTACTACAAAAAGGGCTACCACAAACATTTTTTGCACAAACATTTTTCTCCTCTTTTATGATCTCTTTGTGATACAAGTCCAATAGAAATACTGCTGGATCAAAGGATATGTGTAGTTTTATTGCCTTTTGTGCATAGTTCCAAACTGTTCTCCAGAATGGTTGATCATTTCACAACATCACCAACAATGCATTAGTGTCCCAGTTTTCCCACATCCCCTCCAACATTTATCATATTTCCCTGTCATCTTAGGCAATCAAATAAGTGTGAAGTGGTACCGCAGAGTTATTTTAAATTGCAGTTCTCTAATTAATAAATGATGTAGAGCCTTTGATTGATCACAGGATTTTAAACTCTTTACCTTAACCAGAATTGCTCCCTGGGAAAGAAGGGAGAGCACACAATCTCATTGAAACCTAATTACCATGAGACCTGTTAGGAGAAATTAACTTTTTCTTTTTTTTTTTTTCTGAAGCATTGGGGTTAAATGACTTTTGCCTAGGGTCACACAGCTAGGAAATGTTAAGTGTCTGAGGCCAGATTTGAACGTAGATCCTCCTGACTTCAGGGCCAGTGCTCTATCACTGTATCACCTAGCTGCCCTGAGAAATTAATTTCTTCACAGAAAGTAGAAATGGAGAAATAACATAGGGATGACAAAGCTCACTGATTTGGGCATCATTGTGTAGAGCAGTGATTCTAATATTAATTGTTATGGGTCCCTTTTCAAAATAACGTTTTGAAAGCAGAATATATGAGGAGATTGAAAAAGAAATTACACTGAAATAATCAATAACATTTTTTTAAAGTTCCTGAACCTCTGATTGAGAGTCTGTGTGGTGAAGCCCCTCCTATTATTGTTGATTATTTATCTGATAAATAATAAAAATTCCAGAGGAGAAGGACAGAGTACCAGTTTGGGAACTAAAAGATCTGGCCATCAGTCCTGGATCTGCCACCCGAGAACCCTCATCTTTACATTCTAATTGAAAAAGTTAATTTTTTTCAAGAAAAAGACCTTTCTATCATCTGCTAAGGTTGAACTGCTTGGATAATCCTATGGGACCGTATCCAAAATGCTAAACTCCAACTAGAAAATATTTTGCTAGTGGGGCCCAACTATGAAGTGGTTGAGGGATTCCGTTTAACATTAAACTACTCAGAAAAGAGACAATTGTTTTGTGGTTCAGTCAGATGCCTAAGGACAAACAAGCTGTTATTCACACCCACCCTGCAAATTTTTATAGGTTCATAATTTAGCTTTAAGTTTTCACCCTTTAATGTGAACTCTAAGGTACTAAAAATTAGAAGTCATCTTTTGTCTGCTCCTTAGCTGGTAGCATCTGCTCATTTACTGAAGGCAGTTCAATATTTAGAGGAGGATCTTCCCAATAAGCACGGCTTAATGGAAAGTGTGCTTGAATTATTGGTGGAATTGTGATCTGATCAGTTATTCTGGAGAGCAATTTAGAACTATATGAGAGGATGTCCATCTGTTGGAAAATGGCTAAATAAATTGTGACATATGAATGAAATGGAATACTGTTATTTATAAAAAGTGATGAGCAGGTGGATTTCAGAAAAACATGAAAAGGCTCATGCGAGTTAATGCTGAGTGAAGTGAGCATCATACCCGTAACGTGTTCGTTCTCAGTCCTTCTCAATAACAGAGTGACCCAAGACAATTTCAAGGCTCATGGTGGAAAATGCTGTCCCTATCCAGAGCAAGACCAATGCAGTCTGAATTGAAGCAGACTATTTTCACTTTTTTTGTTTGGGATTCAAAAGCTTACAAAAATCAATGCTGAAAACCATATAGGCAACTGGAAAAAATAAAGTACTATTAAGTGCAAAGAAAAAGTGCTTGAGTAGTCAGATCTCAGCTAATTCTGTCATTTAATCGCAGGCCCTCAGTTTCCTAATTTGTATGTCTATATAACTACTTGTCCCAAAGGAGGTTGTGAGCTAAGTACTTAGGGAAACCTAGTGCCACAGAGATATGAATTATGGAATCTGGATAGGATCAAGGTTCAGGGTGATCAGCATTTCTCATTTCCATATGTTTAGTCTTAGCCTTAAATCTTGGGTTGAGAAGCAAATGCTCTATTACCATCTACCTTGTTAGAATTATAGGCATGATGCCTCAATGAGCCTAATGACAACAATTGGGATCATTTTTCTCTGAAAAACGTCTCGCAGGGCCGCAAAACTTAATGCTCGATCTCTGTAGATCTACGAAGTGGGCAGCCAAATCCTACCTAAGGTCTCAGGAGAGGCAAAGGGGGAGGGTGTCTTGTTTTTTTTACACTGTTAGCAGATATGGTTTATGTAAAAAGCTATGGGTGGTGGCTCCTGTTATTTTTCAGTGTGAGGACACATTAGCACTTTGGATACTTTAGAATCAGGCATAGTCAGGATAAGCAATCTTATCCTGAGGCCCAAGGAGAGAGAACGGACCCAGGAATCTTCTCTTTCTTCTCCTGCTGGGAGCCACCTTGCTCCTACTCCACCCTCTAAATCCTGTCTCAATCTCTCTATAGCCAACAGATAAAGCCTGCACGGAGTAGAGGGCAGGGCCATTCTTTCTCCAAGCATATGCTAATAGAGTATTGTCCAATTGGTAATTAACCTTAAGTGTTTGGACCATCAACTCAGTTTCAGCCCATTACATCTCAGTATATAGTTGTATCACTTGCTCTTCTCTTTATGGAAGGCATGGTCTATATTCTGGCAAAGCTTAAGGAAACCAAGCCCAGGCTGTTCAGGCAGAACTGAATCCCATTTTCCCCTACACTGTCTCCATCCTTTTCCCAAGGAGAGCCCACTTATCTCATTTCTTCTCAGGAGTCAGCAGTGACCTTAGTTGTTGGCAGTTTTTTTTCTATTAGGGGAGCCAATGCTCAAGTGAGGAGGGGGAACAGGTTGCACATGTAATGGAACTCTGTGGGACAAAGTGGAGAGTTGCATCATGATGACAGATTTTGGGAACTTGCTTGGGTCACCATAGCAAGGTTAAGACCAATAAACTCCAATGGACTCTTCAGAGTATGGCACCTCTGGGAGGCGTGTCTAGAGTGTTCATCTTTCCTTCAAATAGCTATGGCCTTGATTTATGAAGCCGATATCCAGAGAGCTGACATTTTGGAGCTAGTGTTGCAACCAAATCCCAAAGAAGGATACAGTTACAGTCATCCCTAAGGTAAAAGCACCTTTCTCCTTTTCCCTGCAATCATGCAACAACGTTCTTACATGTCACCATTGGAAAACACTACTTTTGCCCAAGCATTTTTCACCAGCTTTGTATCCTGATCTGACACAAGACCTAGAAAATGGAAAGCCAGCCAATGCAGGATGCCAATTCAGAACCAAAGCCGTGGAAGAATGGCATTATGGGAGAAAGAGGCTATGCAACTGAGGAGTCTGGGAATTTTCTTGTAGAATGAATTCTTTTGAATACAGAATCAGATATATTAAAGTGAATTGGCTAATGGGCAGACCACTCTCATCTGTTCCTCAAAAATGTTTAAAGGTCAGTCGTGTAGGTTAAGGTTAAATGTTTAGATCAAAGATGGGTGGCAACATTAAGGCATTCATAGTTGTAGTAACGCCAAAGCATGTGCTGATTTCTCCCAGATTTCTGGGTGCCTGAGAAATGCCACAAGCAACAAGGAATCTTTTGACCTAAGAAAGCTGCAGTAGGTGTGGTGACCTAAGGAGCATACTATAGAAAACGTTTTGAAATGTAGCAACAGAGGTACAGGCAGGGAAGAGTTTTACAGACCCATCTTTTGCTATGTATTTACAAAGTAAACCAATAGCGGAGAATCTATCACTAAGAGCATGTCTGAAATCTGGGGCAACACGCTTTTAAGGGCTATCTTTTCAACTACTGTTCTTAGGGCCAAACTAGTTTCTAGTTTGGAGGATTTATCAGGAAGCCATTTAAAGAGTCTAATTTATAACTGTCAAGATATTCCCCAACACTGACAGAATCACAGAACTGAATTCGACTTGAGTCCATCTAGTCAAACCAGGCCTTAAGAACTCCCTCTAACTAATAAA
Organism: Antechinus flavipes; assembly: GCF_016432865.1. Taxonomy (NCBI): domain Eukaryota; kingdom Metazoa; phylum Chordata; class Mammalia; order Dasyuromorphia; family Dasyuridae; genus Antechinus; species Antechinus flavipes. The sequence goes on from NC_067399.1 coordinate 48,227,162, forward strand.
TATGAGTTAATAGTAACAAATTAATTTTATTACTCATGATAAATATAACATCAATAAGTTGATATTTTATAAAATATGCACAAGTAAATATTTGTTAAATTTGTTTAATTCTTCATAAATAAGGATGAATCTGCCACTCTGGGAGGTAGTGTTTTCCAATTTTTAGATTTGTTTTTTATGATGAAAAAATCTTAATTCTGTCTTACCCACCATCTAGTTTTGTCCAGTGGAACCACACAAGTTTAAATTGGCTCTTTAACCCAAAAAAGATATAACCATTAAAGGGTTAAAATTTGTGACAATCTCTTCTTCCCATTATTCAGATTTTAAAGGTATAGTAAAATCCCTCTATATAATGTCAAGAGCCTGGACACCTTACCTTCTAAGACAGCATAGATATTCCCTGTAAATAAAAACCAAAACCACATTAAGGCCAGATGACATGCTCCCGGAATCTTCTGGCTAGAGGGACCTCAGTCCAAGAATACCCAAACAAAAAACAACTTAAAAAATCAGATTTGAGAATAATGGATGCTTTAGAAGGATTTTTCCCAGAGGGTAGAGGCTAGAATGAGCCTCCTAATATCGACCCCAATGATTCCCACCCTTACCATCTGTTTGTTAGGTAGAAAATCAATTACTCAACAGTTTATTTGCTGGATGTAAAGGAGAGCTTAACAGTAGCTTCCAGGAAGCGCTAGAGACATGAGATCACTCCGGTGGCTCAGGAGGGGAAAAAGGTTTATTAGGCCATTTCCAAGAGAAGGACTCTTAAGTGTAGCAACACTGTTCTGCTCCCACAGGCAGAAAAGAGGAAAAGGCAGCTGTGAAAAATGGGCCAACAGTCTTCACTACAGACCTAATTTCTTTTGACTTGAATAGCTTTTCTTTTGCAGAAGTCATATCCTCCTCCTGCACAGAAGAAACAAGTCCGTGTATACCTAGCCTCAAAGTGACACCGGCAAGATTCCTGACGATCTTAGGAAATATTTAGGACGAAGAGCCAAAGGGCTTCAGATGGCCTTTTCTCAAGAACTAGGACACGGCTATAAAGAGAAAGGAGGAGGAAAGGGCTGGCTGAGCCCACCACTACAGGAATGGGATGGTTCCACTCCCTGAAGCTTTTGGGTGATTTTATTTTTATTTATAAACAAGACAAAAATCCAAGCAGCATTAATTTAGAATAATTACAAAAAAAAAAAGTTAAAAAAACAGAAGACAGGGAGAGTCAGGAAAAGGAGTAGTGAGCATTTGGAAAGGAGGAAACATGTAGAACCCAGGCTCCGTCATGTACCAGCTGTGCTCCAGTGTCTCTGAGGCTGTAGGAGAAGCCCATCCTCCTTGTTTCCCAGCTGGTCACCAGACAGCAAAGTGGATTCTGTTGTGACTCTGGGATTAGCCACATGGGGCCCTGCCTGGCTGCTGGCATGGGGAGAGGAAGTGCTGTGGACTTCCCCTGGTCAACCTCCCCCCTCGTCATCACCCCTACAGAAGCTTTTAACCTTCCTGTCCAAAGTCCTCTGAGAATTTCTTCACTTTCAGAAGATCTTCTGCATTGACGGTGGGTCGGGTGGTGGCCAGAGACCGAAGCATGTCGGACTGTAAAGAAAGAAGAGGTCTTGGGACCAGGGCCTGAGCTGGTGAACTCTTCTGTTCCCAGCCGCCATCTTTTATGCTGAAAATTTCTCCGGGACTGGGTGAATTGGAATTTGTATGTTGGGGAGGAAGGGTATCTCGCCTCATAGCTTTTTTTATATTATATCATGAAGTCATTAATGGATCCAGCCATAATATCATGTATCTGCCTGAGCAGAGACAAAGTAATACTAAAGCTAGCAAATCAAAATGATACTTTATCAAATACCTATTGTGTGCAGTCAAATCCCTCAACTCAAATGGAATCATTTATATATGTGATGCTAAATAAAATTAGAGAAAACTGTACTGTCTGCCTCTCCACAAGCTAGAAAGACCTATGGGACTAACATTGTCACAAGTGGTTCTGTGTTTAGAAGAGGGCACGGTTGTTGGGGGGGCAGTGAAATGAGGAAAGTTCTTAGTTTGTATTCTGGCCATCTGTCTATTTACCATGCATACTACAGGCTCCAACAGCTTGTCACTGGGTACATCCATCCAAGTCATCTCAATGGCTCCAGGATCTCCTGGAGAGCAGGGGGTCAGAAGGTCATCTATCATGACTCCAGGGTTGGTGCGAGAAGGGCCCCGAACCTGGAATCAAACCAGAGACATAAGGGGCTCAGATCTACCAGCCCATCAAGACAATTTTTTTTTAAATAGATTCTAGCTAGACAAAATAGAAATAATTCTCTGAAGAATATTTTGGAGCTGAAAGGTGTTAAATAATTCTCAGATAATATTGGTTGTGTGTGTCAAGTCATCCAGGGAGATCATGGGAAAGCCATGCTGTTTAATTAAGATTGCTTTTAAGTCCAGAAGCAGAACATTGAAAAATCTACACGCTAATCTTTAGGAGCCGGCGTGGCACAGAGGAAAAAAATCTCAGGTTTGGAGTTCAGAAGGGTTCAAATACAGCTTCTAATGTGGATTAGTTAGATGAGCCTCAGTAAATCATTTAACTTCTCTATTCACTTCAAGCAGCTTTCTAGCTTAAATTTTAAGTTTCTTAAATTTAAAAAATTGAGTGCATATCTCTATTTTGTTCTTCCACCCGCCCATCACTGAAAACAAAAACCAAACTTTTTAACAAATATGCCCAGTAAGCAAAAAGACTTCCTTATCGGCCACGCCAGAGCCCCTTCCACCTCCAGTCAGAGCTGATTCCCTGAAGGATTTGAAGAAAAGACATTTGAGAGATTGTCCTGGTGGAAACTGCCCTGCCCCGTAACTCAGACTTATAATCCCTCTATTCTCCTGCTCCTAAATCTTCCCTTTCCTCCCTGTTTTAATGCCCACCTCCTTGAAGAACCTTCATTAAGTACCACTGTCCTCCCAGCATCTCTTAAAATGACAAGGAATTAAAAGCCAACCCTCCCTCCTCCCTCCCCCACCTCCAAAATGGAGAGGGGGATGTCAGACACGTACTCCCCACTCTCCTTGAAGAACAGGAACACACCTTCCAAAAATCCAGAAAGCACCAAAAGGGAGCCCCCAGAGCATGGCTGGCGCGGTGCCTGGCCGGCTCCCCCTCTGCGGGGCCCTAACTGCTCTACCTTTTTGAAGTGTGTTGCCGACTGCACTTTGCGCACAGGCTGCATGAGAGAATCCCGCACGATGATGCTGATGTCGGCTCCCGAGTAGCCGTCGGTCTTCCGGGCTAGCTCGAGGATGTTGGCCTCCGTGAGGCTGTGGGGGGTGTTCCCGAGATGCAGCCGGAACATCTGGGTCCGGGCCGCTTCCTCAGGCAGGGGGATGTAAATGCGTTTTTCAAACCTAGAGGATAAAACACCAAGGATTGGTGCTCCAGGTTTAGAGAAGTGTGGAAGTTCCATTAAGAGTCTCAACTCCTGAAACCAAGTACCAAGGTGAAAAGGCGGGTCTACCGGGGCCCCATTGCCACGTGACGTCACTCCCCAGATCCAACAAAGGTACAGAACTGATGTTACCCTGTGGGAATCTATGTGGGGAATTGGGAAGATAGGAGAGGGGCTCTGAGCGAATGGATTCATAATAAAGGAGAGAGAACTGAGTTACCCCCACAGCACCGACTTCCTGACCTGGCATCCCCAGACCTATCCATGGATAGATGGCAAGGGCTCTGGGAACTGGCTTTCTTACTCTTCTGATAACAGTATTTCAATACAACTGTGTTCCTTTGCAATCCTCCATTTAACAGCACAGTCCTGAGCGGCGACCTCTGCCCAGGGCTGAGGTTGCCCAAATCAGCCAGAGAAACCGTGGGCTGATCGTGTAGGTTTTGGCCAAGGAGTCAGGGTGGTTGGTCCATGCATGACTGATAATAAGCAGGAGCCGCACTCACCTCCTTCGAATAGCTGAATCCAACACCCACGGGATGTTTGTGGCCCCCAGGACCAACGTGCCGTCGTTGTTGTTGCCGACCCCTGGGGAAAGAAGACCACAAAGCTGACTGTGATAACATGGCCATCGCCGGCCACCATCTTTGGGAAAGTAGCCTGGGGGCTCACTAACAGGGGGGTGAGGGGAAGGAGGAGAGACACCAGCACTTCCTGAGATGAGAACAGACTCCTGTCTGTGACTGGGCAGAGAACAAAAGAGGGCAACGACAAGGACCCGTGGGCCTTCAGGGCTCTGCTAGGCTGGGCCCTCACATCTCCCTTGGTGACCAGTCAGACAAGACCCGGAGCTCCTTCAGAGTACTGGTGTCTTTGGCCAGAGTTACATAAAGAAGGCTAAAGTGGACAGAGGGGAGGCAGGAGAACAGAGTACAAACAGTCCTGAATACTGAATAGAGAATTAAGAAACTGGTATTAAGGCATACACGTATTTCTTTTTTTGAACCAGGACGTCCCGTTTCAAGCGCAGTATCCAGTTCCAAATTCTCCTCTGTGGTCAGCCCAAGTTGGCACCCTGGTCTGGGCAAACCCCAACTCCAGCACAGGGAGGAGGGGGCGGCCCACCAGAAGGGCCAGGGCAGCCTTGGCCATGTCCATCTCCTCATCCCGGGCCGTCGGGAAGTGTGCATGTATTTGGGGTGAAGATTCTGAGACTGAGGAAGCGGGGCTAGGGCCACATCCTGCTGCTGCTCCCCAGCCCCAAGCAGCGTCCCGCCCACCAAGAATTGTGGTGCATCCCATGCTAACGCTCACCCTGCATCTGCACCAGGAACTCCGTCTTGATCCTGCGGGCAGCCTCGCTCTCGTTTTCATTCCGAGATCCGCAGAGAGAGTCGACCTCATCGATGAAGATGATGGAGGGTTTGTGCTGCCTGGCCAGCTCAAAAAGGTTTTTAACAAGCCTGGAGGAAAAGCGGGGATGTGGCTGCCCTGGCTGGCCCAGCCCTCTCCACCCCCAGCAGGACCCATGGGCAGGTGGGATCCAGGACTCAGCCTGTGCCAGCAGCCCCGGCTCCAGCGAGCGCAAGGGAGCACGGCCTGGGGGCTGACTTACTTCTCACTCTCCCCCAACCATTTGGACATCAGATCTGAGGAGGACACAGAGAAGAAGGTGGAGTTGTTGGCTTCTGTGGCCACAGCCTTTGCCAAGTAAGATTTCCCTGTGCCAGGGGGTCCAAAGAGCAAGATCCCTCTCCAGGGGGTGCGCTTGCCTAGGAGAGGAAATGGAAAACAGGTGAGTACCAAAGGATTCTGGACTGATGGCAGAGGGGGTACTGTTGGAGCCGGGCCCTTTGGTCCCATCTGTAGTCTGACCATCCTCCTAGGCCAAGACTTCTGAAACTTTTTCCACTCGTGATCCCTTTTCCCCCCAGAAATTTTTACATAATCATGGGTGTACAGGTACATAAAACAGGCATACGAAGCAAACATTTACCAATAATAAATCATAATTTTGCAGCTCTCACATTCAGCTACAATACCCCATAAGGGCTCACCACCCACAGTTTAAGAAGCTAGGTTCTGGATGACCCTGAGGCCATCTCCAGCTGACTCAATGACAAGCCTACTGACACTGTTCTTGTGGACAAGCTGGATAAGAAGTCAGTTAACTTTCAACTTAATTTTTGGTATTCATTCCTCACCTGTGAATAAGTGCGGGAACTTAATTGGCAAGATGACAGCTTCTTTAAGCGCTTCCTTGGCTCCCTCCAGGCCAGCCACATCACTCCACCGAATGTTGGGCTTCTCCATGACAATGGCACCTACAACAAGGAGGTAGTACTCCCTAAGGCAGGGGCTCCACAAGGGCCTGGAAGCTGACCCCTCAGGGTCTTATGCAACTTACCCATCAGCTGTTCTTGCAGTTTCTTTTTCTCAGGATTCTCTCCTTCACTGTCACTGTCACTTCTGTGGAAATGAAACAGGCAATCAAAAAGTGATACTTCATATTGGCAGCAAGGAGCTCTAGAAAATAAAGGCCAATGTCTGGCTAGAAAAGGGATGGTCTTCAAAGAGCTACAGAGATCCAGTGGCAACACTATGAGTAGCTACATCATAGCATCCTCCCACCAAAGCCTGAGGGAGCCCTTGGTCACAAAGGGATATGCTTGGAGAATTAAAAAAATTTTTTTCCATCACAGAAAGAAAAGATACCCAATCCATCCAGATAAGTAGGAGCTAATTTATAAATCAATATGCTATTGTTAGGTACAGCTCTTCAGGGCAACAAGATAGTAATAACCAGCATTTACACAAAGCTCTATCACTCAATAAGTACTTTACATACATTATATCCGTAAATGTCACAAAAGCTCTGGAGAACAGATAATGCAGGATTAGCATTCCCATTTTCCATATGAGGAGACAAACTAAGAGATGAATTGACAAGCGTGGCATCAGCCACTCAGTGTTTGTGACAGCGCAAGTACCAGAAGTCTTCCTGACTAAAGCCCATTCTATCCCCTCCCCTATGCTGCCCCCTCTAAAGAATTTTAACACCCCTCCAATCCTCTAACCTTGATGGGGTGGAAGAGGAGCAGACTCCCTCCCATCCACAGATGACTGTCACCATAGAGGAAAAATCCAAACATTGTAGCAAAATCTCTTTCTGGAAGAAGGGCGTGCACCCAGGAGCCTTCCTGGCCTCTGGGAAAAACCTTCCACTCACAGCACCCACCCTTTCAAATCATGTCTCCTCATGACAATGTGCTTTCTACAGAACGCATATTCCTCTCCCAGAGACCCACCTGCTAGCTGATATTTTGTTTTTTTATTCTCTGGGAAACTTCAACTGGAATTTGAGAGCCAGGCACCCCAGGAGTTCAGGTTAATTTTACTAGAGCATTTAAAAAAAATTATTTATCTAATTTTATTAGATGACATCACAAGAAAAGGAAATCTGTCCTTGAGGGTCTGGAGATTCTCTTGGGCATGTTGACTCTACCCCTACACACTGAGATACTCACCCCTTGCTGTCATTTGGAGTTTCTTTCACGGGCTTTTTGCTTTGCTTGTCTTTATTCCGTAAGTAATCCTTCAGCTTCTCAGCTCGATCCAGGTACTGCATACACTTGCCCCGGATGCTCTCCTTGGCTTTGTCACTGTGTGCCTCATCTGTAAAAGGGCAGCCCCAAAAAAGGCCCATTGAGCCTCGGAGTCACCTCCTGCTTGTGGGAGGTGCCTATGGCAGCTCCGGCCCCACCCTGACTCACATTTGATTGCATGTAGGAAATACTCCACGGCGTGCTGGTAGAGCCGCAATGCCTCCTCATAGTTCTTGGCTTTGTCCTCCTCCGTCGCCTTCGTCACCAGATCAATGGCCTTCTGGAAAGACAACATAGCACAGGGCTCCCAAACAGGTCCTGAAAGCACTCAGTCTCAGGCAGCAGGAAGCCATGAACTCAGGCTGATTTATTCATTTGTCCTAGGCCAGGAGAGCCAACCACTTCCCAGCCATCAAATAGAAAGGCTTTAAAAGGGAGCACTAAAAGATGGTCTTCCCTTCTCCACAATAACCACAGTTAACAGGCTTTTCACACTCAATCTCCCCTCTAGATTCCAGCAGAAGGAAACCTGAACTAACATCCCAGACTAGAGTTACAAAAAGATGGAGGAATCACTCTGTTATTAGGATGTTTTATTCCACTACCTCCAAAAAAAAAAGTTGTCCCCAACAGAAGATCTAAGAAGTCGCTACCAATCCGTAGTTGAGAATGAAGATGAGAAATGACGCAATTTCCAGAAAACAAATGGACAGAGGATGCTCTCAGTCCTGTATCCACTTATAAGCTCCACTGTGTGGATTCCAAGGGAACTTTATTCAATTCCATTGGCCCCACTGAGTGGGCTTCTGTTGGTTAGTTGGGAAGAGGAGACTTCCCAAGGCCTTGTGTTAAGTGTGGGAATATTTTTAATATAGAGTTTAATGAGCAAGAACAAAAGCAGTGTTTTTTTATCTGAAAGCTATAATGTATTGATAGTCATACAGAATCATGTAATACACATAACACCAGCCATCCCCTCCCTCTCAAGTAGGATTTTAAAGGATCTTTATGCTCCAAAGTCTAGTTGTCCAAACTCCCGATTTCATCCTTTGTAAGCAGTAGGAAGCATTAAGCAGAAACAATAATCACTGGGATTACAAAATTACAATCGTTAACTAGAACTCCATTTCTAATAAAGTGATAGACTTCCTGGTCGACCATCTCTGGGGGCTAAGGTATCATCAAATGTTGAGACTCTTCATCAGAAAGAGCCAGACATTTCCAAGTGATGTGATAGATGAAAGAAATCAATTTTAGTTAATGGCAAACCAATCCAAAAGCTTTAAAAGATAGGAAAAAGAGTAAGAAACCGTTTGCTACTAAAATCTAAGGGTTTTTAGTCTTTTCATGGAGCATACTAGAATTTTTAGTCTTAGTGGATGAAGAGCCTCAAAGACAAAATTCTGGCACTTTTGAACCCTCTGCTTGTTCTTTGCTGCTGCAAATTAGTACTCCAAAAAAGCTGTCAATGCACTAGGAAAGAAATTTCTGCTGGGTGTGTTTTTAGCCAATCTAGGTACAAGGAAGGGAAGGGACTCTGTGATTTCATAGCCACAGAATACTTCCACATGAAGTATTAGTAAAAGTAGGCAAAGTACCTAAGTTTCAAAATGGAAATTTTAGGAAGTGAGATCAATAAATATATAAACCAGCTTCCCCTGCTGTATTTCTTGATAACAAATTGCTCCAAAGGGTGGACAAAGACAACGATTCCCATTTCTATAGTATTTTAATCTTTACAAAGTACATTCTGCTAAGAAGTCCTAGGGAGGTATGTAGCGCCTGTCTTATTGTACCCATTTGACAGATGAAGATCCCAAAGATCACAGAGGTGAGTGACCAGCCTAAGCCCGAGATATGGGAAAGGGTGTGGAGCCCCTGCCCCAGGTCCTCCCGGCAGTCTGCTGTCAAATGGAAACAGGCTAAAGCAAGACAACCAGGGTCCAGAGAGGCTGCGAGGAAGACAAGCAGGCGTCCAGCTAGGACGCCCGGGGCCCAGGCGGCCTCAGTTCGAATCCTGGCCCTACCACAGCTGCCTGGGTGACCTTGGGGCAGGGCAGGTCCCTTCTGCGGGTCTCAGTTTCCCCACCAGTAGGAAGGAAGGGGGCTCCGCGGCAGCCCGGTGCCTCAAGCGGACCCAACACCTGCCCTGCTTCCCTGGGAAGGCTGAGGGCGGAGGTGGGGGAGGATCTGGGTCCCAGCCAGAACGTGCAGCGGGGGTAGGGTGGGGGGCTCACCAGACCCCCCGGGAGGGGGGGGCAGCAGGCAATGGTCGAGCCCAGGCGACCTCAGTTTCCCCAGCTGCGGGCCCCGGGCATGCAGAGGGCCGGGGGCCCATCCTCCTCGCCCGCAGGGCTCGGGCTGGGCCGGACCACGGGCCTCCCGGGGCGGCCTCGGCCTCGGCCCCGGCCCGGCTTCCGGCGCGGCCTCCCCCGCCAGGCCCCCGAGGCCGGTACCTGGAGAGTTGAAGTTGTCATTTCATCTCCCGGGCGGCCCCGGCAGCCCGCGGCGCTGGTTCCGGCCTCGGTGCGGCCCCTGAGGGAGGCCGAGGGCGCTGGGTCCAGGACGGGCCGACGGGCGGAAGGGGACGCGCGGCGGGCGGGGCCCCGGCTGGGCGGCCTCGGCTCCGCTCGGCTCCGAACCCACCGCGAGCGAGCGAGCTAGAGGGACAGAGCCAGCGAGAGGGCGGCGAGCGAGGCCTAGAGCGGCCCGGCACCGGATCCGCGGCTGCCCCCTAGCGGCCCCAGCCCAGAGCTGCGGACTCGGCTCCTCCCGGCTCCTGCATCCCCGCGAGAAGGGCCAGAAGCTGCAGGACAGTCGGATCCAAAGCTAGCGGGTCAGGCTAGATGGATCCTGCGCGACCACGAGGACTTCCCGTACGACTGGAACGCAGAGTCTGCGAATGGGGGTAGTAGAACGCACGGTAGGTGGAGAGCCTTGAATGCCGGGGCCGGCCCATCCTGGGATTATCTAGCAAAGGACACAAGAGATAGAAAACAGTCCCATCGCAAGCACTCTCGGGTGCACAACAGCCTCTCGGGAGCGCTTTTGGTAGTGTTTAAAGAAAAAAAGAAAGCTACGAGGTTTCTGTTCTCCCATTTCAGTCGTAGAGCTGCCTTGACTTTTGGGATACCTTGTCCGAAAGTCATTGGAGAAGGCGTGGCCTGGAGGCCGGTTACGGAGGCACAGGACACGTGTGCTGCGCAAGGTGCACCGGAGCCCTAAAGTGATGAGGCGACCCGAGGTGGTGTAAAGGTCAAGGTCACGGGACTTGGAGACAAGGTTACGAGACTGCTTGGGGAGAAGGGGTGGAGGAAAGTTCGGATACTGCCCCCAGGGAGCAAACTGAGATATTATCAACGGCAGGAAATTAGAGGGCTTTTTGTTGGTTTTGAGTGATAAGTAGAGAATTTTAGTTAAGGACAGAAAGGGGAAGCATTTTCAGGGTCATTTGTTTGCCTTGGGAACATTCCGTATTCGGGTACACGACGGATGTTTCCTACAAACTGTGTGGAAGATGAATCAATTCACCCATCTTAGAACTATTTATTCATCTTACTGGCAGTGGCTTATTAAATAGCACTCCGTGTCATAATACCTATTATTACCAGGAGGGCTGGTTATTAAAATGAAGTTGCCTCCTAATTTTCTGGTTCTGCAAAATCATCTTTATGTATTTAGCTTCTTAACCTTTTATTATTTTGACTTGCCGCATATTTGTCTTAATTATTCTCAATTATAATAAGTACAGGCTTATGCTAAGGCAAGTGCATTTCTCAAGCACACATCCAGTCTGAAGATGAGAATTGATTAAACAGTTGTGGAGGATGATGTTCAAAGTAAATGATCGACACTGATGGATTTCCAAGCAGTCATTTCTTTTTAACATTTCTGAAAAATAAACAGGCCCCTTCATCCCCTCATCCCTTCCCATGATTTGCATGAAAACAGAGGACCATATGGATCAAATGACTTAGCTTCTATCCTCAGGAAGTCAGCTGTACAACCAGGACAAGAAGTCATTAACATTAAAACTGGGAACATGTGGTTACTCTAAATCTATTTATAACTGGCATTTCAAGCAGGTAATAATTTGAATACCTTGTAAAAGGAAACACTGAAGGTAAAAATAGGCATATCTAAAAGCAAAACTTTTTTATTATTTACAATATAAAGGTTACAAAGGTATATATGTACTTATATATATATTGCCCTTAAGTCACGAATTTTCATTGTAATGTACAATGCTGTATTTAATATGCAACTCAAGGAAAGTGTTGTCCATATTTATAGTGTACACATAAAGCTTTCCTGGGATTGATTGTTAAGAACACAATACTGCCCTGTTTAACATGGATATTTTGATTTGGTAGCCTAGACCAGCCCAGAAGATCCGAGAGGAAAGAAGTCTTACTTGAATACAGAACAGAGCTTTATAAAAACTTTTTAAAAGGATGTACTGTTGATTCTTCCTAGACAATCTTCTAAGTCTTAATATTTAAAAATCATTGGGAACAGTATGGGAAGAGAATGAGAAAGAGGAAAAGGAGAGAGGAGAAAAAGGGAGGGCAGACAGAATTTGCACAGATGTTAGCCAAAACAGGCCACAGGGGTAGTGGTTTTACATAGATTATTTTCCCAAAGTCCCTGGGTCAATGGTCCTGAAAGGAATAGCTTTCGCTTCTCATGCTGTATTCATTGTGGTGTAAACTTAACACTGGTACTATTTATTACAGCTTCCAAAATGGCTCATTCCAAAGGGCAGATTTGCTAAGGGAAACAACAGATAATGCTAAATGGGAAATACAATTTAAAAATATCTGTACTCCTATCTTTTAATAGGATTAACTAGGTAAAGAGGAAAATTGTAACTGGATCCATTTAAACAGAAAATGGATAAACGATATCAAGTTTTCCAGGCTTTGGATCGCAGACACCTAAACATATAGATCCCAATTATATATAGTAAAGAACACCAAGATGGTCAAAGGTGTGTTTAATGTAAGGGGCAAGACATCGATTCAATGATCAGTTTTCATATACAGTTCTAGCATACCTAGAAATAAAGGGTTAGTTAAGAACCAATGTGACTTTCAAGTGCTATACCAAGAACAGGAATATTTTTTTCCAAATATACCTGAGGCTGATCCATTTAAAAATCTAATTTATATTATGAGGTCAGAGGAAAAACCTATTTTTAACTTAAGGCATTTTGTATGGAAAAGGACTTTGGTTGAATGAAAATTTTTTTGATAAATTAAAAAATTTTCTTCTCTCTTTTCTCAAGTACACTCCATGGTCTGGGACCATGTCTCCAGTAGTTGCTTTAAAAATAAAAATTAAGGAAAAAAGGATATTTCTCTAAGTTTCCCAATGTCTTCATTTTGAGCAATCACTAAGGAAGTATTTTATGCAAATAAGAGCTATTGAAAGAGCCGTCCGGGAATTCATGTAACAGCACCATTGGAAAAAAAAAGTTGGTGGGTAGAAGAAAAAAAAAAGGGTAAATCATATTTAATTGTATCCAATGGGATTAAAAGACTCTTTTCTCTCTTACCCTTCACAGTTCTTCACTCAAAACCTTTGCTTTGTTTGGTCACATTTAGGAGATGAAATTCCACAACCTATCACACTTCAAGTTTTTCCTTCCTTTTTCCAGTGGGAAAGAAAAAACTAATTTGTACTATCTTAAGAGTTGGAAGGAACCCCAAAAGTCACCTAATACAATCCTTCTCCAAGACCTGAACCCCCTTTCCTAAGACTCCAAAGAGTGATTCTATTACTTCTTCAAGTGTACCTCAGGATGGGAATTCACTTACCTTCCCCCGAGACAATTCCTGCAGGTTTTCCCTCCTGCATATTAATGTAATGAGATTTCCTTAAAGTGCTCAGACTATCACTCTCAATTTTCCTAGGGCTAACAGTCTTTCCTCAAAGCCCAAGTGTCACTTCAGGCCTTTTTATCAAATTGCCAGCATACCCAAATTTGTAAAAATGGGAAAAAAAGCTTTGGTAAAATAATCTGTTAAGTCTTTAAAACCTACTGTATATGTGAAGGCATTATTAAGGTGGGCATGAACTAGATTTGTCAACAAGTCTGACTTCTGAAAGGCCCAAAGCACCAAATGCAGTGCTGTGAATTGTAGGCACTTAAATACTCTGTGAATGAATGTTCTTTCTCACTACGGTCTAAGTCATATCTAGTTTTAGCCAATAAATACATTTGGAAACAAGTCGAGTTATGTTAAATATGGTACATTACTGGTCACTATGTTCTCTAGACAGCAAGCACCAGATGTTATCTACAAAAAGGCACATATAACCATGACATCAAAAGCAGGACAGCTGGAAAATGAGAAAAAAATACTTTACTTTAAGTTCAGTCACTGGAAAAACTCATCATGAGTAGAGTAGGTTACTGTGAGACTACCAGACAATGAAATTAAATTGATTTTAAATTTTACCGATTCTGAAATAAAAACATATCTTAAAATATTTTTTAAAAGCTAAAATATATAAATAACTCTATAGAAGAAGTCCAGTGAGAGTCAACCGAGTAGCCACTGAGATAGGGCAGCCACAATACTAGGGCATGATCTTAGGTTGTGTTGGAGGGACAGGCAGACAGATAGAACAAGAGCTGAGTGGCCCCTCCTATACCCTAGGTCTAGCAACCCATGCATTGGGGACGGTGGGGGACCATTCAGCTCTGGATGACGCCAATAAAATGGAGAAAAACACTGAGGGAAGGGATGATTGGCCTGGAGATTGTGCTGTGAGCTGATCTGTGAAGATGGAGGTTCAGCCCAGAAAGGAATCGATGACATCCATATGTAAAGGGCTGCTTTCCTGTAGAAGGGAGACTTGTTTTCTGTGGCTCCAAAAGAAAGAACAAGAAATAGTAAAATCTGCGAGACAGGTTGGGCTTGAAGTGAGAGGATATGAGCTGTCCAGCCCTGAGGGGCTGCCTCAAGAGGTCATGGCTTCTGCCTCGTTGAAGAGTTCTTAAGCAAAGTCGGGATGACCACTTGCCCAGTGTGCTTTAGAAAGGATCCTTGATCAGGTATGGCTAAGGCTGGATGGCAGAGGAACCCTCCAGCTTTGAGATTTTACCAGCTTGAGGTAAGCAACTGAACTCCACTTTGGTGGGAGTGGCTAGTCTAAAGCATTCTCTACAAAAAATACATCTCTTAATATGTTGGGACAAGTCACTCACATTCATGCATCACTTATAAGACCCTTTCAGAATCAAGTGGCTAAAGTATAATATAATCATTTCAAACATGTTTATCAATTCATAAACATTTACCGAGTGTTGGGTAAGAGCCTGACAATGTAGGTTTTTATGAACTGTGTACTTTTAAAAAATATTAGCATCTGAGACTACCCAAGGGAAATAAAACTTTGATGTACTTAGTTCTAGGTTACCAAGCAAAAGGTGGCCCTAACTAAAATGAGACATAAAATGATGAATTCTTACACTTCCTCTACCTAAAAATGGCAGGGGGAGAGAGAAAATTACTGAAAAATACTCCATCGATTACATATGAAGTCTTGCCAAAGAGCAATCTGCCTTAGGTCAGTGGATCATATTTAACCTAAAATATCGTTCAAGCAGAGTTTAAGGTCTAAAGAAGTCCTCATTTTATAGAAACTAGAATTTCTCCACTATAAGCAGCTTCAGAACCAAAGAGTTTTGGCATTTAACTTTTCATTTAATTACAGGATTCAATAGCAACCTTTGGCTTTCCTACTTGACAGATCAATTATAGTTTCATTCAGCATTGGCAACATAAAGTGTACGCTGGACATTTATTTATACTGCTCAGTTTAAAAGTTATCTAAAACCAAGACATTAATATAATTCAGCTTTTGTCAGAGCTAAGATAAAAAAAAAGAAAAATCACAGAGAAAGTGCGTAAGTCTACATGTCTTTCCCAGAGCCTAAAGAATGTTTAACCCTTTAAGCAGGTAGGGATTTGAAGATAATTTGCATAGCAGCTTACAAGGTAGTTTGCAGATCAAAGAAAAACATGAACAAGGACTGTCTCATTTTTAGAAATATACTATTATAACTAACATGCATATAAATTATAACCTAGGATTTGAAGGGTTTTTTGAGAAAAACAAATCCAGCAGACCTATTCTCAAATGTCACATCTCCTTGTCAATGAAAACCATTTATAGCAAAAGCTATTTTTTCTAGGAGAAACATGACCTTATTAATTCTCCACATGGATTCTTAATTTTAAAAAAAATTAGCAAAACTTAGGATTTGGCAGCTAAGTACAAATTTAAATTGCAGGTAAGATTTTGCTACCAGGATATACCTTACAGGAGGCAAGAGATATATGAATAGCCAGCAACAGTTTTAACTATTTGCTATTTAAAGGTATAATTTTTTAATAGAAATGTAACAAACAGGGAATTCCATAGCTCTACTTCCTGCCTATGCAGCAAGTTTTTGGAATTGTAAAGTTATTGAGAGTGCAGATAATATAAACGGATAATATGAAACAATAAAATATCCCTTGTTTAAAAAGTGCTCAAAAATGGCTTTTGAAAACTTGAAATGGCCTTTAGAATAATAATCTGAATATGTGCACATAACCAGTATTTGAGCTCCCATTTCTGGGGTCTACTGGACAGTTACATATAATTACAATTATAATTATTCTAATAAATAACTGCATAAACATACATGAAAGAAAAACACTTATCTATATAATGCTAAATTTTAAACTAATTTTCAGGTTGAGTTCTATTTTATGATTTTGTAAGGAAAGCTTTTCCTTTTTACATAAAGATAGTTGTTCCTATTTTTCAATTTTTTCTTTATAAGATGCCAGGGTGAGGGGAATGGAATAGAGGAAACAGAAAAACAAAAGATTATGAGAGGAAGAGTAGACTCTCTCACCAATTCAATCACATGAATGTGGGGAAGATTGGAAGAAAAATTGGTTGCATAGGAGTATAAACATGAAGTATCTGCTGCCCAGTGGTTCCTTTTAAGCTCCACCCATGAAGAGTACCAGGTATTTTCACAAGTCTCCTCATCAAAAATGAGAAGGAAATCAAAAGCCTTTTTTTCAAACAATCTGCCTTATTTGGCGAGCTTAATTAGAAATTAAATTAGATATCTGTCCAGGCTGTCTCTTCGTAAAGCACTCCATTTGTGGATTAGGGATCTCATCATATCCTGGTTGCCTGTATTTTGATGTCTCCAAGAGTGTTTCATAGGTACATCCTGAGAACTTCCCAGAGTGGCTGGCTTGTGGGTGGGGTTCCAATCTGTTCAGTTTCGTTTCTGTTTCAAGGTGCATAGTTTTCAAGATCCTTCAGCCTCTGATGCTTTTGTGCCTGAGCAGCCCAAACTGGGAAATGAAATCCACAATCTGATCCCAGCTTAGCAAAGGACGGACAAGGAATGGCTTTTCTTATTCTCATTTACATTTTACCCTGTACAGAATCTTCTTGTGAAGAAGGATGAATAAAGTGGTTTCCAGACGTTCCCATGATTATTTTTCTTGTTGGCTCAGGCTTAAACACACACACACACACACACACACCCAAGAATACATAAAAATATCCACAGCAAAGCAGGAATCTAAGGACTTTGTTGGGGAAATTTCAATCTGCAGTTAAGCTTCTTTTCACCTTCGAAAACAGGAGTCCAACGAAATGACATTTGTATTGTGCAGAGATGTGATGGCTCCACGCTGCTAGATGTGACGGCATTCTACTTTTAAGGTATGACCTGAGCTCCAAGTCACTCTTGGGTCTTGTTGGCTACCCTTTCCCCATGCCACCAAGATTTTTAGTATCCAAATTGGACTTGAGATGGAAAAAGATCTTTAAAAAGATTAAACCTATAAGTTTTAAGATGAATCTATGGATTCTGAAAATGACATTCTTTATATTTTTCCTTTAGATCTGTGTCTCTGTGGTACAAGTAGGGAGAATAACTTGGGTCTAGCCTTCAGAAATTGCATGGATCTTAGCCAAGAAAACAAGAGCATCTCCCCAGTCCCTGTCATGTCAGAATTGTGCAGGAATAGAGCCAGCTCACAGACAGAGGTGGGGCAGTGGTCTAGGGAGGGAGCCAGCCTGTACATGCCCTGCACATGTGCCCACCTTCCTATCCTTTTCAATATAGCTCACTACTGGGATCCTTCATGGAATGTCCCCTCTTGCACTTCCCAGATGAAAGGAGCAAATCTTTCAATGAGAACCCGCTGGTCTGGATTGCCCTTTCTGAAAGAATCAGTGATGTCTGCTAAGTCAGTCTGAGTCAAAACCCAAACTGGTTGTGAGCTTCTGCCACTGCTTTCCTTCCACATTCAGGATGACTGTTATAAGTCATATGACATTCATGTTCTGTTTTTAACCATTTTGCATAAATGTAGTCCTGTTAGGATTAGGGTAAGAGAAGGAATTACAATGCCATAAATCCAACAAACTGGTTTGCTCCATTTCTTTGGAGTAATGTCAAGAATACTTTAAGAATGCTAAAGGGCTATTCTAGAGCCACACTGCATCTGCCAGGGTAGGAGGCAACACTAGGTCTTGACATTGCTTGGGATGAATTTTTTCCATATCACTTTGCAGGAGATAAACCAACCCATATATTGCAGAGTCTGAATTGGGATCAGATGGACCCATGGGATTGCTGATAGCATTTGTGCAAATGGGCTGATGGTTCCTCCAAAGTTCAATCCTGAAATAGGATGGCAACTTTTCCAAGTTTGTCTTCACTATAGGAGCTTGCCAGCTGCCAAAAATGCAGCTTACCTTCATAAACCATTCTTTAAAACTGGGATGGCCTTCCTTTAATGGAGACTGTGATACTGCACTACATCTGACCCATCTTGACCAAAGGCACATTTGGTAAGCCATTAAAAAATGGCTCTGTATAAAATAAAGATTTTCTTTTAAAATCAGTCTCATGCCATAAAACTTTCTGATTCCTTCCAAAAATATTAATTGGGGGAGGGGCAAAACCCAAAACTGAAATGGATAGCTATTTCCTTATAATACCCTGATCTCCAATATTCTTTCTGCTAGGTGCTGGTTAAAAACATATGGCGAACTAAATCAACATTTCACAGGTTTGATGCTATAAAATAAACACTTTTGAATGACCAAACTTGGTAAATTGGATGATGGCAATGGTGGGGATGTAGCAATAGCATCACGACAGAGAGAGGGACACCTGGGGAGCCTGCAGCTGCGGCTTCATGTGACAGAAGGGAATGGCAAACTCCTGCCAAAGCCTGGAAGTTCCTGAAATGGCTGCAGAGTCACCAGCCCGTTTGTGAAGAAAGGATGGGCAGAATTGTCTTGCACAGATGTTGGGTGCTAGGGACTTGGGAACAAGGGGAATGTCTCTCCATTATTTGCTCCTATTTGGAAAGTGGAATCACGATCCCACCTCATCATGGGAGAGAGATACAAACACAAACAAATGATGAAGACAGAATATACAGAAAGAGCTCCTCATTCTGCAGTCATGGAAGTCACGCTTCCCTCTCCCCAACAAGGTGGGACTCCAAGGAGAACATGGTGGCTTGTCACCATGGATGTTCTTGGAACAATTCTGGGTTAGCAGTGATCACAGGTCCTTGTCAAGGCACTGATGCTGGAGGAGAGAGCAAAAGAAGCAGCTTTCTTTTGTGCTTAATTGTTTTCTTCTGAGGTGGGTATGTTCCTGGCCTAGGGCTCACACCAGCAGGCCCATGCGGGTGACTTTGGCTGACAAGAAGGTGTGCAGCACAAAAACAATCGGCTTGGGGCAGGAGTGGAGGTCCAGGGTCTGTGGGGAGAGCACACAACTCAATCAGTCCTCTCAGAGGAGGGGGTGGGACATAAACTATCTAGAGTTGGCCCCAGTATGGCCCTCCCATCTCCACTGGCTACTCAAGGGCCTCAGTCTCAAAATCTCTTCTGATATTCTGTCCAAAGGCCCTTTTACTCTCCTCCCAGCTGCCTCAAATTCTACTTACAAGTGTATGCGTGCAAAATATTTTCACAACACTCAAGAACTGCACCCTTTCTCATTTTTCTGTTTTCAGCACTTACCACAATATCTCGCTTAACAAATATTTGTTGAATGCTTTTTTGCTGATATGGAATTATACCCAGATAAGGATGAGTCCAGTGATGGAGTAGCCAATATTTGTCTATTTCCCTTTTGATTTGGGGGGCAAATGGGAGAAAGATGACTTTTATCATATACAAAGAAGTAAAGAATACTCTGAATTATCTGAAATTACTATGGTATAACATTTATTTTACTTAAGAACCACTATAAACTTAAACAAACCAGGTTTGGGGGTAGACATGTACAAAAATATTTAGAGCAGCTCTTTTCATTGTAATTAACACTGGAAACTAAGGATGTGCCCACCGATGAGGAATGTCTAAACAAATCATGGTATATAAATACAATAGAATATTTTTGAGTGAGAATGGTGAAAAGTACAGTTTTTTGAAAATGGGAAAGACTTCTCTGAATTGATACAGACTGAAGTAAGCAGAAGGAGAATGATTACTCCAGTTATCTCCTCACCTGTCTTCTCAAGCAGCTTGCACTCTCTATATTCTCTTCCCTCTCCCCCTTCTTCCTATCCCTACTTTCTTTCCCATTGTGTTCCAACATGCCCAAGTTTTCAGAAACCACCAGACTACATCGTCCCTTCTTTGTCCCCTTCTAGATCTCTCCTCCCTTTCTTGGCCAAACTCCTCAAATGAGCCTCCTCCATCCAAGTCTGCCCTCGGGTGCCTTTGCTGACATCATGCCCTCCAGCACTAAAGAGGGGGTTCTCTAGATTCTGTCTCTGGCGCCCTCATCCATGGGGTCTGTCCCACACACGTTCTGAGCTCCTGACCACATCACCAACTGCCCATCCAACATTAATCAAATGGGTGTCCCGGACTAGGTCCAAAACAGAACTTCTCTTTCTCCTCCTCTTCCTCCTTCAAACTCTTCTATTTTTGTCCCAAGCCTCGCCATCTGCCCAATCTCCCAATCTGTAATTTTCCTTTCCTCTCTCCCCATCATATCCAGTCAGTTGCCAAATCTAATGGGATCTGTCTCTACCACATTCTTTCATCTCAGCTCTTCTCTCCATTCAATGGCTGCCCCCTTCATTCAAGCCCTCTCGCTGAGAGCATTGCAAGTTTCCCAGTTGGTCTCCCTGCCTCAAGTCTCTTACCACTACAATCCATACTATACAATGGGATTTTCCTAAACCCAAACCAAACATGTCATTTACCTAATCAGTGAACTCCAGTAGCTTCTTAGAAACTCTAGGCTAGAATTTCACAACTTGATCTTAATAAGGAGTTCATTCTTATAGAGGAATTGTGGTATAATGGATGGAGTTGGGCTTTGGGGCCTGCAAGACCTGAGCTGAGGACCCCACCTGTGATATGGACTGGCTTTCTGACCCATGGCAACTAGTGCACTTTAGCTGTTCTCAATAGTAGAAGTGGTAGGGAAATGTTGGCCTGTACTAATTGAAGGAGCTCCTCACCTGGAAGTTCCCTCTAACAATAAAGTCACAAATCCAGTTCCCAGCTTAGCTTTTCCCTGAAATTCAAGGGCTCAATGCTTTTACTTGGGACACTCAGGAGAACTTTGACATGAAGAACCAACCAATTGCCTGTGAGAGCAAAGGGGTGCACTGGCTTCCAGAGAGCATCTTTCTCCATCTAACTCCGGAGCCTTCCACCTACCTGTTTCATGTCTCCAAGGAAAAATGTCTCTTCTACAAACAGAAGGCAAATGTGTCATGCTGTGTGGGCACAGCCCTCGGACTATTTCCATTCAAAGCAGAGTTCCCTTGGCAACAAAATTACTAAATCTCAGCTGCCCCCTCTTAACAGATTGTCAGTATTAGCACTGGCTATAGTTCTATTTAATTTTTTAAAAAGGGCTACTAGCATTAGCAATGGAAGAAACTTTTGTCAAGACATCCTTCTTTTTACCTTTTTAAAGTAAAATTTATTTTAACTTTCATTAACAAGCAAAGCTATTCAAATATATGTATAACAATGTGAGAAAAATAGGTAAGTAAGCTGAAATGGTAATTTAAATTCTATTGAGGATTTTTGTGTGGGTTTTAGCTTACCTGCCAGAAATGGAAAGGTTCACTGAAGTTAAAAGGGCCAATTGTGATTATATAAAATCAATAAATTTTTGCACAACAAAAAACAAATGTAGCTAAAATTAGAAACAAACAGCAAATTGGGGGAGGGAGAAATCTTTGCAGCAAGTTTCTCTGAGAAAGGTCTCATTTTCAAAATACATAAGGAATTAATTTATAAAAAAGCCATTCCCCATTAGTCAAGAGATATGAACAGATAGTTCTCAAGGAAGCCATCTAAATATAAAAAGCTTTGTCGAAAAAGCAAAAAACAAAAAACAAAAAAATCTCCAAATATACAGAAAAGAATTAAAGCAACTTTGAGGTTACAGTTTTATATTAATTAGATTGGCAAAAATAACAAAAATTAAAATAACAAAGGGTGGCTTAGAGAAAATGGGCACACTTGCTATGAAGATATAGTGTATCTGCTCCACCCATTCTACAAAGCATTTTGAATTGATGCTCCTCAAAGTTATTAATTTATGTTCTCTTCGGCCCAGGAATTCCACAACCACTGTATCTATACTCCAAAGATAAAAGAAAGAGGAAAACAATCTATCTATATTAAAATAATTGTAAAAGCTCTCTTTGTGATAGCCTCAACTCAGAAGCTAAAGGAATGTACTTCTATAAAAAATGGCTTAAGAAATTATGTATATGATTGTAACTGAATTTTACTATACCATAAGAAATGATTAAACTATCAGCTTCTGAGAAAAGTAGGAGGCCCAATGAATTACTGTAGAGTGCAGTGATCAAAACTAGGAGAGCAATTTATACAATGAAAAACGCTTTGGGGAATCAATTCACCAATAACGCGTGAGCCCAGGGGAAGATGCAACACTCGCCTCCTGCTGGTGAAGTTCAGGGTATCCCATTCTGTTCCTACGGTATCATGGTTAGTTCAGTCAATTTCCCGAAGGATGAAAGCCCACTTTGTTGTCAATGTCTGGGTATTGCACAAAGTGCTCCTGTGAAAGGCATCCTATCTTTACCCTATCTTTGTCTGCCTTGGAGTGTCTGCCCAGGAATAAAACGCTGGATCAGAGTGGGTAGACAGGTAAATGGCTCGTCTTACACCTTGTCTTGTTTTCTGGAGTACCAGACCAACCTACAACTCCAGCAATTTCAACATAAGGATGCCCGTCTGCACACAAACCATTCCATGCTGACTTTTCATGTATTTTACCACTCTGCCATTTTCAAGTACTTGAGTTGTTTCTTTTTATTTTAGTAACTTAAAGCAGTTTTCCATGTGGTCATTGAAAACTTCTTATTCTTTGATCACTTACCCATCAGAGTAATAAATGTAACATATTATAAATGCTAATTAATGAACTGGCTAAGGCATGGCTATTGGTCTTAACTATCTGTGTCACTTCCCTGTAAAGTCTGGACAGATATTGGAAAGATTCCCCCCCCTCCCCCATTTGACAGGCTCTTTTCTTATTTTAGATGAACTAATTCTGTTTTTGCAAAAGCTATTGAATTTTATGCAATTAAAACTACCTATTCTAACTTTCATGATCCCTAGGATAAGGAATTTCCTCTTTTTTCAGAGCTGTGAAAGCATTTTTTTTTTGAAGTAATGTGACCAATGTAATCTATCAAGGTAGTAAAAACACTTACAGTTTACTGTACCATATGGTTTAATTTGTTGGTTTAAATCCAGTTTCTCACAGGATTGTCCATTTCCCATCAATTCTTATTAAATAAGGAATCCTCTCAACCTCCCTGTCCTCTCTACCCTGAGAGTTTATATTCTTGAGTCTTTAGGAGCACCTTGGTTTTGCTTACCTGTTTTCTTCCTCTGAGCTATTTTTTTTTTTTTAATGTTGCTTTGTTTTCAGTCCTGTCTGATTCTCCATGATCCAAATGAATTTTTTGGGGGGAGTGCAAAGATACTGGCATGGTTTGCCAAGGATCACACAGCTATTAAATATCTGAGGTCGGATTTGAACTCGGGGAGATAAAGTCTTCTCTGACTGTAGACCTGGCACTTTATCCATTGCACTACCGAGCTGCCCATTTTAAAATTAAATTAGGACAAAATAAGTTTTTCTGATTAGTATTTCATAATCTAATTTGACAATGCTGTGCTCACTTCATCCTACCTTATCTCCATTATTTTCTTTAAGATGCTAGATTTAAAAAAAAAAAAAAAAAGGATTTTCTCAATCCTGCTTACCAGTTCTCCCTCAGGACCACCAAAATCCAAGTACAGAGTTCTGATACCATCATCAGCAGACATTTTTAACTTTTCAAAGGGGTATCGATATAATATACTGCCAGGGCCTCCTCCTTCTCTGGAAATCGTAAACCCATTTTCATAATGCACTGTCAGTCTTACTTCTTGGCCATTCATTATGCAACCTGTGTGAAAAAAAGAACAAAAGCACTAATTGGAGGGTTTATACTTCACAATATCAAATCCTGGAGATTTCTTCTTATTTGGAATGAAAAAAGGCAACATATTTCAAACCTACTTCAGTCACTGCCTGTTTGGGATCTCCCAACTGAGGTGCAGATGGAGAGAGGATTTAAGGTTCCAAGGAAGAGGGGGGATGTTGATAGTGCACTTGTGGGTCTCTCTGCAGAGCTGGGACAGAGCAGGAGTCATGAGAGACGAGGAAGCTGAAGAACTGGAGGTTGGGGTGCTAAAGGGAGTGTTGAGATATGTATGTGTGTGTGTGTGTGTGTGTTGTACATATATATGTATACATGTTCACACATACACTATATATATATATATATGTATATATATATATATACACACACACACACACACACACACACACACACACACACAATACATATACATGAGGACAGGAGTTTGGGGGAAAGCAAGTCTACAAGGCAAGGCCTGGACTCCCTGAGTGAGAGAAGGGAAAGTCCTGGAGGTCTGGAAGCATCGGTTTGCATGTGGGGAAAGGCAGAAGAATGGAGGCCATCATTCTAGGAAGGGGAAGGGGAGAGAGAGGCGGATAGCCTTGGCAGTGGCAGGAACAAGCAGGATCTGCAGAAGGGAGTGGCAGGAGACTGGTCTGGATAGAGCTGGGGTGTGAGTCAGAGCAAAATAAGAGAATCCTCCCAGGATGGCTAGCAAAAGGGAATAGTTGACAAAATGCATGCCATCATTTTAACTAATTGATACAAACCAAAAGACCCCTTTAAGAGAGGTTGACAAAATCTTTCACAAAGTAACAAATTTTAAGGACAGCTTTTTATCAAACACGTGTGGATGTGTGCTTGGATCTCTTGTGTGATTTTCTTGCATGATACCCAACTCCTCCAAATTTATCTCTTAGCTTTGAGTCACGTTGCCAGAACTCAATAAGGACAAGAGTGGAATTCACATCATTTCAGATGTGAGTCCAGATGTCCATTCACCATGGTTGATGGAAAGCTTCCTTAGAATCATTAGTTCAACCATAATTGCAAGATTGTAGATTATTTGTACCACCTGAGCTATGTAAAAAGTCTAAGACTCTATAAATATATGGCTATAGCCCAAAATTTTCCTTAAGGGTAAATTCTAAGCAAGTTAAAGGGAGAAACACAACTTATTTTATTTCCTTTTTTTAAAAATTACTGGCATCCTTTGGGTATTTATCTAGGAATGGCATTTTAGCCACTTTTTTTTTTTGCATAACTGTAAATTGCTTTCTAAAATGATTTTAATAATTCACAGCTCTAACAACAGTACATTAATATTCCACATTCTTTGGCATTGATAATTTTATCTCTTAAAAAGTGATGTAATATGTGGGGTTTGACAGCCATGGATTTCTTAACCTTCTCTAAAGAAGAAAGCGAGGGGAAAGTATTTCACCAAATTTTTCAGAACCAAGCCTTTTCATCTTAATTTTGTGGTTAGTTTTTTGGGCAGTTATTTCCTTTTCCATTGTTGATATATCATATTACTACTCGGTATATGTGAATATCAGTTTATATAAGTCAGTTCATCATATTGTATTTTTTCTGCTAGGTAATATTCCATTAAGTTCATGTACCACATTACCCATTATCCAAATGATGGGCACATTTTTAATAGCAAAAAGGTGTTTTAAATGTTTTGATGTAAATGACACCTTTTTGTCATTGATCTCTTTGGGGTATATAGCTGACAGAGGAATCTCTGGGTAAAGAGTCACTTTTTTGTCTAATTTCAAATTATTTTCCAGAATAGTTGGACCACAACTCAACCAACATGTACTTGCCCTTCCACAACCTCTCCAATATGGATTATTCCTATCTTTTGACATCTTTGCCAATTTGCTGAATGTGAAACAAAAACATCTGAGTCATATTGATTGCTTTAATCGTATTTTTGTTGTTGTTAGTGATTTGGAGCATTCTTTCATATGGCCTTCCAAAACAAGTTTGTGTTGATATTTTTTATTTTTACATTAAAAAATGTCATTATAGAAATCAATCCTGTCATCTGTAAAAAGACAGTGTTATAAAGGAGATAGAGCTAGGCCAGGAGTCAGGGAGGTGAAGGTTCAGATGTCACGTCCAACATTGGTTTGTGACCTAGTGCTCACCCCAGGCGGTTCCTTTGACAGGTGAACCCTACCATGGAATAATGCCTGTAATCTCTGCAGAGTTCTGAGGCTTTCAAAGGACTTTCATATGTACTCTCTTGTTCGTAAAAAGAGTGGTAAGGGAGTCAGGACAGTTATCTGTCCAAGTGACAGATAAAGAAATTTAGGCTTAAAAAGCTTAAACTTGCACAATCACATAGCAGTGAATGACAAAGCTGGTGAGAGAGGTCTTTGGATTCCAAGCTGGGGAATCCTTTGCACTACACTGCTTGGCTGGTTTCTCCAGATCTCTTCTCCCCTTCCCCACCCCCACACATTACAGGTATGTGTGACAGTGTGTGTATGATTATATGCATGTGTGTGCAACTATGTAACTGCATGTGTGCGACTGTGTGGTGTGCACATGTGCGTGAGTTACATGTGTATGTAATTGTGTGTGTGCACATGTGTGCGTGTGTATGTGTAGTATGTGATTTTGAGAGTCTCAGCTTGCTGACATTATGTCTAACACAATATCTGGTATAAGAGGAGTATAAAATAAGTACTTATTGAAATGAAACCCCTTTCATTGTCCTACTTAAAGTTACAGTAACCTTAGGACCACTGCCAATTACCTTGGAGCTGAACCCATCTGCGTCTCGTTTCTCCCACAATGAATATTGTTAGTCCACTTTATTAATTTTTAAATTTTTATCCACAGCACTTCACTCAAAGTTTTGACCACAGAAAGCACTTAATAAACACAGACATTCACACAAATATATAGAAGTTTTTCTAAGTAAAATTTAATTGTTTGAAATTAACCACTAGAGGGAGCTTAAACAGACTGTACCAGATCCTTATGATTTTTCCCTCAAAGTACCCCAGAAATTCATTGGAATATTTTTTAGTCAGTCCTAGATTGAAGAGTTCCTTTTTGAAAAATTTGACATTCTGAATTCTTTATGTCCCTACCGCCATCTGGCTTGTCAGATGTTACCATTTTAAAGATTCCTACATAAGATTTATATTAAAAATCTTCCACGTAAGGATGAATCAATTTCAATGTTCAATAAAGTAACACAGTATGCTGTATCTAATGGGAAACTAATAACAGCCTGTAAAGAAAATATGAATAGAAGGCTTTATAATAAATATTTAAGCATGGACACCAAGCCATCTCTGGAGCTTGGAGAAATGTCACTAGAGGCAGAAAAGCCAGGTTTATTTCCAATACCACCTCTCCAAGCTGCCAAAATGCTGACAGTTTAATGAAGTGATAACAGAAGAACATATTTCTGCACACACTTAAAATCTGTCTACGTGACAATGACCTTAACTCAAATGAAAGAAGGAAAGCTCGCTACCATCATTTAATTACTACTGGAAGTGAAATATTGGCTATACCTAGTGAGACTTCCTTGATCAATTCAGCTGCAGTGTGACAACCTTGCACAAGTACCCGGGTCCACGTCGACAGGTCCCGATGCGTCTCGACCCTGAACATGTGCATCTCGATGCCCTGACGCGATCCCGTCCTGGTAGCAAAAGTGAGGTCAGAGCCAAGCGAGGGTGACCTACATCCCGAGCCCGAGTGTACCAACCTGAGGGCAAAGAACACACACCTGGTGAACACACTCAAGGCTGCAACTGAATCCTAACATGAGGCTAGAGGGAACCTATTTGGGCTGTGCAGAAGTGGGGTGACTTCACATCCAGCTTCTGGCAAGAGTGTAAAGGACGGATAAGATTCACATGGATGGAGAGGAAGGCAGAGGAGGAGGGAAGTCTCATACCGAAGGCTTCAAATTAAACAGGGCAGGAAAAAAACCTAGAAAAATCCAGTCTGGCTGATGGAACAGGGGATGAGGAACAGCAGGTAGCGGGAGGACACTGTCAGCTGCAGGCCAGTCAGACTTCTGTCTCTCAGCCCTACTTCTCTCTGCCTTCTCTCTTCAGAATCTGAGGCCTCTTATGGGACAGTGAAGGAAAAAAAGGAACAGAAGTTGAGTCGGAGGAGGTGTATTCAGCTCCCCTTTATGAGACCAGCTGTGTGACCATGGAACTCAGTTTTCCTATCAGGGAATGAGAGGTCTGGACTACATGGCTCTGAAAGTCCCTTCCAGCTTCATGCAAGAGGGAAAATAAAATGGGCCCTGCTTCTCCTCCAAAGTTCTCTATAAATGAAAATGGAGGGGAGAGAAGGAAGGACTTTTGAGCCAAGGGTACTAAGTGGTAAAGAACTTTATCGTCCCAGAGTCTACCTTGGGGAAATAAATATCAGTTGTTGAGGTGTCCATCTCTTTGTTCAGTCCTATTTAGAATCAAATTATTAGTTTCAGTGAGAGAACCTGGGAGGTGAAAAGGTCATAAAGCATTATGAAGGATGAGTACTTGGTGCTTCAACCAAATAACCGCACATCTGCCATAAGTGACTGGTAGAATGTCAGAACTTATATGGGATGCTGACAAGGAGCAGGGAAAGTTCTTTCCTATCTTACATTTTGGGGAAAGGAAATGATGGTGACACAAATATAACACATCATGAT